>NW_011495042.1:6016137-6019410 GCF_000754665.1 Bison bison bison | reverse complement strand
ACCAGCTCGGGGCAACTCCAGTGGCTGCTGGACATGCTCTACAGCCACCGGCAGCAGGGCCGCGCCTCTCCCTGCATCCAGGTGAGTCCTGTGCAGGCCCAGGAGGTGGGTGGAGGGGAGACCCCCAGGGCTGGGATGGGCTGGGCCTCTGACTGAGCGCCTGGGGGCCCTGTTCCATCGCCTTTCCCCTGGGCCTTCGCACACGCTCTTCCTACTCTCTCCCACTCATGCTGCTGTCCCCGAGGAACGTCACCACTCAAGGTGGGGGCCTGTTCTGACCTTGAGCCCCATCAGGGTGCTGCTGTTTTCTTCCAGACCACAAGCTGCACATGGTGGTCATGCACTAGACTGAGTATTTAGAGGAGCCGCACTCACCATGGAACCCTCAGGGCTCTGGAGTGTTCATGGCCGAGCACCCCAGTGTGGGTCCTGTGCCCGGGGGGCACTCATGGCAGCCCCGGCGAGGGCCGTGAGAAGACAGGGCCAGTAGGATCCCAGAACAGGGCTGCCCGCCTCAGGGTCAGCTCACGGCTCCCAGGAAGAGAGGCTTTTGTTGGTGGGTGAGTGTTCCCAGCGGAGGCAGCGGCCTGTGTGAAAGTGGGTGGGGAGTGGCTGCTCCAGGTTCCAGCTCACTGTGCTTGAAGTCCTAGGGGTCGGTCAGTCAGGGGTGCGTGGAATCCACCCCGTCTCCTTGCTGCAGAGTTGTTCCCAAGTCTTAGCCGTTCCCGGCAGGGTTGGCACGCTCCACGCGGTGACCCCGTCCTCAGACCACGGGGCACGGAGGACCCAGGTGTGAGCACGTGTGAGCACGAGAGCCCCGTGTCCTGCTGACTGCCTGCAGAGCCTCGGTGCCCTGGGCCTTCTCAGACCCATTGCTTGGCCCTCTCTTCCTCCAGCTGCAACCCTGAGTGCTAAGTTTCCACGTATGCCCTGGGGATGCCCCCTCCAGCCCTCTTCCCCCGGGTGCCACCTCCCTGACCCCTGAGTGTCCCCCTGCGGGTCTGCACGCCAGCCAGGGCCCGGGGCTTGGCAGTGGAACCTTTCTGATCAGAGGCCAGAAGACTTCCTATGGGGCTCATACATCAAAGCCACATGTATTTTCTGGAGCCAATTCCAGTTTCGTTAGATTCCATGAGCATTATTACTGAGTACCTGCTCTGCATCTGCCTGTGTATGGATATCATCCCTGGCCATGTGGGAGGTTAGCGTTGACTTTAGTTTATCTCAGGGCTATTCATTGTTCACGAATAATCGTCTGGAAGTACGGAAAGGCGTGGTGGCCCAGTGTGGGCAGTGTGAATGGTACAGGTCTGGCCTGAGGTGATTGAAGCAGTGCAGGAGCGAGCGGCGGGATTTGAGGACAGAGGACAGGCCCGGGGGTGGTGGTGGATCTCACAGTGACTCTGGTTCCACCGTTCTGGGGTCTTCGGTTAAGGCAGAAATGTTCCCTGATGTTCCTCTGCTCTGATAGCTATAACCCTGGGTGCAGTTTCACATTTTAAACTGAAAGGGCAGACAGGATAGCTAGGGGCACCTGGAACAAAAGACAGATAAAATCAGAAGACATCACATTACACAGCAGTCATGTCAGTGGATCTGTAGCATCCAAGGAGGAGCGGAGAGAGACCAGCTTTACTCTGGACTGACCAGGCTGTACCCAGAAGTATAAGTTCAGTTCAGGTTCTGGCTGGATTGGGTGACCAGGGGTGTTCAGAGGGGCAGCCAGCCGGCGTAGACAGAGCGGGGAGGAGTCCTGGAAAGGGGGACCCCCAGGAACAGGACTCACCTGCAGATCTCTGCAGGGCTTCTCCCAGGTAAAGGGGAGAAACAAATCCTGCAGAACCCAGGAGGCTGGCTCGTGGAGGTCATGTGGTGTGAGCAGTCGTCTTTGCGATGATCTTCACCAGTAGAGGGCCCTGAATGGACCTGAGACATCCTCTGGGGATGGTCAAGGGACGGTCACAGCAGGGGCTGAAGGGCCCTTGGGCAGGAGTTAGAGGGGCTGTGGTGCGGGGCTCGGGGCTCGGAGGAGCCTGACCTGGCAGAGAACGTGGGAATCCCAGCGCGTCTCCTTGGCGTGGGGGTGACAGGCACTGCTTTCTCTCTCGGCAGTGCCGGCACGACCCCTACCGCCTGCTGTGCTACGACCTGGACAGCCCGCTGCAGAGGGACCCGCCCCTGCTGGTGAAGAAGTACGCTGTGATGCAGGGCATGATTCTGGTGAGCCAGGGCCCAGGGCGACCCGCTGCCACCACCCTGGCCTCTGCAGCTGCTACCCTCACAGAATTGCAGGCATAGGGGCCAGGCCAAGGCCCAGAGAGCAGCACAGACCGAGAGGCCCCCAGCACATTGAGCTGGGGCTGCAGCCTGGACCCTCGTTCCCCGAACCCAGCCTCCCACCCCAGGCTGGCCCCACGCGTCCCCATCCCAGGAGGCTGAAGGGGCAGAGGATGCTTCACCCAAAGATTTTGGAAAATGCAGTTTAGAAAAAGAATCACTCTATCATCTCCTCCAGATGGCCTCATTGTTCGCACTGGGTACCTGCCGGCACTGGCGCTGTGGGGAGCCCTGGGCCACACCCTGCTCTCATTTTGGTATCTGGCCTGCCCAAGAATGTTCTGACTTTGAGATCCTGCTTTTTAATTATGATTTTTACCTACAGCGTAAGACTGTCTCTGTCTCTCTACTTGTGTTCCTTCTGTGGAATGTTGGTTGTTTCCTTGTTGGTTTGGGCCGCAACAAACAGCTACCCTTGCACAGAAACCTCAGACAGGCCTCTCTTGTTGAGACTGACAGACAGAGGGTAGGGGTTCAGAGAGCAGCAGGAGAAACTACGTTTCCTGCCCTCGGGGGCCCCCGTACGCCAGGACCAGACGATCAGCGATACGGGATAAGTGGCTTGGAGGCAGAGCGGGTCAGGGGCCTCTGAGAAGAAAGACACTTTCTCGCCCCAGGGCTCTGGGAAGGGGCATTTTAGCCGGTCTGGCCTGCAGGGAGCAAAGGCTGGGACGGTGAGGCCGCCCTCTGACCCAGAGGTCTGGCTAGGGAACAGGCTCGGCCATACTCACTGGGGCACCTGGGCGAGAGCACACCCTTCCCTGGAGCACCAAAGGGAGGCTCGGATCCGGGAACAGGCTCTGAGAGCAGCGGCCCGTCCTGAGACTTGGTGCTGAGGGCAGCCTGCGCTGTGTCCTTGTGTGTCAACAGATGTTCGCTGGGGGAAAGCTGCTTTTTGGGGGCTGCGTTTTGAATGGCTATGGCTTCAGCAGGCAG
>NW_011495042.1:6008885-6015917 GCF_000754665.1 Bison bison bison | reverse complement strand
TCAGGTAAAACATGAAGCGGGTGGGGTGAGGGTTAGGCGCAGGGCAGGGTGGCTGGAAGGGAGGGGCTGGTGCTGTGGGAGGTGCCTGGGCTCCCCTTGGTGTGGGAGAAACAAAGGTAGGTGTCTCGGTGGCAAAAGCATATCGCCTGGTCCAGGGACAAGCCTGGGGTTTATGACGCTGCTGACGATGGTATTGGGAGTCTGCACGGATTCTTGAGTACTTGGGCAGCACCTGCCTAAGAAGCATTGCCTGCCCGCCATCACGGGCCTGCCTGTGGCTGCGCCCCCACCGCGCTGAGTCCGACAGCCCGCTCTTCCTACTAGGCCCTCAGTTTTCTAGGAGTCCTGACACCAGTGTCTCGCCAGGGCGCTGAGTTTGGGCTTTGTCAGAATGTCTGCCTGACCCTAAAGAGGTCTGGGGAGAAATCCACTCCTGGAGGGATGTGGAGGTCAGGCCGTGACCCCAGAATCCTGGAATGCTTAGTGGGGAAGGCAGGAGCTGGAGGACCCTGTGGAAGGGTAGACGCTGACGTTGTGGAGAGGAAAGTTGTGGCTGAAACTCAAAGTGGGGAGCTTGGAGGTCCTTGGAGACGAGCTCATCAGCAATTCCAGGGGAAGGGAAGATGGAGGCAGTGGGGCTGCGAGTTCTAAATAAAAATACGCTGAGACAGAAGGAGGAGGGGAGACACGGCCGGCCGGAGGGGCCAAACAGAAGATGAGCCAAGGCCATGGGCGGAGGCACTTTCAGAATCACTCAGAAGAAGGCCGGCCCTCCACTGAGGGGTGTTGGAGCTGCCAAAGACTGTTACACAAGGGATAGCCGTCCTCAAAAGGATGAGCTACAGGGAAAACCCTGCGTATGCCTAAGATAAAAGGGGCGGGGCAGGCAGGAGAAAGACCACCTCTCTGTGCGATCTGAGCCAAGCGCTTAGGCTCTAACAGCCTCTGCTTGTGTGTCTGTCAAGTGGGAAGGTGAGGGGAAGCACGCTGCTCCCCGTCCTGGGCGGTGGCGGCCAGATGCTCCCCAGCATTCCTGGGAGGCTGCTAGCCACAGTGCCCGGTGCTGCTGTTCGTGCCAGAAGGAGCGCCCGGTCCCTACTTTGCTGCGATCAAGGGTTCTGAAGGGAGTCGATGCTGTGGGGAAAGAAGTCATACAGGTGTGCGCTCACATGTGCGTACTCACCACACCCCCACTCCCACCCGACCCCCCGCAACATGCACACAGTCCAGGTTCTTGCAGTTGGAAAGGGGCAGATTCCTGAAAATATTATAAACCAGTAGGACGCCTCCAAATTCTCAAAAGGCCTATAACGTTGACAGTTTTAAAGCACTCGGGGGAAAAGGGAATGGCATCTCTACCGGAAGATGTTGCCATAACAACAGTTCCTACTGTCTGTATCTGCGAAACAGATCACCCCAGCTTAGCTGTGTGAAGCCAGAGGATCGTTGGTTACTGTCTCTGACTGGGCTCAGCCCGGCTGTGTGCAGCCAGAGAATCGTTGGTTACTGCCTCTGACTGGGCTCAGCCCGGTGGTTCTTGCCTGGGCTCTCTCACGTCTTGCAGTCAGACCTTGGCTGGGGTGGGTCCTCTCAGAGGCTGACTGTGGCAAACAGCATAAGAGTGGGGTGCCCAGGGCATGGTCAGTGAGGGGGTGCTACAGGGCTCCCGGGAAGGCCCCAGACTCCTACAGCCCTGGGGGCGGGGCCGCCTGAGGCCGGCCCTTCTGTGAGGCCCAGGCAGTGGGTGGGAAGTGGCTGCAGGTCTCGGCATGTGTGAAGCCATCGGAGGGCTGGGAGCCCTGCCCCACAAGCCCTGGACCCCCGCTTTCTTGTCTTCACATCCTCTTCTCGGGGCCCAGCACAAAGGAGCCCCTTGGGAAATGTCTGTTGAATGAAGACCGAGGGCTGATCTTGTCCCAGGGTGTCAGAGGCCGGGTCAGAGCAAGAAGAGGCTGGCAAACAGGGTGTCTGCTGATCACCGGCCACCTCTGCATGCCTCCAGTGATGGGAGAGCCCTCTCTCCAGAGGCCACCCCTTTGCAGCCTGAAAGTCAGGCCACTTGGTCAATTTCTAATCAGCTGCTGCTTGCCTAGCCTTGCGCTTGGCCCTAGGGATTTAGAGGTGGACAAGACCTGGGTCTGCACTACCGTTGCTCATCCATAGGGCCGGAAACTGACGTGAAAGGGAGTGAAGTGCACTAAGCATTGGAGAAACCACCCAATCGATGGATGAGTGGATGAAGAACGCGTGGTCTGTCCACACAGTGGAGTATTATTCAGCCTTAAAAAGGAGGGAAATTCTGATACCTGCTGCAACACGCATGAACCGGGACGCTTATTTCTTTGTGAAATAAGCCAGACACACCACAAATACTGCACGACTGCACTTACGTGAGGCCCCTACGGCAGTCAGGGCCGTAGAGACAGAGCAGAGTGGCGATTGCCAGGGCCTGTGGATGGGGAGCTTGGTTTAACGGGGACAGGTTCAACTTTGCAGGATGAAAAAGTTGAAGAGATCTGTCGCCCAACAGTGTGAACATACGTCATGCTGTATACATCATACTATTGAACTGTACACTGAACAGCTGCTAAGGTGATCAATTTTGTGTTGCACACTTTTAACAGTTTTAGAAGAGGGGAACGGAGATACTCTGTGGGTACTTGCCGCAGCAGGGAGGAAAGGGGCTGTTTTCCTCGGCTCGTGGGCTCCTGGGGGTGAGGGCTGGTTTGGTCTCAAAGCATCCCCCGCCCCTGCTTTCCTCTCCAGTAGCTCCAGGTCCCGTTCTCCCTCCGGCCACCAGATCATCCCCTCCCTGCCCCACTAACTGGTCCAACAGCCCGCACTCCCAGGGTGAGCCTGCCTTCCCTCAAGGTCTCCGGGTGCTCTGTGCTGTGGCTCCTTCCTCCCACACAGACCCACCCAGGAAGGAGCCTCCCCGAGCCCCTCAGCATACAGCCAGCCAGGCTGAGTGGAGGCAGGGGAGGAGCAGCACGCTCCAGGCATGGCCCCAGCCATCGTCTCTGACCCCCAGGACAGGGCCACCTATGCAAGGCCCAGTGAAGGCTCCTGACCCGGTACCCAGAGCCACAGCTGGGAGCCAGGGCCAGCCTGGAGACAAGAGACATCAAGCAGATAGCCTCCGTCCCTGGCAGCCTTGTATTCAGCATGCGTCCACGCTGGCCCAGCCCTCTCCTCACCCGCTTGGCTTCTCTCTGACACACAGCGGCTCTGGGGCAGGGTTCAGGCAGTGGCAAAAGGGCTCGGCGTGCGAGGGGGCCCCTGATGGGAGGCACAGAGGGCCCCCTGCCGCGGGAGGGCTCAGCAGGCTGGCACGGTCACGAGAGCCTGGGGCAGGGGGACAGCAGCTGGGTCAGAAGGACAGCTGGGAGGACGCAGGGTGGCGTCCTGGGGAGGCGGCGCCTCGTGAGTCTGAGCTGCTGCCACCTGGGTGTTTGGCGGCTGCTCTTCCCGCTGCCCTCATGGGGCTCGGGCAGGCCTCCCTGTGGCCATGGCAGGCTATGCTGCTGGCAGGCCCTGCGATGGTGCCCGTGGACAGAGGCACGCTGGGCTGCAGAGAGGACCAGGGCAAGGTGGTGACACGACCCGGGGCAGGAAGGACCCCACTCCCCCAGGAGAGAGCAGTGAGATCTTCCTGGAAGCACCTAGAGACTCCAGGTGCTCACCCCTGCCCCCGGGGTAGGGGTGATGGAGGCTGGGCCACCAGATTCCCAGACCGTGGGTGCAGCTGGCAGCCAGGGGTGGGGGTGGTCTGAGCAGTAGGGTAGCCCAGCAGCTTTGAGGGCAAGGCCACAGGGGGTGGAGCCCTTGATAGGCCCCAGGCACTAAGGCCTCCCCAAGGTGGGCTCCGTGGCTGGGGGCTGTGGAGGGCTCGGGTGGGGGTGCCTCCCCATTAGGGTCACCCCCACTCTTGTTGTGAATCCTCTGCTGGTCACCCCTCACCCAGGGTCCTTCCTGCTCTGCCTGACTCTGCCTCTCCACTTGGTGGTGCTTTGAGTTCCTAAGATGACGAGCCACAACCCATCTGGGGCACAGGGGCAGGTTGGGTGGGGGTGAGGAGACCCCGCCACGTGTCCAGCACAGGAAGTCTCAGGAGACGCACCCACTGGGCTCTGCTTTCCTGCCACCCACCTCTGTCTGTGGTGGTTTAGTTGCTAAGCATGTCTGACTCTTTGCAACCCCATAGACTGTAGCCCGCCAGGCTCCTCTGTCCATGGGATTCTCCAGGCAAGAATACTGGAGTGGGTTGCCATTTGCTTTTCCAGGGGGTCTTCCTGACCCAGGGATTGAACCTGGGTCTCCTGCATCGCAGGCAGATTCTTTACTGCCTGAGCCACCAGGGAAGCCCTGCTGCCACCTGGATTCAGAGGGCGTGGGCCCAGGGAGGCAGGTTGGCCCACACTCAGGGCCACAGACACAGATCCACCCGCCGCTGTTGTGGTTGCTGCCACCTGGGCCTGCCCACAGGGACTGGCAAGGGCGGTGGGGAGAGGACAGTGAAGCTGTGGCTCCGGCCCAGCCGCTGGGCGATGTGTCCAGGAGGTGAGCCCCCTACAGAGGCCTGGCAGGCGAGGAGCCCCTCCTGCAGCCCCTCCATTGGCGTAGGGAACAGAGAAGGCAGGCAAATGCCAGGAGAGGCGGGGCCGGGCGGCACCCCGCACACAGCATCAGACAGCCACCTGCCCGCTACCAGTAGGGAGAAGACCCCGTGCTCCCAGGACTGTCTCGGAGCAGGGAGTCAAGAGAACGAGAAGCTCTAAGAGGTGATGTGCTCTGCGATGACATCATGCTTTGTAAACTGTCGTGTGCCCGGTAAGCCCAGGAGCACTGTGCGGACTGAGGTGAAATCTGAAAGATCGAGTCCTTTGTCAGGTGTCGCCTGCCCCACCAGCCACAGGGGCCGTGAACACTGACGTGGCCCGTGGACTCCAGAGCGTCCTGTAACTCCATGTGCCCTCGACCCAAACACAAAGACAGCCTTGAGCTGGGAGCTAGGAACGTGCTTCACAAACTGTAAGGTACCCGGCACCCTGTGAAGCTCTCCGTCGACCACAAGACACTCGTAAATGCCAGAACCCCTTCTCAGCTGACCAGCTCTCTAAACAGTGCGTTTCAAACGGAGCACAGTGCTGTAAGCGCCCATGGAATACTCGCCAGGCTCTGTAAACTGTAGTGTTCCGTATAAACTGAAGCAGAGGCTTTGTAAACTGTGAAGTGCCACCATCCATGAGGGGAAGCACTTCCCGGCTGTGCCACTTGATGCATGGCTACATCGGAAGAGGCGGAGGAGCCCCAGTGGAAGGAGCGGCAGCTGGCGTGGGTCGGGCCCAGTATCGCGAGCCTCTCCTCCTCAGCTGCACCCCCAGGCTCAGTCCAAGGAGGGCACCGTGAAGGGTGGGGCCCAGTGCCAGGGAGAAGCCCTGAAGCTGCCAGGAGGGAGGGCCCCCTCCATTCACGCCATCCGCCTTGGGCCCAGGGGAGACCACCAGGGAGCCGCCTCTGGAGGCCGGGCTCTCTGAGGAGAGGGTGCATCGTCCGTGATGGCTGCAGAGCCTTGAGGTGCCCTGAGGGGCGAGCATTGCAAAGGCCTGAGCAGGTGCCGTCCGGAATCTCAGGAGGCCGGAGGCCAGAGGCCAGACGGAGGCGTGGGCGCCGCGCTCCCTCCGCAGGGGCCAGGGACGGGTCTGTTCATGCCCCCCTCCCGCTCCTGGGGGCTCCCAGGCCGGGCAGCACAGCTATCTTCATGAGGCGTCCCCCAGGCATGTCTGTGTCCACACTCCCCCCTTCGTGAGGACCCCAGGTAGATGAGAGGTCACGCTGCTCTGGTGTGACTCTGTCTCTACTCCTCATTTCCAAATGAAGTCACGTTCTAGGGGTCCCAGCAGTTAGGACTCCAGCCTGAGGATCGGGGGGACACAGTCAACCCTTAACCCGGTACATGGGGACCAACTTGCTGGGCCTCTGTGCCTCTCTCTGCTTGCCCTGCAGAGCCCCCTTGGCCGACTTTTCCAGTGGTCAGTGTTGGGTGTACCGATGTGGCAGACATAGGGTTAAGGACAGGTCCAGCTGTAAACAGAAGCCAGGGAAACATATCCAGGGAGTCTCGGGTCCCAGGGGGGGTCCTCCTTCTATCCACCTCGGGAGGAGAAGCTCCAGTGCCCTTTTCTCTTGGAACCGGAACCCTGACAGGTTGGCGCCGAGCCAGGGCAGCTGGCCCGGGCCCCCTCTACACCGGCTGTGCCTCCACTGAGCGCTACCTCCCCTTCCTGCCTCCCCTGCAGCATTTTAGCCTCCGTCCGGGGCCTGGAAGACCCCACCTCATCCAAGAAAGCGGTCTCGGGGGACGTCCAAGGAAGCCTCTCCTCGTTGGCCTTGGGGGACAAGTTGGAGGAGCCCTCCACCGAAGCCGAGAGGAAGTAGGTTGCCACCCCGGCCGGGGGCTTAGGGACCCTCCTGTGGTCGGCAGAATGGGTGTGGCTCACGGAAGGGCTCCCGGCTCCACCACAGGCCGCAGAGGCCACGTGGAGCCGAGGGCCTCGGGCAGGTCACTGCTCCCTCGGGCGTGGGTCCTCCAGGAGTCCCCGACATCTGGCCCTTTTTATCAGCACAATGTCCAGCTGGCCCTGGAGGCAGCTCCCTGGTGCTTCCGGCAGTGGTCTGGGTGGTGGAGATGGAGGCCTTTGGTAGACTTTTCGGCGAAGCCCCACGGCTCTGAGACTGCCTGCTGCCTCCTGGCAAGAAACGTCCTAGGCCTTCAAGATCCAACGCGCTGGCCGTGGTAACGGTGAAGCAAATCATGTTCTGCGTGAAAACCTCTTATTTTCTCATGAAGACAGAAAAGCCAAACTGAGCATCCAGGAAGGTCACAAGTGTCACCAGGACCCCTGATCGGAGCAACACCCAGGGGTCCAGCTGTGAGGCGGCGGGGCCCGCCCTCCCCAGTTCAGGCCAGAGAGGCCCGGGTGCTGGCAGACCAGCCCTCTCCACCCATCGCCCAGCGCCTGCTTCTCTCTG
>NW_011495042.1:6008470-6008629 GCF_000754665.1 Bison bison bison | reverse complement strand
TTTCTAGAATCATCCAGGCTGATTTGGATCTGCGTGCTCTCAACAAAGCCTGGAAGAGCAATAAGAAGACAGCCACCTGGAAGAAGCAGGCCTCCAAGAAATAATGCCACCCCCGTGGCCACCTGGAGCATGGCCCAGATGCAGCCCCTCACGTGCCCC
>NW_011495042.1:5981406-6008370 GCF_000754665.1 Bison bison bison | reverse complement strand
GCCCTTTCCAGTGCAAGGCCTTAGAGGTACGGTGCCTCCCACCCAGAGCCTCCTCTGTGGCCAGTGCAGTCAGCCCAGGAGCCTCCCAGGGAAGCGAAGGTCTCCAAGGGGCTGAGCCGATGACACGTGAACCCTGAGGAGGTCTCAGGTGGGACTAAGCTTTGCTTAGTGTGGGGCTGAGTGGCCTTTGCTGGGTGGGGACGGGCCCAGGTTCTGGCCCAGGTGGAAAACAGGGTGAGAGGAAGAAGAGGGAGCAGAGAGAGAGAGAGAAAGCCAGGCGGGTGGGAAAAGAGACAGAGGAAGGGACAGAGAGCCCCGAGAAGGGAGAGTGGGGCAGAGGTGTGAGTGGAGGAACAAGGGAGGAGGCGGGCTGAGGGGCAGGGAGGTGGGAGGAGAGGGGCCTGGGGGGAGGTGATAGGGCAGGGACGGGGCGCATCCTCGGGCCTCTGGTGGTGCAGGGACAGCCAGAGCCCCATGGCCTCCACGTGTGGGCGTCCCGTGAGCCCAGCCTCGGTACCCTTTTACGGATTGGCTGCCCCTCCCCTGAGCGCAGAGATGGCAGCCCCCTCTGCGGTTCCAATTCCTTCTTGGTGATCCCTGAGTGGGGCCAGTGTCACATCAGCTGTGGGTCCACTTGTCACAGGCTCTCAAGAGCCACTCCCCAGCAGGGCGAGGACTCCAGAGGCTCTGCCTTGTTCTGCAAGCCCAGAAGAGACCTCAAGCCCTGGTCCGTGACGAGTTCTACATGTAGCTCCTTACGCTCCCTCTGTGAATAGATGCTATTTACGTTCGATTCTTTGACATTTAATTTTTATCCTTTGTATCATTCAAAGGCTTTTTTCGAATTATACATTTGTTCCCCTAAAAATGGATTTGAAATGATTTTCTGTGTTCCGTGTTCTGCCTGCATCCTCCAACCTTAAGGGCCTGGTAGTTGTCAGGGGTCCCTGGCACCTTGCCGCTCCCCGCTCCTCCCCTCCTGATCACAAGGACACGGGAGGACTGGCAGGCACGGGGAAGCACCGTCAACCCCTGTCCTGGCACAGAGGACCCTCTAGCCTCTCAGGCAGGACTCTGGTGGAGATTTAATGGAGAGGTCAGCTCACCACGTAACTTCCACTGCAGATCCGCCCTCGGGGCCTGCGCGCTCAGCTGTGCGCTTCAGGGCTGCGTGAACAGGAGACACACACCCGTCTGTAAAGGGTGGCCCTGGACCCCATGCAGGGTGCTGGCCACGCTGAAATTGGGCCAAGAGTGAGCTGGCGTGAGCAGGGGTGCCTTCCACTGGTGGAATGGGTAACTTGCCTCTGGTAACTCTACTAGGAAGAGTTGTGGAGACAGGAATTGAGTACAGAAAGTTAGAACCTTCTTTGAATTTAACCTGTTAATAAGGTTAATAAGGGGATTGCCCAGACAGTCAAAGAATTGTCCAGTGCTACGCAATCCAGCCGTCTCCTGGGGAAGAGGCAGGAAAGGGGAAGCCCCCTTTCTCCACAGAAACAGCAGGGGAGGGGGCTATGGCATCATGCCCACAGCAGTGCCGTCCACAAACCAGCCGTGGTGGGAAAGTGTGACTATCTGAGGAAGTTGTAGCTCTCGTGTGACTAGAATAGAAGGCATTTTCTTTAGGCTTCCTCAGAGAGTCCAGCTGAACGTGAGCTTATAATCCAAACTCTAAAAATGCCAGCCACCAAACCAGCCAAGACTCTGGACGCTGGAAGTGTCGGGCAATATAAAGTGAATACATGTCAACGTTTAAATAAACAGAAGGATCTGAAAATGTATGCAAGGACCAAGATATTATGAAACAGAAAGAGATGGGGGCTTCCAGCACCGGCGGTCCAGTGGTTAAGAACCCACCTTGCAGTGCAAGGGGTACAGGTTGGATCCCTGCTCTGGGAAGATCCCACGTGGCTCAGAGCAGCTCAGCCTGTGCACAACTGCTGCGCCAGAGCTGCAGAGCCCGATCTGCTCGAGCAAAGCCACCACAATGAGAAGCCTGCGCGCTGCAGCAAAGAATAGCCCCTGCTCGCCACAGCTAAAGAAAGCCCGTGTGCAGCAGCAAAGACCCAGCACAGCCAAAAGATAAAGATAAAAAAGAGAGAGATGGACTGATTACTGCCTCCAGACACGTTGGAGTAACTGATACTGGAGAGGTCCTCCTGGCACAACCAACCAGGACAAGAGGAAGTCACTTCTACAGTGTCCCTGCCCCCCACCCGTCATCCCAGCTTTCTGCCAAAGATGCTTTCTGGATCATGGTCCAGGGAAGGAGAATTCAGGCACATGCGCCAGTACTGCCGAACTGAGGAGACAGATGAGAGTTTGGGCAGACAGCAGGGACTGAAATTTGGGTGCAGACTTATCAAAGGGAGCTAGCTATGCAGAGAGGGCTCTAGGAGCCTGCATAGAGGTTTCCTTGAATCTGTACAGAATGCTAAACTGCACACGCTGAGGGCATGGCTTCATGAATCCAGGTAAAGAACTCCAGGATGGGGAACACATGTACACCCATGGCTGATTCATGTCAGTGTATGGCAAAAAGCACTACAATATTGTAAAATAATTAGCCTCCAATTAAAATAAATAAAAAACCAAACAAAAAAGAAATTCCAGGGCGCTGTGAACAGACCATTGAGAGCTACTCAAGTTCTAACCAATCAGAAGACCTGGAGACCCCAGGAAAGCCAGGCAGTCGGAATGGGAATAAATCAGTCTTAGAAACAACCCTTGTTGAAACTATAGGGACAGAAAAAATAGATCAGTGGTTGGAAGGGGATGACAACAAAAGACAGGAGGGAATTCTGGAAGGGGGCACTGATGGAATTACTTTATGTCTCGATAATGGCAGAGGTTCCCTGATTGTATGTGTTTGTCAGAACTCATGGAAGTGTATACTTAAATCGGTGAATTTTTTTTTTTACTATATATAAATTGCACCTTAATTTTAGAATTATAAGAAAACAAGCCTTGAAAGGATCAAGGTTCACGTGGATGAACCTCAAAATCATTATGCGAAACCCAAAAAGCCACATATTGTATGGAACCACATACATTAAATATACACAGTAGACAAATCACTGGAGACAGAAAGCAGATTAGTGGTTGCCAGGGACCAGGGGATTTAGCATGAAGATTGACTGCTTGAAAAGTATGGGCTTCTTTTGGGGGTGATGGACATGTTCTGGAATTAGTGGTGTGCTCGCCTAACATTGAATGTACTGAAAGCCACTGGACTGTACGCTGTAAAGTGGTAAGAATGTGAATTTTACTTCAATTTTTTAAAAAACAGGAAAAATTAAAGGCAAATAAATAGAAATATATAATTGTGTATTAGAAGACTTGGTATTTTTTAAATTTAATTTTATTGAAGTATAGTTGATTTACAATATTAATTTCCAGTGTACAGTACAGTGACTCAGTATTTTTACAGATTATACTCCATTAAAAGTTATTGAAAGATAATGCCTATAATTCCCTGTGCTATACAATATATCCTTATTTCCTACCTACTTCATATGCAGCAGTTTGTGTCTCCTGCTCTGGTTCCTCTCATTTGCCCCTCCCCTTTCCCTCTCCCCTTTGGTAGGCTGCCAGCTTGTTTCCTGTGTGAGGCTGTTCCCCGCCCCCCACACACATTCATTTGTGTTTTCTAGATTTCACATATAAACGATACACAGTGTTTATCATTGTCTGACTTATTTCACCAAGCATAATATTCTCTGGGCCCATCTGCATTGTTGCCAGTGGCAGAATTCTATTCTTTTTTTATGGCTGAGTAATATCCGAGTGAGTGTGTGACGTCTGTATCCATCCATGAGCGCTTGGATTGCCTCCATGTCTTGACTGTTGTAAACAGTGCTGCTGTGAGCGTTGGGGTGCATGTCTCTTTTCAAATTAGTGTTTTCATTTTTCCCAGACATAGACCCAGGAGTGGAATTGCTGAATCATATGGGATTTCTATTTTTAGTGTTTTAAGGGTCCACCATACTGTTTCACATAGTCACAGCCCAAATTTACAGCCCCACCTACAGTGTACTAAGGTTCCCTTTTTCCGTATCCTCTCCAGCATTTGTTGTTTGTAGACTTTTTGATGCTAGCTCTTCTGACAGGCGTGAGGTGATATCACATTGTGGCTTTGACTTGCATGTCTCTGTTAGCAATACTGAGAATCTTTTTATGTGCTTGGTGTCTGTATTCTTTGGGAGAAGGTCCATTCAAATCTTCTGCCCATTTAAAAAAATATTTTATTTTATTTTATATTGTGTTGTAAGAGCTGTTTGTGTATTTTGGATATTTACTCCTTGTTGGTCACATAACTTCTCCCATTCCATAGGTGGTCTTTTGTTTTATCAATGGTTCCCTTTGCAGTGCAAAAGCTTTTAAGTTTAGTTAGGCCCATTTATTATATTTGTTCTTATTTCTTTCGCCTTAGGAAATGGACCCCCAAAATATTGCTGTAGTTTATGTCAGAGTATTTTGCTTATGTTCTCTTCTAGGAGTTTTATGGTTTCAGTCTTCCATTCAGGACTTTAATCCATTTTGAATTTATTTTTGTATACTGTTTGAGAAAATGTTCTCATCTTCTTACTTTACACGGAGCTGCCCAGCACCACTTTTTGAAGAGATTGTCTTTTCCCCGTTGTGTGTTCTCGCCTGCTTTGTTGTAGAAGAACTGACCGCAGGTGCGCAGCTTTATTTCTAGGCTCTCTGTTCTGTATCACTGACCTATTTGTCTGTTTTTGTGCCAGAGCCATGCTGTTTTGATTACTGTAGCTTTGTAGTCTGGGAGTGGATACCTCCAGCTTTGTTCTTTTTCATCAAGATTGCTTTGGCAATTCAGGGTCTTTTGTGGTTCCATATGAATTTTAGGATTATTTGTTCTAGTTCTGTGAGAAATGTCATGAGTATTCTAATGGAACTGCATTAAATCTGTATATTGCTTTAGGTGGTATGTCCATTTTAATAGTAATTCTTCCAATCCAAGAGCACAGGATATCTTTTCATTTCTTTGTATCATCTTCAGTTTTTTTTATAGTTTTCAGAGTATAGATCTTTCACCTCCTTGTTTAAGTTTATTCCTAGGTATTTTATTTTTTTCCATGTGATTTTAAATGAACTTGCTTTTTTAACTTTCTTTTTCTGAAAAAAAAAAGAAAAAAGATCTTTTTCTGATAACTCATTATTAGAATATATTAAAAAGCAACATATTTATGTATATTGATCTTGTATCCCACAACTTCACTGAATTCACTTGTCAGATTGCTGTGGCTAGGACTTCCAATGCTGTGTTCAATAGAAGTGGTGAGAGTGGGCATCCTTGTCTTTTCCTGAATTTACAGGAAAGGCTTTCAGCTTTTTACCATTGAGTATGATGTCAGCATGTTGTTGCTGTTGTTGTTCAGTCATTCAGTCGTGTCTGATTCTTTGCAACCCCGTGTACTACAAAACGCCAGGCTTCCCTGTCCTTCACCATCTCCCAGAGTTTGCTCACACTCATGTCCATTGAGTTGGTGATGCCATCTCAACCTTTGCTGCCCACTTCTCCTCCTGCCCTCAGTCTTTCCCAGGATCAGGGTCTTTTCCAGTGACTTGGCTCTTTGCATCAGGTGGCCAAAGTATTGGAGCTTCAGCTTCAGCATCAGTGCTTCCAGTTAACTTTCAGAGTCAATTTCCTTTAAGATTGACTGGTTGGATCTCCTTGCAGTCCAAGGGACTGTCAAGAGTCTTCTCCAACACCACAGTTTGAAAGCATCAATTCTTAGGCACTCAGCCTTGTTATGCTCCAACTCTCATGTCTGTACACGACTACTGGAAAAACCATAGCTTTGACTAGACGGACCTTTGTCGGCAAAGTGATGTCTATGCTTTTTAATATTCTGTTTAGGTTGGTCATAGCTTTTCTTCCAAGGATCAAGCGTCTTTTAATTTCATGTCTGTAGTCACCGTCTGCAATGATTTTGGAGCCCAGGAAAATAAAATCTGTCACTGTTTCCACTTTTACCCCATCTGTTTATCATGAAGTGATGGGACTGGATGCCATGATCTTAATTTTCTGAATGTTGAGCTTTAAGCCAGCTTTCTCACTCTCCTCTTTCACCATCATCAAGAGGCTCTTCAGTTCCTCTTCAGTTTCTGCCTTTAGGGTGGTGTGTATCATCTGCATATCTGAAGTTGTTGAGGTTTCTCCCAGCAATCTTGATTCCAGCTTGTGAGTCATCCAGCCCAGCATTTTGCATGGTGTACTCTGCATGGAAGTTAAATAAGCTATTGCTATTGCTAAGTCACTTCAGTTGTGTCCGACTCTGTGCGACCCCATAGACGGCAGCCCACCAGGCTCCCCCGTCCCTGGGATTCTCCAGGCAAGAACACTGGAGTGGGTTGCCATTTCCTTCTCCAATGCATGAAAGTGAAAAGGGAAAGTGAAGTCGCTCAGTGGTGTCCGAGTCTTCAAGACCCCATGGACTGCAGCCTTCCAGGCTCCTCCATCCATGGGATTTTCCAGGCCAGAGTACTGGAGTGGGATGCCAGCGCCTTCTCCGTTAAATAAGCTAGGTGACGGTATATTGCCTTGATGCACGCCTTTCCCTATTTTGTCCAGTCGCTTGTTCCGTGTCTGGTTCTAACTGCTGCTCTGTGAAGTTAGGAGCAAGCTGAGTATACTACTGTCAAAACCTCAGTGCGCTCGGTGCTCAGCCCTCAGTCATGTCTGACTCTTTGTGACCCTGTGGACTGCAGCCCACCAGGGTCCTCTGTCCCTGGGATTTCTCAGGCAAGCATTCTGGAGTGGGTGCCGTTTCCTCCTCCAGGGGATCTTCCTGACCCAGGCGGGGATGGAACTCGAGTCTCCTGCACTGGTGGGTGGGTTCTTTACCCCTGAGACACCAGGGAGGCCACTGTCAAGAGCGCTGTATTAGAAATTCTCAACACTCTGTGGAGAGAGAGGAGTAAGCGTGTCCTAGGCAGTTCGGGCTGCTCTTACAGAATACCGCAGGGTGTGTGGCTTAAACGACGTACGTGTTTCGCCATCTGGGGCCTGTACCTCCAAGGTCAGGGTGCTGCATGCACGTCAGGTTCTTGGTGAGGCTCCTCTCCCTGGGCCTGGCTGTCCCTGGTGTGTGCGTGCAGAGAGGCATCGCTGGTCTCCTCTTTCACGGGCCCCAGTCTCCTGATGGGGCTCCGCCCCCGTGACCCCACCCGAGACCTGTGCTATGTGCTCTGCAAAGTCGCTCAGTCGTGTCCGACGCTCTGTGACCCCGTGGACTGTCTCCCGCCAGGCTCCTCCGTCCATGGGATTCTCCAGGCAAGCCTACTGGAGTGGGTTGCCAGTCCCTTCTCCAGGGGATCTTCCTGACCCAGGGATCGAGCCTGCATCTCTTGCATCTCCTGCATTGGCAGGCGGGTTCTTTTCCACTCGGGCCACCTGGGAAGGCCCATCTAAACCTGGTTGCCTCTAAAAGGCCCATCTCCAAGTACCACCACATTGTAGGTTAGGGCTCCATTATATAAACTTTGAGGAGAAGCACCGATGTCCATAGCAAAGAGTTACACGGGTGTGAAAGGAAATCACGAAATGATCACTGTTTGCAGGTGATTCGCTCATCTGCATAGAACAGCCAACCAAGAATCGAGAGACAAATAACAGACCTAGTATGGCTTCACCGAGGTGCCGGACACAAGAACAGTACGTGGAGTCAGCTGTCTCGCAGTGAGCAGCAGTGGCCCAGGCTGCCCGAGCAGCAATGCAGGGGTCATAAAGCGCAGCCGGGCGGGTGAGACCCGGCTTGAGATGCACAGCACAGCAGCATAGTGCCAGGAGCTCAGAGAGGCAGGAGGCAGAGCGGGAGCTCGCCCGAGAGGGTGTGGTTGGCTCGGGGGAGCCCTCTGAGGTCCCTGACATCCCTCCCTGGGAACCCGAAAGTGTCTCCCCCTCCAGAAAACAAAACCGTGCACTCCTCCCATCCAAGCCTTTGGACCATGGGCAAGCGATTTTGTCTCTGGGCCTCCACTTTCCCCTCTGTAAAGTGGGGACGATCCCAGTTGCAGCCTTCCAGGGCTGTGGATGGATTCCATGTGATAATGCGGAGGAAAGGCTCAGCTCGTGCTCAGTGCATGTGGCTGAGAATAACTATTAATAAGTAATTGAAGACCCCCCCCACACCCCCACCCAGTGCTAAGCTCTGCTGCAGGGCCCGCCTGCCGGCTGCCTCTCAGCCTCCAGCTCCATCAAGGGTTAATGAGCTTGGCTGGCTGCTGGAAGCAGGACTGAAGCTCCAGCCCAGCATCGCTCCCTATCTGTGAGCCATCTCCTCCCGCCCCCAGCTCAGCCTGCGGAAATGAAAGCCCCTCTAGACGAGGCTCCTCTGCAGGCTGCATCACAATGACTTTCCCCACCGGGGAGATAGGGGTGGACCCTCTGCTGTTTGCTCAGTTCTGGGGCTTCAGGGACAGGGGAGCTGCCCGGAGCTGTCAGCTCACATGTGGGAGAGAAATGGGGTCTTTCTGTTCCTGGCCCTGTGGGGCTGGAGGAAAGTGAAATAGGGGAGGGGGTGCTGGCGGGCTGGGGAGGACCGCGCTTGGAGTCTCAGAGAGCAGCACATCCTGCCGGGGACCTGCAGGCGACAACCCACGAGTGAGCTGCGAAATCCGTTTACTGGGTTGTGATCCGCATGTTTAAAAAGAGCTGGGGTAGGAGACAGGGAGCATGGTGGCCAGTGAGGCCACAGCTCTGTTTCCGTCATCTCGAGTGTAGTGGTCAGAAGCCCAGGCCCGTGACGGCGAACGCGTCGCACCACCCTCCCGCCTCGGTTTCCCTGTCTGTCCCATGCCTCCGTCGTCGTGAGAAGCGCAGGAGGAGCTCTGGCGCGCTCAGGAGCCCTGCAGCCACCATGGCTGGGGCTCTTTGTCCTCACTGTGTAAAACCTTTCTTCCCTGGAAGATGAGTCACAAAAAGTTGAAAGCCACTGGATTTGAGGACTGGGGACAGGACCTGTCTACAGTGAGAATTTGGGGTGCAGGCTTGAGCAGGGCTGCTGCTCGTAGCAAAGAGCAGAGAGGGTTTCTTGGGGGAAAAGGAAAAGCCAGAGTTCCCAGAGGCAGGTCCGTGTGTCCACAGTGCTCCACAGACCCATCAGAAGCCCCCACCGTTTGGTCTTCGAATTAATGGTCTTCAAATAATTTCCTTTGGTCCTCAAGTTAATGGACGCTTCTTTCAGACTCTGCACTAGGAGCTGTCCTCATGTGCCCCCCTTCAGGCGTGACTTTAGAGCCAGAAGGAAGGGACTCTGTTTCTAATTTTTTTCTTTTTTTAAAGATAAGCTTTATTTTTTAGAGCAGTTTTAGGTTCACAGCAAAACCGAGGAGAAAGTACAGACAGTTCCCATTTACTCCCGACTCCCTCCCAGTCCCCGCCACACACACAGGCACAGCCTTCCTCCCCATTAACATTGCACCCCGCCAACCCCATGACCCCCACACCCCAGAGTGGTGTGTTTGTTACAACTGGTGAACCTACGCTGCCACATCTGTATCACTGCGAGCCAGCAGTTCACACTAGGGTTCACTCTCGATGTGCATTCTGTGGCTTTGGACAAAGATGTAATGATGCCGAATCCACCATTACAGTATCACAGAGTGGTTTCACAGAGCGCCCTCTGTGCTCCTGGCCCTCGATCCTCATATCCAGGGTTTTTTCTTTTTCAGAGTGTCACGTAGTTGGAATCATACAGTTTGTAACATTTTCAGATTGGCTTCTTTCACTTAATTATATGCATTTAAGGTTTCTCCCTGTCATTTCATAGCTTGGTAGCTCATTTCTTTTTGTTGTAAGTCCTGTCCGACTCTTTGCGACCCCATGGACTGCAGCACGCCAGGCTTCCCTGTCCATCACCTTCTCCCGGAGTTGACTCAGACTGATTGAGTCCATTGAGTCAGCGATGCCATCCAACCATTTCGTCCTCTGTCGTCCCCTTCTCCTCCCGCCTTCAATCTTTCCCAGCATCAGGGTCTTTTCCAGTGAGTCAGCTCTTCCTATCAGGTGGCCAAAGTATTGGAGCTTCAACTTCAGTATCAGTCCTTCCAACGAATATTCAGGATTGATTTCCTTCAGGATGGACTGGTTGGATCTCCTTGCAGTCCAAGGGACTCTCAAGAGTCTTTTCCAGCCCCACAGTTCAAGAGCATCAGTTCTTCAGCGTGTCACTTAATTTTAGCACAGAATAATATTTCGTCATCTGGATGGGCCATAGTTTATTCATTCACGCACTGAAGGACATCTTAGTTGCTTCCAAGCTTGGGCAGCTATGAACAATAAAGCTGCTGAAATATCCACGTGCAGGTTTTCATTTGTGTTTTGAAAACAGTTTTTCAACTCATTTGTGTAAACACCAAGGAAGGTGATTGCTAAGTCACATGGTAAACGTGTGTTTAGTTCTGTAGGAAACCACCACCTGTCTTACAAAGCGGTCGAAGCACGTTGCATTCCCACCAGCAAGGAGCTGCCTGCTCCTGTTGCTCCACGTTTGGTGGTGTCCGTGCCCCGATTTGGGCCTAGTATTATCTCATTGTTTTCACTTGGACTTTCATCACGGCGTATGATCTGGGGCATCTTTTCCTATGCTTACTCGCCATCTGCATATCTTTTCTGGTGAGGTGTCGATTTAGATGTTTTGCCTGTTTTCCCCCTGCTTTTGTGATTTATCTGCTTTTGCCTGTGCTGGGTGTCTGTTGCTGTGCGCGGGTTTGCTCTGGCTGTGGGGCGGGGGCTCCCCGTGGCGGGGGCTTCTCGTCGCAGGCACAGGTTCTACGTGCAGGCTTCAGTGTTGCGGCACAGGGCTCCGTGGTTGTGGCTCGCAGGCTCCAGAGTGTGGGCTCGGTAGATGTGGTGCACGGACTTGGCTGCTCTGTGGCAGGTGGGATCTTTCCAGACCAGGGATCAAACCCATGTATCCTACATTGCAAGATGGACTTCTAACCACTGGACCACCAGAAAAGCCCCCTTTGCCTATTATTCAATCAGGTTGTTGATTTGTTGTTATGTTTTAAGTTGTTTGCGTATTCTGAATAACTCTTTTTTTAGGTGTCTTTTGCAAATATTTTCCCCCAGTGTCCCTTTTCGTTGTCTTGACACTGTCTTTTGCAGAGTGAAAGTTTTTAATTTGAGTGAAACCTAGCCTTTCAGTTATTTCTTTCAGGAATGGTGCCTTTTGTGTTGTATCTAGAAAGATACCACCATACCCAAGGTCTTCCCGATTTTCCGCTCTGTTGCCTTCTAGGAGTTTTGTAGTTGGCAGCTTATATTCAGGTCAGTCACCCATTGTGAGTTCATTCCTTTTTTTAATGTTTATTTTTGTGTATTTATTTATTTGGCTGCACTGGGTCTTACTTGTGGCACATGGGATCTTTAGTTGCAGCTCTCGAACTTTCAGCTGCGGCGTGTGAAATCTAGTTCCGTGACCAGGGATCGCACCCAGGCCCCCTGCATTGGGAGCTCAAGTCTAAGTCACTGGACCATCAGGGAAGTGACCATTTCGAGTTAATTCTTGTAGAAGGATGTGAGGTCTGGGTCCAGTTATTTGTGTGTGTGTGTGTGTGTGTGTGTAGATGTCCAGTTGTCCCAGCACCACTTGTTGAACAGACTGTCTTTCCCCCATTTGTGTTGCTTTGCTCTTTTGTCAAAGATCAGTTGATTATATCTTTGTGGGTCTGTTCTGGGCTCTCCTTTCTGTTGCACCAATCTGTCTCTTCTTTTGCCAGTACCATCCTGTCTTGATCTGAGTAGCTTTAGAGTAACTAAGTATTGACCTCAGGTAGTATCTCTGACTTCACTTTTCTAGTCTCTCCATTTTTTAGAAGTGGAAATTGAAACACCGAAAAGTTAAATAACTTGCCCAAAGTTGCACAGTAAACGGCAGAGCCAGGATTTGAACTCAAGCCTTTTGAATACAAAGTGTGTGCTTAGGACAGAGATTCAGTTCAGTTCAGTTCAGTCGCTCAGTCATGTCCGACTCTGCGATCCCATGACTTGTAGCATGCCAGGCCTCCCTGTCAATCACCAACTCCCAGAGTTCACCCAAACTCATGTCTTCGAGTTGGTGATGCCATCCAGCCATCTCATCCTTTGTCGTCCCCTTCTCCTCCTGCCCCCAATCCCTGCCAGCATCAGAGTCTTTTCCAATGAGTCAACTCTTCGCATGAGATTTAAATGCTGGAAATGGGAAAAGAGACTCAGAGGGGAAAGAGGAGAAAAAAAAAAGAGGGAAGGAGAGGAGAGTGTCAGAAGAATAAAAAGCAACAATTTCCCCCAGAAGTACTAACGTGAGTCCCTCCTCCTCCAGTGCTGGGAAGAACAGTCTGGGGGCGAGGAGGAGTCTGGGAGAGCGTGGATGTGTTTTGAAGATGAAGCCAACAGGATTTCCTAACAGGCTGGGTTTGGGCTGCAGAGAGGAGATGGGGATTAGGTGTGACTCCAGTGTTCTGGAAGGATGGAGGTGCCGTTCCAGCGGAGAGGCTGCCTGGGGGCAAGGGTGGGGGGCCGTGCCCTGTAGCCGCCCAGGTGCATGGGCTGATGCCTCCTCTCCCGGGTCCAGTGGTGTGCGTCAACTCTGCAGGTGAAGAGGGAGCAAGGGGACCTCTCCACTCAGGAGCTTTCAGGAGACGTGCGGCACTGGAGCTGCAGGCTATAGAGGAGGTTCCGAGAGCTGGGGCATTCTCAGTTCCTGGGGTCTCCCAACCTAAGGTCTGGAACCCTTTCCCCAAGCTGGCCTGCTGGTCACATGGGGTGGGAGTTCAGGAGGGGACTCCCTGAGGATGACGGAGTCCTCACCTCGCTAGTGCTTTCAAGGACGCTTCTCGGCTGTGTCACCAGCTGTGAGCAGTTTATTTTGGGTGAAAGCGGGCAGAGCACAGAGCGAGAAAGCAACTCCTCCCTTCCCCTTCCTGCCCTCCCACTACAGCAACAGTCTCCAGTGGGTGACCCCGTCTTTAACACCTCTGCCACACTCGCCTCTCCCTCCTTAACCAAGGGACTTTGGCCTGAAGCTCACGGTCTTTGGCTCAACTGTGTTTGGCTAGAATTTAACAGGGTCACTCTACGTTCCGTCTCCGCAGTCTGCCGTGACCTCATATGAATGGCAAATCAGTCATCGAAGTTTCTCCTCATTCCATCTAAGTTGAAAATGTGAATGGGTCTACTAAATAGAGATTCGATAAATAAATGTGGTGAACATCTTGGCGGTGATGCGTCACTCTCCAGCGATTGGGGCAGGTCCCTTAATTGGCAGGTGTGTAGGGTGGCTGAGAGGTTTGTCACTGAGAGTGTCTGGGGCACTCGCTGACTCTGCCTCTGTCTGTGATACTTGTTCCCTTCTTCTCATCCCCTGGCCATTTCCTCTAGGAAGTGGGATCCAGCCTTTTCTCCCGGCCCTCCAATCTCGGCGGGCTCTTCTCTGTCCGAGAACCTTGGGTCGGTGTCCTGTGATCTCTAGTCCACTGGGGGGCGTCTCCACGAGGCCCGACCTGCCCACACCCACACTGACCTCATGCCGGCCACCCCAGTCCTTCATTAGGGCTCGGGAGCCAGGGCTTCCTGCATCGCAGCGCCGTCTGTTCGCCCTCTGCCCCTTAGCAGCCCCGGGACACAGTGACCAGCCCTGAGAGGTGACGGGGCTGTGAGGTGGCTGGGCGGGTGATCCAGGGTGGCACAGTGATAGCAGTGCCAGGCTGGGCTCCCAGGCCCCATGAAAGGGCCACATGGGAAAGGGGGCAGGAGGAAGCGGGGCTTCATGGAGCGAGGGGCTAGGGATGGGGCCTCTTGCCAGCCCTGCGGCTGCCCCATCACACATCTAGCCTGTTAAGGACAAAACCAGGTCCCCAGGCGTTGGGGACTTACTGGGAGTCACAGAGAGGGCAGCGCTTAGGACACAGGGCTGCCATTTCTGGCCTCTGAAAGATGAGGGCTCCGCTCAAAATCCCTTGATAGTTATCCCATTTTTTTCCACATTTACTCTGCATCATGCACTATTCTGAGCAACTTCCAGGTATTAATGTGCTTACTTCTCCTGATAACCCTATGATGCAGGTGCTTCTATGATTCCCCTTTTGACGATAGGGACACCGAGGCACCGTGAGGCAAAAAACCTCACCTGAGATCCCACAGCAGGTCCTCGGCAGAGCCGGAAATAAAGCCAGAGAGTTTGGCTTCCCCTCTTGTCAAAAGTCACAGGCCAGGGACTTTCCTAGCAGTGAGGAATCCGCCTTGCAGCTCAGGGGCCACAGATTCGATCCCTGATCAGGGAACTAAGACCCCACATGCTGCAAGGCGACTGAGCCCGTGCACCCCTCCTACTGAGCCTGCACGCCACAATGAAAGATCCCCAGCACTGCAACTAAGACCCAACACAGCCAAATAAATGTTTAAAAAAGAAAAGGCACAAGCCACGCTGTGGCCTCCATGCCTGCTTGAACCTCCAAGGCCGCTGGTGCAGAATGGTCAAGGCCAGAGCTCCAGAGGCTGGAAGGGCCCTGGTCTCCCTGCCTCCCACCCAGCCCGTCCCCCCTTGACAGCCTCCCTGGTGGGTGCCATGCCCCCTCTGCTTGCATACCCCCAGTGGAGAGGGGCTCACCCCTCCTGGCCACCCGGGCCCCCCTGCTGCACTCCGCCTGAGACCTGTGAATACAGGGCCTGCTGGGGTCTGGCACTGCCCTATGGACCCCAGCCCTGCCCACTGCCCTGCTCTGGGACAGCCCAGAGGGGGCCTCTCTGACCACTGCAGAACCAAGAGGCTCCTCTGAACCCCAAGGTCTGTGACTCTGGGCTGAGAGGCTCCAAGGGTGAAATGATCATGGGCTGCGGCCACCTGTCTGTGTACATTCCAGGCAGTGGGCTCCGCTTCCACTCAGCCTCCCCCCGACTTTGCCTCCACGGTGAGGCCAGCCTGCTGCACTGTTTCCAGGGTCCGGCTCTTTTAAATTTAGCTGCAGGAAAAAGCAGTTTGTGCAGGCCTGGACCGCGGAGACAATCAGCAACAGGAAAAAGTCATCCGAGGGGAGTTTTCAGTGAATTATGGAGGTATTGTCCCTGCGCCCAAGGAGCCGGGGTTGGTAGTCCAGCCTCACTGACCCAGCCCAGGCCTCTGGGGCCAAATACTGCCTAAGCTGCGTCAGGACAACACAATGTAAGTGTCTGAAGGCCAAGGGGAAAAAAAAAAAAATAGAGCAGAGGAAGAAAAATACTGGAAATTCCCTGTGTCGCAGCAATGGAAGAGCCTTTCTTGAAAATCAACAGCTAGGGAAAGGTTGCTCCCCACCCAGGCCGGGGGCCTCAGGGGTGGGAGGAAGTCGAAAGCGATATTCTGAGATATTTTCAGTCTGGTGTGATGCCCGTGGATTTTCCAAAACATGAGGACCTCACGCTGGGGGGAGAGTTGAGGTTGGACTGGGGTTGACCGGGGGCGGGGCCGGGCTCAGGATGGGCCAGGACGAGGACATAAACAGAAGCTGACCCAGTTGGAGCGCTCTGGTGCCCCAGCTGGCTGAGGTGCAGGCCCCTCGCAGCCCTGGGAGGCCCAGGAGGTCTCCTGTTGATCCAGAGGCCTTTCTGGATCTCACCTTGATGAGAGGACCACACATGAATGCTGGGGTCCCCTGCACAGAAGGCTTGCTAGGTGGCCAGGCAGATTCTGCTTGCTCACCTCTTCTGATGGGGAGCTCACTACTTATGGTCAGCCTAACCCATTTCTGCACAACTCAGCCTGGGAGAAAAAATAAAATTACTTCTGGAGGGGACACAGTGGTGAATAAAATAGACATAAATGTCTGCGCTCAGAGAGCTTTGCGACCCCATGGACTGCAGCACACCAGGCCTCTCTGTTCATCACCAACTCCTGGAGTTTATCCAAACTCATGTCCATTGAGTTGGTGATGCCATCCAACCATCTCATCCTCTGTCATCCCCTTCTCCTCCCGCCTTCAATCTTTCCCAGCATCAGGGTCTTTTCAAATGAGTCAGTTCTTCGCATCAGGTGGCCAAAGTATCGGAGTTTCAGTTTCAACATCAGTCCTTCCAACAAATATTCAGGACTGATCTCCTTTAGGATAGACTGGTTGGATCTCCTTGCAGTCCAAGGGACTCTCAAGAGTCTTCTCCAACACCACAGTTCAAAAGCATCAGTTCTTTGGCCCCCAGCTTTCTTTATAGTCCAACTCTCACATCCATACATGAGTACTGGGAAAACCATAGCCTTAACTAGACATGTTAAGCAGGGATCAAACCAGCATCGCTCGCATCTCCCACATTGGCAGGGGGGTCCTTTCCCGCTAGCGCCGCCTGGGAAACCCGGTGGACATCATAAGCGCTATGAGAAGGGGCTTCCCTGTCGGCTCAGGTGGTAAAGAAGCTGCCTGTGATGCAGGAGACCCAGGTTCGATCTTTGGGACAGGAAGATCCCCTGGAGAAGGAAATGGCTACCCACTCCAGAATTCTTGTATGGGGAATTCAGTGGACAGAGGAGCCTGGCAGGCTGCAGTCCAGGGGGTGGCAAAGAGTGAGACACAGCTGAGCAACTAACTCTTTCCCTTTTCACTTTCACAAGAAGGTATATCAGGGAAAGAAGCAGGAGGTGCTTGAGGTACAATTTGAAAAAGAGAAAGTTAAAGAGAAAATTCCTCCTTCCTCTCAGCTGGGAGCAGCCTCACTCTGCCCGTGGGCCCATAGCTTGTCTGCTCCTTCCATCCTGGGATAGCCCCGCTCAGTTCCGAGCTGAGCAGGGTCAGCCACTCATGCGGTGGGGGCTCTGGCCCCCTCATCGCCCCTTTCCAGCGGCTCCGAGCTGAGTGCCTTCCCCAGAAGCTGGCACAGTGTTTTAAGCCCCCCCTCTCTCTAGATGCACCTCTGACCCCGTTTAGCTGTTTTAGAAACTGTATCCCATTGCCACCTCCTCTTGAGCTGTGGCAACTCACCCTCCCAGCAGCAGTGTCAAGACTGACTGCCCGCCTCCTTGCTGGCACTGAGCAGCCAAGAAGCCCCGCCTCCTTTGTCCAAGGGGCTGGGGGTTTGCAGACCCAAGAGTAAGAATTTGCATTTATTCCTCTTGGTTCCTCTTTCGGAATTCTTTTCTGGCACAGAGTTGGATCACGTATGAGGAAAAAAAAAGAGTTAATAGTAACATACAAAGAGTGCCTGAAAACACACAACAAAAATCAAGGAAGAAAAGCAGGCAAAGACTCTGATCAGGCCATTCACTACAGAAATGCAAATAGCCAATAAAGCTGCTCCTCAGTCAGGCTGTGGTGGAGCTGCAAACAAAAAGAACAGTGAGATGCCGTTTCTCTCCCATCAGATCGGAAAACAATATTAAACATTGATGACCTCCAGTGCCAGCAAGGTGGGGGGGCAGTCAAACAGTTTGGACACTGCCGGTGGGAGTGTGAGTTGCCACAATCTTTTGGGACAGTAATCTGCCGTTTCTATTAAAGTTTAAAATGTGTGTGCCCTTTGATCCAGCAATTCCACTTTGGAGAATTTATCCTGCAAAACCATACAGACACATAAGGTGCTATGTCCAAGAATATTTGTTTTAAAACAAAACAAAACAAAAAAGGCATGCATTCCATGTTGATTAGTAGGGCAGTGCTTAGATGAATCCTGGGACATTCATTCTATAAAATATCTGGCAGCTGTATGTACAGACCTGGAACCCTGCTTGTTTATATTACTGGACAAAAAAACAAGTCGCCAAGTCAGGTACATGGTGTGATCTTATTTTTGTAAACATGTTTTGAAAGAGCAAAGAGTAAAATGGAAAGAACTCATCACCAAACGGCTAACATTGTTTACCCCCGCCCGGGGCAAGAGGATTGCTAGGAGCAAGAGTCCTGTATTTTTATGTCTCTTCTGTATTGTTTTGACTTTCACAGTAAGTTTTTATAGCTCCAGTCATTAAAGTAGTAAATATCAACACTTTTTCTTAAAAAAGCCATTTTGAGCGGTTCTTGCCCTGTCATCATAATGAACAAAGGACGGTAGGTCGGGAGGAGTAATCTGGCTGCCGCGCCTCGCCTCCACGAGCAGGAGTCCCCTGTCCGCCCAGCTGGGAGCCCGGCTCACCGCAGGCCCTCGGAGGAGTAATCTGGCGGCCGCGCCTCGCCTCCACGAGCAGGAGTCCCGCTGCTCACTGAGCCTCGCGGTTCGCCCTGTCTCAGTTTCCCTCATCTGCCTTTTCCGTGCGTCCTGCTACCTCTGCTGTTCTGTGAACAGTACTGGTTCCAGAAACTGTGCAGAAGGGACTGGGCTGGGTTTCCTGACCTGGATGAAACGTGGGGGACCAGGACAATACTCAGGTTCCCCCCTGGCATGCCAGCTCTGAGGCCATCTGCAGGCTCCGCTGGCCAGAGTGCTGGGATTGATGAGCAACGTCTGCCCTTGTCAGGGGACTGGTGGACCAGTGCTCCAGGTACTGAGGCATCATGCCTGGCCTAGGCCTGCGGTTCCCAGCCTGGAACTTGCACAGAAGTCACAGGGGACCTTAACGTGCAGATTCGGGTCTGACAGGTCTGCGGCAGGGCCCAAGAGTCTGCATTTCTAGCAGGCCCCCTGGAGGTCTGGGGCTGCGAGTCTGAAGACCTTTGCACTCTCCATTCATGGCTACCTTCTCTTCTCCAAGTTTTTCACACATTTGCAAACAGAACTGACCAACCGCTCGCCACTATCCAGCACTGTCCAGATATCCATCACATCTCTGATCCTTGGAACAGCCCAGGTTATTATCATCTCCCATGACAGACGAGAAACAGGAGGTCTGGGCGGGGAAAGACACCACTCACGGTTCCGCAGTCGCTGGTGGCTGATTGATTGCCCACCTCCCCTACTCCCAACTATCTTCCTGGAGCCAGAAACCAGCCAGAAAGACCCTGCTGCTCCCCGAAAACCCTTCGTCCCAGCCATAAATAAGGCCCCAGCCTGGCCAGGTCCCTCCTCCTCCCTGAGCAACATTTCACAGCAGGCCGGGGCTGGGCAGCCGAGGAGGGAAGGGAGGCCTGTGGACAGCGTGAGTTATGGGCTCCGGGAAGCCCATTAGTCACTGAAGCGAGAGAAGTTAACTCGAGCTTATTAACTCTAAACGTTTATTATTCACATTGATCACCCGGCAGACAGCAGCCGCCACCCCAGCCTGGAGCCGGCCGTGCATTCTGATGGCAGGATGGTGTTGTGTCTGAAGGGAGTCCCAAGTCCCCAGGAGAGGCAAGCAGAGAGCAGGCAGCCTCTGCTGCCCCTTGCAAGAGGCAGGAAGGGCTTCTCCTCACTGACCTCTCATCCACTCCCCACACATCTCCCGGCCTGTGTTCTGGGCCAGGCATGCACAGTGTGACCTGTCTCCGCCGTCACAGACTGGCCACTCGGTGAGCGAGGTGGGACAGCCTGGTGGTGGGCAGCCCAGCCTTGTGGTCTGCCCAGTTTAATCTCTGGCTCCACCGCTCAGCAGCAGGTAACCTTTCGTTTAAGTCCTGTGACTTTTCAGATGCTGCCATTTGTCATCTATAAAGTGGGGACACTCTCGTTCACTGGACAGATAACTTATTGAGTCCCTATGGACAGAAAGGCTCGCTGCCCTCAGGGAATTTGTATTTGGAGATGGAGACAGATAGGAAGCAGTTGAAGAACACAAATGGAAAAGAGTCATTTCAGATAGCTGTGAGTGCCAGGAGGCAAATTGGCTTGCACGGTGGAGAGTGACTAGCAGCACTGGGGGGACATCAAGGAGGTGGCACTTGAGCTGAGACCCGAATGACAGGCAGGAGGCAGCCGGGGAGAGAGCTTGGCCAAGGGGAGGCCGGGCAGAGGGAGCAGACTGGGAGGGCATGCCGCGGAGCGTAGGGACTGGAGAAGAGGTGTGGGCCTGGGAGTTCCATGAGACGAGGGAGGAGAGAAACGGGGCCCACAGCCTTTGTGGGACCGCAGATGTCACTGCGTGGAGTGGTTTGGGGCTAAAAGAGCTGGCAGGGATGTTCCCATCTTTCACCTCTCTCCACGGTTGTGATGAAGTGCAGTGGACACGGGGGCCGCAGTCTGAGCCCCGTTGCAGGACAAAGCCCCAGTCCCCCAGCTGCAGTGATGCTGGCCGCTAACGGCCGACAGCTGCCCCTCCCCCGAGCATTGCCCTCGGTGCCACCCTTCTCCAGGACCCCTTCCCTCAAGGTGGTGCCACCTCCGCGGTGCTCTTGGCGCTCCAGAGCTGAGGGGAGGCGGGGGAAGGGGCCAAGCAGAGGCCAGTCTCCAGCGGGGACCACAGCCTCACTTGGCATCTTGCCCCGGCCTCCCTTGTTCCTGCCGAGAGTGCTTCTTCAATAATTCATGTGCACCTGGACCCCTGAGTGGGGCTCTCGCTTCTAGGGTACTCGACCTAAGACACAAGGATTAGGTCCAACAGGGACTGTAAAGGCTGAACCCAAGGCTTGCTGCGCAGTGGTCACTCAGGGCGAGCAGCTTCTCTGGTTTCACTAAGGCATTTGTGCTTCTAGCACCAGAAGCCCTGCCACCCAGGAAGCCCCTCGGTCCCGGGCAAGGCAGGATGGTTGGTCGCTGGTAAATGCTTGTTGCGATTCATTCATCCATCCCACAAATGCCGCCTGGCGGGAGCCTGTGCCTGGCTCTGTGAGCAGAGTCACGATCAGATTCCTCCTCACAGAGCTCACAGCCCAGCTCCAGGAGGCTGGCAGTGTCATCAGACCTCACTCAGACCTGCAGGTCAGGAGAGCTGTTCTTGAAGGGGGAGGAGCTGCTGCCCAGCAAATGAGGCTGGGGCCGGGTGCGGGGGCAGTCTCAGGACAGCACCCAACCTGGGGAGCTGATGGTCAGGAAAGCCCTGAGCTTCAGATCTCTGGATGCAGAGACAGGCGGCAAGAAGCAGGTTCTGGGGTGCCACTGGCTACGCCCTCAGCTGCTCCAGACAACAGGAAAGCCAGGATGCCTGCAAAGCAAAAACCTCTTTGGGGAGAGCCTTCTGGGGCCACTGAGGCCCCTGGGTCACCAGTTAAGATGGTTAAGACAAGACAGGGAAACTCCCGTGAGCCCCACAACAGTCCAGATAAATGGGCTGAGTGTCTCCATTTTACAGACAGGAAAACTGAGGCTTAAAGAGGAATGGTCACTTGCCCAAAGTCACCCAGCCTGTGAGTGGTACAGCCTTGTTGGGAGGGGGGTTGTCCCAGGACTCTCAGGCTCCACAGCCACCGGGCTACCTCATTAGCTCTCTGGACAAGGAAGGCATTCCAGCCTGCATTTGATTCATCCCTGTCTACACCTCCCTTCTCCTCCACTCTCTGATTTTAGATGGAAGTGGATGAAAGTGCAGGTCGCAGAGCCAGCCTGCCTGGGTCCAGACCACAGACCTGCCTTCTCTCTCTCTGCCCCAAGGGCCTCGTCTCTCAAAGAGGGGGTCACAAGAGCACCTCCCTCCAAGGCTAGCTGTAAAGATTAAACGAGTTAATATATGGAAAGCACTTAGGGCAGAGTCTGGCACATTGTCTCAGCTATTATTGCTCTCTTTATTACCATGACTTAGAACAAGCAAGTCATAAAGTAGAACATTGGATACAACCTGAATGCTCCGCAGCACAGGGGTCATTACGCCAGCCATGACCGAGCGATTTCGGCAGACACGGCAGTGACTAAGAGGCGGTCTCGGCACAACCGCAGACGGCTAGACTGAGAAGAGAACAGCAAGCGCAGAGCTCGACCAGCGCGGCTGGAACCACCAGACTGGGAACAGCACAGACCCTGCAGTGCAGTGCAATGTGATGAGTTTAAAAAAATGCTGGGTCGGTTAGATATGCACATGGAGGGAAAAAGATGCTTGACTTCTACCTCAGACCACATGCCCGTATCTGCCTCAGTGGACTCCGAGCACCGACCGCCCTGACCGGAACACTGGCTCTCTGTATATGAAATGCCAGGCTGGATGAATCACAAGCTGGAATCAAGTTTGCTGGGAGAAATATCAGCAACCTCAGATATGCAGATGATACCACTCTAATGGCAGAAAGCCAAGAGGAACTTAAGAGCCTCTTGAAGACAGTGAAAGAAGAGAGTGAAAAAGCTGGCTTAAAACTTAGCATTCAAAAAGCTAAGATCATGGCATCCAGTCCCATCATGACAAATAGATGGGGAAGAAGTGGAAACAGTGACAGATTTTATTTTCTTGGACTCCAAAGTCACTGCAGACAGTGACTGCAGCCATGAAATTAAAAGACACTTGCTCCTTGGAAGGAAAGCTATGACCAACCTAGACAGCGTATTAAAAAGGAGTGACTCACTTTGCTGACAAAGGTCCGTCTAATCAAAGCTATGGTTTTTCCAATAGCTGTGTGTGGATGTGAGAGTTGGACCTTAAAGAAGGCTGAGTGCCAAAGAATTGATGCTTTTGAACTGGGGTGCTGGAGAAGACTCTTGAGAGTCCTTTGGACTGCAAAGAGATCAAACCAGTCAACTTTGAAGGAAATCAACTCTGGATATTCATTGGAAGGACTGATGCTGGAGCTGTAATACTTTGGGCATCTGATGTGATGAGCCGACTCATTGGAAAAGACCGTGATGCTGGGAAAGATTGAGGGCAGGAGGAGAAGGGGACGACAGAGGATGAGATGGTTGGATGGTGTCACTGACTCAATGGACATGAATTTGAGCAAACTCCAGGAGATAGTGAAGGACTGGAAAGCCTGGTGTGCTGCAGTCCATAGGGTTGCAAAGAGTTGAACAGGACTTAGCGACTGAACAACGTTTCCCCAGTCTTGCACTTTGAAGTACGTAACCTTATGAGAAAATGTGAGAACTTGGAATAATAAAGCCACTTAAAGAGAGTGCACAGACTCTGATGAGGAAGCCAAGGCGAATTTCAGAGGTGTCGATGGCTCCACATGAATGAAAATTTTGGCTGTGATGGTTGTCCTTTCAATAAAATGATAATCCTTTATTCTGAAGTTTGGTCGCATAACTCCCCCCAGTCCAAGATAATCACAAGAGTAGGAAGCTGAATTTTAGGCAACAAATAGTCAATAAGAAAGTTCCAATTTCCTTTGGAGAAAAAGGAAAACATGTTTTGTTGTCCCCCGACAGTGAGATGGAAAAAAAAAAAAAAACAAGGGAAAAGTCACCCCACGCTTTCCTTGCGGCCGTGGGCCCCCACCACCGAGGCGCCGCGAGGAAGTCGAAGGTTGACTGAGCAAAACATGTTTTCCCTCAGCAGGACGTCTGTAGGAACTGTTGGAATCAATTATTGGGAAACACAAAAATAAAACAGACTTCAGCCCGCGGTAAACACTACTCCTTGTTTCTGGGATCAGGAAAACAAAGGTCGGGACTGGGGTCAGCCTGGAACAGTGGACCTACACTCAAGGCAGGAGGCCGAGCTCCCGGCTCTGGTGAGACCTGGCGAGGCTGGAAGCCTTCCCCGGCCTCAGTTTACCCAGCTGCAAACCCACGATCCTGCATCCGTGTCACAGAGCTGGGGGAGCTTACTGCTCAGTACGTGTGTACTTGGCTTCTGTTCCCTGCCAGGCTGGGGGCTGGGCACTCGGAGATGCTGCTGCAGAAGCTGTGACGTGCACGGGGCCAGCCTCACGAGCACGTGGCCTTGGCAGGCATGCAGGGACCCACGACCAGGAGGGCCCGGGCTTGGTTTAAACCTCTGTGTTCTACGGTCACCGTGTGAAATTCTTGGTTTTCGAACAGGAGGCACTGCATTTTCATTTTGCTCTGGGCCCCACAGCTGCAAGGCTGCGCCTGGCTTTTTGCCTGTGCTCTGAGCATGTCTGACCTCCAGGGTCCCTTCCAAGGCTTGGCACAGACAGGGTGTTGATACACGGGGTTGAAACGAATGTCAGAAGAGAGGCTGGGGTTACAGACACTGCTCTGCCGCTGCCCCAGGTGTGTGCCCTGGTCACAAGGGATCCCTCCAAACCACGTCCCTGCCACTGTTTGGGGGGAAATTATCTCCATTTTGTTTGGGAAGGTCCTGAGATAAGGGCAGTGCGAAAAGCATCAGCTGGGGTCACAGCCTTCTACTGCTCTTCTGTTTTCCTCAGCAACTCCCTGGGCCTCGATTTCCTCATCTGTAAAATGGGTATAGTCATACCTGTCACACACAGTGCCTGTGATGATTAAACATAATGTGTAAAGCACCACAGCTCCACCAGTTTGAGGAGGCACCGAGCCCAGGTGTGTGCAGTTTGGGGAGTGTCTGCATCCCAAAGGAGACAGATCCTCCTCAGGCTTTAAAAGTAAGTTTGACCAGACCCTGGAGCAAGGTCTGGATGCTGCTGCCTGTTCACTAGTGAAATGTGAACACAGTGTGTTTATGAATAGCTAAAAATTAGTCAAACTATCAAGTCAGAGAGGAGTGGCGTATGGATTAGACCTTCACAGACATAAGCACATGTCTACTTGCTGAAAGACTTCAGGTCATAATTGATGGCCTGTTCTGTGCCAGGTACTTCTTCCCTAATAATACTCAGTAATGATATCTAATGTTGTTGTTGTTGAGTTGCTCAGTTGTGTCCGACTCTTTGCAACCCCATGGACTGCAGCACGCCAGGGTTCCCTGTTCCTTTACCATCTCCTGGACTTCGCTCAGACTCACGTCCTTTGAGTCGATGATGCCATCCAACCATCTCATCCTCTGTCGCCCCCTTCTCCTCCTGCCTTCAATCTTTCCCAGCATCAGGGTCTTTTCCAGTCAGTCAGCTCCTTGCATCAGGTGGCCAAAGTATTGGAGCTTCAGCCTCAGCATCAGTCCTTCCAGTGAGTATTCAGGGCTGATTTCCTGTAGGATGGATGGTTGGATCTCCTTGCTGGCCTGGACAGTATCTAACATACTGAGTGCTTGTGTTAACAGGCACCAGGCTCCGCACTGAGGGTCATTGTCTTCCTTCACCTCTCCTAGTGGGCATGTGGGGTGGTGCTCGAAGTGCCCCCTCTTACAAAGGAGGGTGAACCCCCAGTGGGACAAGGACTTGCTGGGGGCCAAGAGCTGGGAGGTGGGCCGGGCCTGGGGGCTCAGACCCCAGAGTGTGGTCCACACCCGCATCCCAAAGTCTGAGCTCTGTCCCCGGTTCATATGGCGAGATCATGGGGATCCACCAGACCACGTGCAGAAGGTCCCCTCCCTCATATGCCGTGCCCCACCCCCCGCCCAGGGCCTCCCCTGAACTGGAGGGGGTCAGGCTCTAGCTAGCAGCCGTCCCGCCGGAGGGCAGCTAGGAGGCGTCTCCCGCAGGGCGGCCTGTGTGTTGACCGCAGCCCCTGCTGGAAGGATGGAGACCCCGGCGGCGGTGTTCCCAGACTGAACCTGCTTTGTTTATCTGTGTGTGGATTTCAGGTAGGAGAGGCTCACCCCCCAGAAACTGATGATGTCCACGGCAGGGAGTGACATTGCCTCCGGGTCCCTCCACACAGGTGCACACGTGCTTATTAAGCTAATTAATACGGCCTTTCCAGAGCCGCTGTCTCCCCCGCCCTCTGCCACTGGCCAGCAGAGAGATGCAGCTCCACTGCGGAGCTCCACGGGGAAAAATAAACCCTGAGTCAGGCCCCGTGGCTCATCAGAATGCTTCTTTTACAATCACCAGCCTCGCCGGTCCATCAGGACACCGCCACCTCGGTTGTGCAGAGATGTCCCGCGAGGGGATGACGGCCCTGTGAGGATGTGAGCTCCCCGTCACAGGGGGCAAGTCAGGAGCAGGTGGCCGTCAGGGGTTGGAGGTTGGAATCGACCACTTGGCAGGCCTTCTGGGGGCTCGCCCAGTGTGGCAGGGCGAGGTTTGGACACACCCCTGCCCCTTCTGATGTTCCTGCACACTGCTGGATTATTAATGGGCAGGCTCTCGTCTGATGACCCAGTTGGAACCTCAGGCTCTGTGGCTGGAAAGGGTCCCCGTGCTCCTCCCAGCCTGGTCTACACTCACAGTGGGGCCTCCACAGCCGCCGCCCCATGTTTCCCAAAAGAAGAACCTCCGCCTCAACCCCAGGGACCCTTAGCTTACTGGGCCTGGAATGGGCCTTTGGAAGTCATCCTTGAACAGCCCAGAAAGCGCTTCAGACCAGGAGGCTTGTATCCCCCTGGGTTAACCCAGTGATGTGGTCAGTAGCAGTGGCCCGGACAAACCCTCGGAGTTTTTTCAGAAACTCAGTCACCTTTCCCTGTCCGCGTGCGAGGCCCCTTTCAGCGTTCAGAAGGGTAAGGAGAATGGCGCAGGCCACCGGGCTTCCCCTCAACTCCACCCCGCCTAGCTGTGTGGTCTCAGGCTCAAGACTTTGCTGCTCTGAGCCTCAGTTTCCTCACCTGAAAAATGGAGAGAATGCTGGCTCCCTCCCAGTGCACTAGCCCCCAACACAGCTCTTGTGAAAATGAAAGCGGTAGTCACTCAGTCGTGTCCGACTCTCTGTGACCCCGTGGACTGTAGCCCGCCAGGTTCCTCTGTCTGTGGGATTCTCCAGGCGAGAGGACTGGAGTGGGCAGCCGTGCCCTTCTCCAGGGGCTCTTCCTGACTCGGGGATCAAACCCAGGTCTCCTGCATTACAGGCAGACTCTTCACTGTCTGAGTCAGCAGGGACGCCCCCAACGCAGCTCCTGGTGACCGTCAGTTGCTGAGCCGAGTCGGTTTCTTTACAGTTCAGTTCAGGCGCTCAGTCGTGTCCGACTCTTTGCGACCCCATGAACCGCAGCACGCCAGGCCTCCCTGTCCATCACCAACTCCCGGAGTCCACCCAAACCCTGTCCATCGAGTCGGTGATGCCATCCAACCATCTCATCCTCTGTCGTCCCCTTCTCCTCCTGCCCTCAATCCCTCCCAGCACCAGGGTCTTTTCAAATGAGTCAGCTCTTCGCATCAGGTGCCCAAAGTATTGGAGTTTCAGCTTCAACATCAGTCCTTCCAATGAACACCCAGGACTGATCTCCTTTAGGATGGACCTGT
>NW_011495042.1:5980570-5980972 GCF_000754665.1 Bison bison bison | reverse complement strand
TCCAACAACACAGTTCAAAAGCGTCAATTCTTCGGTGCTCAGCTTTCTTTATAGTCCAACTCTTACATCCATACATGACCACTGGAAAAACCATAGCCTTGACTAGACACACCTTTGTTGACAAAGTAATGTCTCTGCTTTTTAATATGCTGTCTAGGTTGTTCATAACTTTCCTTCCAAGGAGTAAGCATCTTAATTTCCTGGCTGCAATCACCATCTGCAGTGATTCTGGAGCCCAGAAAATAAAGTCAGCCACCGTTTCTACTGTTTCCCCATCTATTTCCCATGAAGTGATGGGACCAGATGCCATGATCTTAGTTTTCTGAATGTTGAGCTTTAAGCCAACTTTTTCACTCTCCACTTTCACTTTCATCAAGAGGCTCTTGAGTTCTTCACTTTCTG
>NW_011495042.1:5973101-5980470 GCF_000754665.1 Bison bison bison | reverse complement strand
AGCGGATGTTGGCAATTTGATCTCTGGTTCCTCTGCCTTTTCTAAAACCAGCTTGAACATCAGGAAGTTCACGGTTCACGTATTGCTGAAGCCTGGCTTGGAGAATTTTGAGCATTACTTTACTAGCATGTGAGATGAGTGCAATTGTGTGGTAGTTTGAGCATTCTTTGGCATTGCCTTTCTTTGGGATTGGAACGCAAACTGACCTTTTCCAGTCCTGTGGCCACTGCTGAGTTTTCCAAATTTGCTGGCATATTGAGTGCAGCACTTTCACAGCATCATCTAAAGGATTTGAAATAGCTCAACTGGAAATCCATCACCTCCACTAGCTTTGTTCGTAGTGATGCTTCCTAAAGCGCACTTGACTTCACATTCCAGGATGTCTGGCTCTAGGTGAGTGATCACACCATGGTGGTTATCTGAAGACGTGAAGATCTTTTTTGTACAGTTCTGTGTATACTTGCCACCTCTTCTTAATATCTTCTGCTTCTGTTAGGTCCCTACCATTTCTGTCCTTTATTGAGCCCTTTATTGAGTCCTTTATTCATCTTTGAATGAAATGTTCCCTTGATATCTCAAATTATCTTGAGTGAAGAGATCTCTAGTCTTTCCCATTCTATTGTTTTCCTCTATTTCTTTGCACTGATCACTGAGGAAGGCTTTCTTACCTCTCCTTGCTATTCTTTGTAACTCTGCATTCAAATGGGTATATCTTTCCTTTTCTCCTTTGCTTTTCACTTCTCTTCTTTTCACAGCTATTTGTAAGGCCTCCTCAGACAGCCATTTTGCTTTTTCGCATTTCTTTTCCGGGATGGTATTGCTCTCTGTCTCCTGTACAATGTCACGAACCTCCATCCATAGTTCATCAGGCATTCTGTCTGTCAGATCTAGTCTCTTAAATCTATTTCTCACTTCTACTGTATAATTGTAAGGGATTTGATTTAGGTCATACCTGGGTGGTGTAGTGGTTTTCCCTACTTTCTTCAATTTAAGTCTGAATTTGGCAACAAGGAATTCATGACCAGAGCCACAGTAATCTCCTGGTCTTATTTTTGCTGACTGTATAGAGCTTCTCCATCTTTGGCTGCAAAGAATATGATCAATCTGATTTTGGTGTTGACCATCTGGTGATGTCCATGTGTAGAATCTTCTCTTGTGTTGTTGGAAGAGGGTGTTTGCTATGACCAGTGCATTCTCTTGGCAAAACTCTATTAGCCTTTGCCCTGCTTCATTCTGTACTCCAAGGCCAAATTTGCCTGTTACTCCAGGTGTTTCTTGACTTCCTACTTTTGCATTTCTTTACAGGGCAGACACTTAACCCTAGGTCCCCTCGCCTCCCACCAGCTCTTCTTGAGAGCTGCTTTCCGGGTGAGAGACACATGTCTTCAGACTGTGACAGTGAGCGGGCCCGGGAAGGGGGCCTCTGTCGCTGTCGTCCTTTAGGTGTGCCACAGACATGGGAGCGGCACGCTGCGTGCCCTGCCAGGCTCTGCCCCAGGCACCCTGTCCAGGTGGGGAGGTGGACACCACACAGGGAGACAAGTGAAGTCCTGAGACTGTCTCAGGTGTGGGTAAGTGCGGGCAGAGACAGGACACTGGTGAGGGGTCAGCGAGGGAAGCACCTGTGAAGAGGTGCCACAGGAGACCTGATGGTGGCTGGGGGTGGGGTGGGGGTCCACCCAGCCCTGTGCTGAGGATTTAGGAAGGCATTTTATTTTCTTTTTACCATTAGCCTAGTCATTCTTTCTTGGACCGATGCTAACTTAACTCTGAAACCATTCACTTTTCTTTTTTTTTTTTTTAATAAATGTATTTGTTTTTAACTGGAGGATTGCTTTCCAGTGTTGTCTGGGTCTCTGCCATGCATCAGCGTGAGTTAGCCACAGGCGTATGTATGTGCCCTCCGTCTTGAGCCCCTCTCCCACCTCCCTCCCCACCCCACCCCTCTAGGCTGTCACAGGGCTTGAGCTCCCTGCGTCACACAGCAAATTCCCCAGAACAGACTGTGGACGAGCAGAGGAAGGACAGGGAGGAATAAATTGGGAGACGCAGCTGGGAAAGGACAGGGAGGGATAAACTGGGAGAGGAACACCGAGACATACACATCATCACATGGGAAGGCGCTTTGGTGGTGGTGGTGGTTGTGTTAGTCGCTCAGTCGTGTCCGACTCTTTGCGACCCCATGGACTGCAGCCCACCAGGCTCCTCTGTCCGCGGGACTCTCCAGGCGTGGATACTGGAGTGGGTTGCCATGCCCACCTCCTGGAAAGGCACTTTAAGCTAAGCTAAGCTAAGCTAAGTCACTTCAGTCATGTCCGAGTCTGTGCGACCCCACAGACGGCAGCCCACCGGGCTCCCCCATCCCTGGGATTCTCCAGGCAAAAACACTAGAGTGGGTTGCCATTTCCCTCTCCAATGCATGGAAGTGAAAGTGAAGTCGCTCAGTTGTGTCCGATCCTCAGCGACCCCATGGACTCCTGCAGCCCACCAGGCTCCTCCGTCCATGGGATTTTCCAGGCAAGAGTACTGGAGTCGGGTGCCACTGCCTTCTCCAGGGAAGGCACTTTCAGTTCAGTTCAGTCGCTCAGTCGTGTCCGACTCTTTGTGACCCCATGAACTGCAGCACACCAAGCCTCCCTGTCCATCACCAACTCCCAGAGTTCACTCAAACTCACGTCCATCTAGTTGGTGATGCCATCCAGCCATCTCGTCCTCTGTCGTCCCCTTCTCCTCCTGCCCCCAATCCCTCCCAGCATCAGAGTCTTTTCCAATGAGTCAACTCTTCGCATGAGGTGGCCAAAGTACCGGAGTTTCAGCTTTAGCACCAGTCCTTCCAAAGAACACCCAGGGCTGATCTCCTTTAGAATGGACTTTAGAGAGCAGGAGAAGAATCAGGAGCCAGAGGAGTCCAGGCAGGGTCTGGGAGGCAGAGGAAGGCCAGTGTGGCCAAGTAAGGGCGGGGGGATGGGGTCGGGAGGAGGCCAGTGGGGCAGGGAGTGCGGGGCCGGAGGTGACAGCGAATGCCACACCACGTCCTCCTCGAAGCAGGCCTCAGGTATCCGAGGCGGGGAGGGGGGGTGTGTCCTGGTGGGCCACCGAGGAGAAGGCTGCCCCCCAGCGCCAGTGCAGACGGCCTCTCCCCAAGACTCAGGGCTCTCCTGGGTCCCAGGACAAGGGCCCCCAGGAAACGCTGTCACTCGCGGTTGCCCCTCCAGCCAGAGGCAGATCTTTAAACACGCGAACGGGCCCTGCCTGCCTCACCTGCCCGGCTCTGAGGACAGACCTGGCTCCCGGCTGCCCCCTCGCCCTCCCCGGGCCTCAGTGTCCCCAGACGGCACAGCTGCCACCCCGCCGCCCACAGCACCGGCCGTTCCCTGTGAGTCTCAGGTCTGCATGGACGTGTGGGCCTTGACCGCCCCCGCCCCCCATGTACACACAGCCTGCAAGGCAGGAGCTTAGTGCTGTCGCAGCCACATCCGGGGCCTGGAACAGCACGAGTGCGCATGTGCGAGACGAACAGGCACCGCAGCCCTGCGCTGTGGCCCGTTTCACAGGCAGAGAAACCGAGGCCGGAAGGCTCAGCCGCCAGTTCCGCCCCGCCAGGAACCCAGCCAGCCCGGAGCCAGTCTTCAGCGGAGCCGGCTGACCTCTGACCCCGCCGTGTGCCCCTCTGCACTCGACTCGCCCTCGGAGTTAAGAACCTCCACGTTGCCATCCATCCAATGGGTATCCGGGCCCTGCCCCCCACCCCTGCCTCCGAGGGCTGGTGAGATTTGGAGGGCACGACCTACGCAGCGCCACCCCCATGAGGGGCTGGTGCGAAGGGGCCTCCACCAGATCGGACCTCAGAAGGGTTAACCTGGCCTCTTTGTCCCACAGTTACCATGGGGATAGTTCCTGTCCTTCAGGAAGCAGGGAGAGCAGTTTCCTGTTTTGAAGAAGGCTCGAGGGCTGTTTTCCTCCAATCAGCCTGCCCAGAGAGGGGCAGGAAGCCTAGGGACGGGCCACCCCTGCCGCTGGGTGTGTGGTGGAGCCGTGCCCACGCCCAGCCGGCCAGGAGGGGCCTCGTGGAAATGCGGCCTCGGGAAAAAGCCAACGGGGCAGCAGAAAGGAAAAAAAAAATATGGCTGGCCGGAAGAGGGCGGTCACTTCCTCCACAGACCTTGGATCCCACCCAGTGGTGATAAAAACTCTGAGTGGCCCTGCCCGGCCCCGGACTCCGCTCTCCCCCACGCTCAGCCCTTCCTCGGGGCGTCAGAAGCCAGCTGGACAAAGGCCTTCGAGGCCCCTGCTTGTCCCCCTCAGCTATGTGCATCCTGGATGCATCAGCCCCATTGGGCTCCCGCTGGCCCCCAGTTCCTACCCCCACCCTGTGCAGCAGCTCTCTCCTGCTCCAGTCTGCTTGTGTGATTTTTTTTTTTTTTTTTCAGGGTGCAGAGCAAAGCCTGCCTCCTCCTGGAAGGCTTCCTTGCATGGATTTGAACTCTGCATCTTGAATCAGCAGCATGTGTGAACTTAGGCCCAATCTCTCTCTCAGGGGCCCTGCTCCCAGCCTCCGTGGGTCACCCTGCCTCCAGGCTTGCCCCTCTGGCTCCTCTCCCACTCTGGCTACCACACACGTCTGGCCCAGTCATCCCCTCCCTCCCCTATAAATACTCGGAGCCTTCCTGTCCCCTGCAGTGTACAGTCCAGACTCTCTGGCTGGCCGTTGGAGACCTTGCCCCAGGCCTGCCCTCTTCTATCCCCACCTGGAATGGCAACCTTGCCCTCCCCCTTAAACGCCGCTTGACCTTTAAAGCACAGCCCCTTGTCACCAGCCCTTCCCCAGCCCCACGGCCCAACTCAGTCCTCTGCCTTCACCCCCAGCTCTACCGTGCCACGATGAGCTGACCCAAGCCCTTTTCTCAGAGCAAACCACGAGCTCCTCAAGTACAGGAAAGGGAAGAGAGAGGGGAACTCACATCCTTTGATCCTCGCCACGACCCGAGAGAAAGGTCTCCTGTTCCCATTGTACAGAGGACAAAATCGAGGTGCACGGAGTCGAGGTGTCCCCCCACCCCAAGGCCACAGGGTCAGTGACTGGTGAAACTAGGGGCCTTCAGGACGCCCCCTCCTCCCTGGCTTCGAGCCTAGCCCGGTGTGTGTGGGGTGGGGTGGGGGCTGATCTCTGGGGCGCAGGAAGGGGGGGTGGCCTTGCCAAGCCGAGTCCACCCCAGGCAGGTGTCTGGCTCAGACCTGGTCACCCCTGGAGCCAAGAAGGCAACTCAGTTACTTTCCAGGGGGAGATAAGCCCTGAAGCTGATGCTGTCGAGGCCACGGGGTTGTGGGGCAAGCAGCCCAAGAGGGTGTGGGGCCCGGCGTCACTTCCTTTTGAATACCACGCACAAGGCGTGCCCGCCTGCGTGGAACCCGGGAAACCAGGGGTGTCTGCTATAGAGAGGGCTGTGAAGGTGGCTGGCCCATGCCCCAGCTTTATGCCAGCGCTCCCATCTCGGCCAGAAACAAAACCCCAGGCTGGAGCAGGAAGCTGGGCCCCGGCTCCCCCACCATGCTCCTGGGGGCCGCCACGTTGCTGCGTCTCACCGGTCTTGTTATACAGAGGCTGCTCAGTAAATGCTCCTTCCCATCCCTCTTCCGCGCTGATTGTGGGGCGTGCCTGCCCCCCGTTCCCTGTGTACTTTGTTTGGCAGTGTTTGGACACCAACTATGTCGTACGTGTTCTAAATGATTAATGATCTTTTATGGAGCACCTCCCGTCTCCCCTTCCCCGCTCCTGAATGCTTTAGATAATTTATCTCCTATTATGACCAGACACCATTATCATGTCCTTGACAGGGTGGCAGAAGTGGGTAAGAAAGCCGGCCAGGGCACAATCCCCATGACTCACTAGCTGCACATCCCTGGGCGAACGCCTCGGCCTCACTGTGCCTTGGTAGCCTCCTGCGTAACCCGGGGGTCATAACACTGCCTACTTCATAGGCTTCTTGAGAAAAGTAAATGAGCTACCGAGACACCAAATAAGAGACTTACGTGCCTGTGTGCAAAGTTGCTTCAGTCGTGTCCACGTCTTTGCGACCCCATGGACTGTAGCCCGCCAGGCTCCTCTGTTCATGGAATTCTGCAGGCCAGAGTACTGGAGTGGGTTGCCGTGCCCTCCTCCAGGGGATCTTCCGGACCCAGGGATCGAACCCGCATTTTCTGTGTCTCCTGCAATGGCAGGCACTAGCATCACTTACTGAGTGCACCAACTAAGCGCTCAGCAAATACCAGCTATCAGAGGGGACCTGAGGCTGGGACCTGCCCTCCCGCCCAGGTCACTCCAGTGTGGCTCCTGACCACCAAGCCCTACGGCCTGTCCGGGATGCTTGGCCGTGGAGCTTGGGCCGCCTGGGTGCTCCCTGTTTCTGCACATCCAGCTTCGGTGCTGGCTCCGCCTTTGGCCGAGGCTGCAGGCAGGTGGGAGCAAGGAGCTGGATTTCAGTGGTCTGGATCTGCGGCCACCTAAGTTGTGTGCAGGGCACCACAGGGTTCCGACTTGGGCCTTGGATGTCAGGAGGTGTGGCTCCCAGCTTTGGAATCCCCGACTCACCATATTTTTCCCGCTGGGCCTCAGTTTCCCAGCCTGTCAACGTAACACCTACCGTGAGTGGCTCACGTCTGCTGAGAGCAGGAAGTAAAGTGGTGAATGATTTCAGAAACGTGACACCTAGGCAGCCTTTGTGCCCGTCTCAGAGAGAGCAGCACACCCTGGGAGTTAAGAACACGTTCTCAGGGCGAAGCGGGTGGGAGTTCTGGCTGCACCGGAAGGGCCAGTCAGTTTGCCAGCCTGGGCCTCGGTTTCCCCATGTGTGAAATGGACAGATAATAAACCCTTTACAGGGTTCCTGGGAAGAATATGTGCGTGAAAGGCTCAAAACCAGAGTGAGGGTGGTCATCACTGCCACACAGCATTTACCCCCATTCCTGAGCTCCGAGAGCGTTTATGGCTCAGTTCCACGCGGACTAAGCAAGTCCAACCACCAGTATTAGCTCCGGATGTTTGTAAAGCCCTCTGGTCTCTCCCATCCATTTTCTCGTATTAGGAAAAGCAAACAAAGAAGTAAGCGTTTCAACTTCACAGCCCATCACTCCACACCACTGTGAGGTTTCAGCTAAACAAGTTCAGACCTGGGTGGTTTTTTTTTTTTTTTTTTCCCCAACTGCCCGTGGTGCTATGATCTTTTTAAAGTAGACTTTGCTTAGTCTCAAATCCCAAATTCAACAGTCGTGACAAGGTCTTAACCAAGCACCAAGGTCTCTTCCTGCCCTCCCTTCTCCCTTCCGCAGGCCCTACAGGGAAGGGTAAGTTGGCCATTGGCTGAGTTATCTG
>NW_011495042.1:5970600-5972904 GCF_000754665.1 Bison bison bison | reverse complement strand
TTTAAAACATATTTTCCTCTTGCATCAAATATCTCAGTGATTGCTCCACTCCCTCCTTCGCATCCATATTCAAGTGGACGCCTCCCTCCCCCCGCACCAGCACCTCCCCTGCCTCCTCCCGCAGCAGCAGCGACACGACGACATCACGCCTGCCACCCTCACCGTGACTGCCACAGCTACTCCCAGCCCCTCGCCACCCCCCCCATCACACCTCACCACCTCCATCACCTTCTCCACTGCTTCCACACAGGGATCCATACAGTTTACGAAGAGCCTGTCTTAAGCAACACAAAGTCTGCCATCACTTTCCCATTTCAGAGGCAAAAGAATTTCCCCACAAAAGGCCAGAGGCTTAAGGACTCTGTGGCAGTTCAGAGACGAATAAGTCCTTTGAAAGGGTCAAATTCATTTCTGAATCTGGAGAAACAGGGAGGTACACCCTGGAACCCTTGCCCAAAAGTGTGCATAATCTGATTCTGTGGGGTTAAAAGATGGAGAAATCAAACCCTACAGACCTGGTTAGGTGTATGAACGTGCTTGGCGAGTATGAAAACACTATATAAGATTTTTCATCCTGTTTGGGGGAAACATGTATTGATTCCTGTCTTCACTGTGTGCACTGAACATCTTCTGTGTCAGGCATCACCTGGCTCGTGAAACAATTCAAATCACACCTTCATACAGGTTATATATATTTGAGTGAGCACCTAATAGGCACCAGGGGTCTTCCCTGGTGGCTCAGCAATAAAAAATCCGCCTGCAACGCAGGAAGACTTGGGTTTGATCCCTGGGTCAGTAAGATCCCCGGAGGAGGAAATGGCAACCCATTATTGGTATACAGCTCCAGTCTTCTTGCCTGGAGAATCCCATGGGCAGGGAGCCTGACGAGCTACAGTCCACGGGGTCGCCAAGAGCCAGACATGACTGAGACAATTTGCACCTGGAGTTCTGCTGGGTGCTGGCCCCCAGATTCCTAGAAACCTGCCAACCTTCTCATAATGTATTAATAAGGAGGCAGAGGTCAGAGAATTAAGTTGTCACTGCAATGAGAACCTGGGGAAGTCTTCTCTACTCCTCTGGACTTTGGCAGCACATCTGGCCAAAAGGTAATGGATCGAGTTATCCAGGGCAGGTTTCCTCCAGAGGGATGAACAGATCACCTGGAGAGCTTGTTAAAATGCAGCCTGTGGTTCACTGGGGCTGGGCTGGGGTCTGAAACTCTGCATTCTTAGGAAGTACCTGAGTGCCACTGCGGGGCTCCATGGACATGGCTCAGAGCTGTGAGGTGTTTCATCTATGCAATGAAAGTATCTGGTTCTCTGGGGACCACCTGGACCAAAGGCTGGACCACAGGCATCTAGGTTCAGGGAGGACAGTCACGGCTGCAAAAACCTTCATGTCCATTTGGAATTCTGCCTCCTCGCAAGCTCCCAGCACAGCTGGTCAAAGTCACAAAAATTCTAGCCTCTGCCATTTTCAGTCCCAGAAAATCCCAAACAACTGTCCGAACCTCTGTCCCAGGCCTTTATTTTTGTGGACAACCCATAACTTGTGAAGACCTACTAAGTGCTAGGTTCTATATCGGACACCAGGGCTGCAGGGGTCAGCAGAGCAGACACAGGCCGTGCTCTGGAGCCATCACCCTGGCAAGGGGTCACTTCTGGGCCTTTACTCCTCACGTGAGGGACAGGAAGGCACATAGTGGATACACTGGCTAAATTGCCTGGTGGTTGGTGGTTTACTTGCTAAGTTGTGTCCAACTCCTGTGACCTTATGGACTATAGCCTGCCGGGCTCCTCTCCCATGGAATTCTCCAGGCCAGTGGAGTGGGTAGCTGTTCCCTTCTCCAGGGGATCTTCCCCACCCAGGGATTGAACTCAGGCCTCCCGCATTGCAGGTGGATTCTTTACCTTCTGAGCCACCAGGGAAGCCTGCTAAATTGCCAAGCTGTCCCACCCGTGAGCTCCTTCCACAGGCTGGGGCTGCCGCTGGCCTGCACTCTGCACTCGACCAAACTACTCCATGACCAAGCCACAGCTTGAGCTGGGCACCGGAGATGCAGACATGGAGCAACCAGGGCAAGAACCGTCAGACAAGCTCGTTTTAACTCTTAGCTTACTCATTTTCCTCAAATGTAACATGGGAAGAATTTTGCTACCAGCTTCATAAGGTTGTGGGGCGACTTAAATGAGTCAACGTCCAGATACAAAGCTTAACACTTTGCGGGGCACACAGCAGGTGCTCCGTAAGGGCTGACTGCCAGTTATATACGAGACCGCTTTCAACAGCTGATAGAAGGAAGCC
>NW_011495042.1:5969468-5970500 GCF_000754665.1 Bison bison bison | reverse complement strand
AACAGATGCGGCCTCCCTTTCACCCTGCCTCGCTGAACCCCTCCTGGCTCTTCCATGAGGTGGTGTCTTCTCACACCTCTAAGTCTGTGCCCAAGCTACTCCCTCCATCTGAAAGGTTTTTTTTTTTTTTTTTTTCTGGTACCCTCTTCATTCAGGGGCCACCTCTAAGTTTGCAAGTTTCTGTGCACACCTGTCCTCATCCCAGCGCTTGTCCAGGGAAACAGAATTGGCTACGTTTGCGCGGCCAATCCGACAGGGGCTCAAGGGTAAAGGCTTGCGTCATCCGCGTCTGCCAGTGCCAGGCCCGGGTCCCAGCGAGGTGCTGGCCGCTTTGCGCTGAGCAGACAAAGGCTCCGCCTTATCGGGTCTCCCTTTCCATGTCACTGCCTCGGGGAGGCCTTCCATGATCACCTGTTCTGTCCTCCAGAGGTTGTCAAACTAGCTTGCATCAGAAAAATTTCTTACACAAGGGATTTCTGAGTCAGTAAGTCTGGGGAGGGCCCTAAGAATTCGGACTTTTAAAATTACAGCGCTGATCGGGTCACTTCGCGCGCTCCTGTTTTGCCCCCCCTGGTTTATCTCCCTCAAGGCACTCGTAACTCTCTGCAATGTTTATTGACTCTCTGCAATGTTTATTGCTTATTTGTCTTGTGTCGCCACAGACCTCCCATCTAAACTCCACGAGGGGCAAGAATTTGGGGTTGTCCTGCGCACAGCACGGCACGGTGCTGGGCCCGGGACTGAATGAATGAATGCCCGAGGTTGAAAATCAAGTGACAGATGGTCCGCTGGGCGAAGGGACCCCTAGAAGCCCAACTCGCCGCTTCACCACGCCCCCCGTCCTAGTCCCTGGAACCTCGCGCAGCTCCCCGAGGCCCCACGCCACGGCCCCTTTAAATGTGCGCGGGGACGCCTCGCCCCTGGGCTCCCTCGATCCCTGACGGAGCAGAAAGGAGAAATAAAAAAAGCCTTCCAGAGCCGGAGGAAACGTCTCGGAGGGGGCGGAGGCGCAGCGGCGGCACCGGCAGAGGC
>NW_011495042.1:5967966-5968956 GCF_000754665.1 Bison bison bison | reverse complement strand
GTAGGAGGCTCCGCGGGGCACGCGCGCCAAGGCGCCCGTCCGGCGCTCCAAGTTGGAGCCCGCGAGGCGCTCCGGAGCGAGCTGCCCAGAAACCCCCCGACCTTCCGCCTCGGCTGAGGGACGGGCGGGTCCCCAGGAGGCCGAGAGCGTCGGGGGCTCTCAGCCCCGTCCGGGACGCCCCACCTCGGGGACGCCTCCTCGGTCTCGGGAGGCCGCACCCCGGCCCCGATAGGCCGTCTCCGGCTCCCACCGCGGCCCCCCCGGCTTGGGGGTCCCCTCGCGACGGGGAAGGACACTCCCTTCGCAAAAGCGACTTGGTCGCGCCCCTGAATCCTCCCTCCTGCTGCTTGGGGTCCCCTTCAGGCTCTCGCTGGCCCCCCAGAGGCCCTCTTGGCCCCCCGGGTCCGTCTGCGCTCTTCCCCCCGCCGGGGTCTATGCCTGGTCCCTCACTGGTGCGCGGCGCGCCCTTGGCGGCTTCTCACGCCTCTCCCTCTCCTGGACCCCCGCAGACTTGGAGATCGCTCTCCTTCGGAATTAAAAAGCTCTAAATGACCACACCCCGCCCCCGCCCCCCGCAGCGGCGCGCCCGCATCCCCTGCGGGGCCCTGGCAGGGCCCCGCTTTGTGCCCAGGGGACGGCTCTCCAGGCGTTCCCTCCCAGCCCTCGCGTCTCTGCCCTGAGACTCTGCCTCTGCCCGGTCGGGACGTCCGTGAAATCCCAAATGCGTTCGGCGGTACAGAGCGATCCCCTCGAGGAGTGCCGTTTAACAGACTTACTGACTGAGACCCAGAGATGGGCGGTGCCTGGACCCCAGTTCTCCGGGGTCCCGACTCCTCCGCGGGAAGGGCAAAAAGTTGCCTCCAAGAGGCGAGTTTACGAGGAGGCAGCCGTCCCAGCTGAGTTCACTTGCCTGCCAAGGAGCGGTTATCGCTCTTTTCATTTTTTTTTTTTTTTTTCTCATAGAATTTAGCAGAAGGCAGCTCCCTCTCC
>NW_011495042.1:5963108-5967655 GCF_000754665.1 Bison bison bison | reverse complement strand
GGGCTGGGGGTGGGGGCGGGGTGCCACCTTGGAGGAGTAGAGAGAAGACCGGAGCCGGATCCCAGTGCCCAGCCAGCCCCCTCCTTCTAGGAAGGAGGTGGCCTGCTGCTTGATCTAGCGCGGACAGAGCCAGGCTAAGTCTTTCCTACACGCCTAATAAAACTCGCTGGAAAACAATGGTGAGAGCCCCGTGCGGTTTTCCCACGTTTCCCTGCACGAGACTTGGGCAAGCCCTCCATTCTCCGAGACTCTGGGGTTTGGAGTGAGCCAGAAAACGCTTAGCGCAGGCTTGGTCCCAGGAAATCTCAGCACTTCCCGCCCTTGGGTTCCAGCATCCTGTAATTTGCATCTAGCGTAAATCTGGTTACTTTTTCTGTGTGATAGCAATCATAGACCTCACGTAATGATATGTATGTGCCTGGCTCTGAATTTCTTGATCATGCAGCAGAGTGGTTCATAGACTCCGTGGGACTGAACCCCATAACCACCGTAGGCTTAGTTATTTGACCTGGAGCAGGTTACTTAACCTCTCAGTGTCTATTTCTTCATCTTGAAAATGGGGATGGTAAGATCTTTGTTGCTGAGGTCTCATAATTAAACAAAGCTTGTTGGTGCCAAGCACAGTGTCTGTCACCTTACGTTGTTATTTAGTTACGGAGTCGTATCCGACTGACTCTTCGAGGCCCCATGGACTGTATGTAGCCCGCCAGGTTCCTCTGTCCATGGGATTTCCCAGGCAAGAATACCCGGGTGGGTTGCCACTTCCTCCTCCAAGGGATCTTCCTGACCCAGGGATGGAACCCAACTCTCCTGCATTGCAGGGGGGTTCTATAGCACTGAGCCACCTGGGAAGCCCCCATCACATACGTGACCAGCAAATTACTGGTTCATATTGACCCAGACGCTGCTCTTTAGTGTTTTACACTTGGATCAGTTCGGTTTTCACAGTAACCTCATCGTGAGGACTGTTGCCGTTCTCATTTTATAGATGGGAAAACTGAGCTGCAGGGATTTTGTGGTTGCTGGCCTAATAAGGAGTTGAGACAGGGTTGAAACAGACTGTCCAGCTTGAGAGCCTGCTTTATTTACCTGGTGCATAACACATAGTGGGTGCACAGGAAATGTTTGCCAGTTGACTTTGTTCGGTACCTTATGTGGGTTTTTTGCCTTGAACTTCTCAACAGCATTATGAAAAAAGCAGGGTATTTCTTCCATTTGACCTAGAAAGAAACTGAGGCTCAGGAGGCACAGTGACATGCCTGAGATCACACAGCTGATGTGTGGCAGAGCTGGGGTTGGAGTCAGGTCTGTCTGAGCCATGCCTTTCGCACGTGGGTCCCACACCCGTCGTGGGTCGCTGGACTCACCTGACCGCAGCCTCATTAGAAATCATCAGGCTTGACTGGGACATTCCAGCAGGCATCCAGGAATGAAACGTAAATTAAGATGCAGTTGGAAGGTGAAATCGGAAGATAATTACTCTTGGAACATACGGTTGTGAGAGTTCCAGAGGGAGAACAGTGAACCGCAGTTGCAGTGGACGCAGGGGCCCACGTCGGGGATGTCAGGGAACGCCGTCAGAAAAGCCAGTTTAAAAGACTGTCGTCTGCCAGGGCAGATGGCACTTACTGACTGCTCGGTGCCGTCTCCTCACCCTGCAGATGTGGAAACTGAGGCTCAAGGACAGGAGGGGTCTTGCCCAAGGTGTCCCTTCAACTCATGGCAGAGGCAGTCATGGAGATCAGAGCTCCAGCTCCCAGCCCAGTGCTCCTCCAGGTACCTCTTCTCATTTAACCTCTGCAGAGCTGGCAAGGGAGGCTTCCCTGGTAGCTCAGCTGGTAAAGAATCCGCCTGCAATGCAGGAGACTCCAGTTCGATTCCTGGGTTGGGAAGAGGAGACCCCAGTTTGATTCCTGGGTTGGGAAGATCCCCTGGAGAAGGGATAGTCTACCCACTCCAGTATTCTTGGGCTTCCCTTGTGGCTCAGCTGGTAAAGAATCTTCCAGCAATGCGGGAGACCTGGGTTTGATCCCTGGGTTGGGAAGATCCCCTGGAGAAGGGAACGGCTACCAGCAGCATGAATGTGTGAGTGGCAGATATTTAATTAAAATAGAAAATATAAACTGGTACCAGGGGCCTGGCTGCTACGGATGATTCTATCTCCAGAGGCTGTGAAAAATCTCTTCCTCCTGTCACTGTGACTCCCCACCTGCCACCCCCGCCCTCAGGTAACTCTTGGCATCTTGATTGACAAGGTATTCTGCATTCGGGTCATCCTCAGGGGTAGCGCATTGCCAGAAGGTCTTGGGCACTGGTGCCTCAGGGTGGCGAGGGTGTGCCCCCAAGCTGTGTGTTTTGGGGAGAGAGAGGGTCCATCCGTGCTTGATTCTTGCTGTGGTTGTTCAGTCGCTCAGTCGCGTCCGACTCTTTGCGACCCCGTGGACTGCAACACACCAGGCTTCCCTGTCCTTCACCATCTCCTGAAATTTGCTCGGACTCGTGTCCGTTGAGTCGGTGATAACATCCAACCGGGTTATACTCTGTCACCCCCTTCTCCTCCTGCCCTCAATCTTTCCCAGCTTCAGTCTTTTCCGATGAGTCGGCTTGTCACATCAGATGGCCAAAGTGCTGGAGCTTCAACTTCAGCATCTGTCCTCCCAATGAATATTCACGACTGATTTCCTTTAGGATGGATTGGTTGGATCTCCTTGCAGTCCACAGGACTCTCAAGAGTCTTCTCCAGCACCACAGTTCGAAAGCATCCATTCTTTGGCCCTCAGCCTTGTTTATGTTCCACCTCTCACATCCATACTTGGCTGCTGGGTTCTAGAGAGTCAGAAGGTTACCCTGAACCCAGAGGAGGAAGCCCCTGCTCTGATTTATCCTGTTATTAATCCATCCCTGACATATTCTACAGCTCAGCCAGACCAGACTCTTGGCCATACTTCCAAAGGCCTTGCGTCTAACTGCCTCTGGGCCTTTGCACACTCTGTGCCTCTGCCTGGAACACCTAACCTCCTTTTTTTTTAATTTTTATTTTATACTGGAGCAGAGTTGATTTACAGTGCTGTGTCAGTTTCAGATGTACAGCAAAATGATTCTGTTTTATATATATATATATAGGGTTGGCAAAAAAATTCGTTCATGTTTTTTCATAACATTTTTGACTATATATATGGAATAGGAGCTTCCCCATATATAAAGAATCTGCCTGAGATGTAGGAGACATGGTTTGATCCCTGAGTTGGCAAAATCCCATGGAGGAGGGCATGGCAAGGCAACCCACTCCAGTATTCTTGCCTGGAGAATCCCATGGACAGAGGAGCTTGGCAGGCTTCATGGGGTCGCAAAGAGTGGGACACGATGGAAGTGACTGCACACGCTCGAATATTTATATATATGTATTATATATATATATATATTCTTTTTCAGACTCTCTTCCCATTTAGGTTATTATAGAATCTTGAGTAGAGTTCCCTATGCTGTACAGTAGGTCCTTGTTGATTATGTTTCTTATATATAGTAGAGTGCACCTGTTAATTCCAAATTCTTAATTTGTTCCTCCCCCACTCCCCCCCCATAATCATAAATGTCTTTCCTAAATCTGTGAATCTGTTTCTGTTTTGTAAATAAGTTCATTCGTATCACTTTTTTAGATTTAGATGAAAGTGTGAAAGTCGCTCAGTTGTGTCTGGCTCTGCGACCCCGTGGACTATACAGTCCTTGGAATTCTCCAGGCCCGAGTACTGGGGTGGGCAGCCTTTCCCTTCTGCACGGAACCCAGGTGTCCCGCGTTGCAGGCGGATTCTGTACTGGCTGAGCCACGAGGGAAGCTTAGCTTTGGAGTCATTCAGTGTCTGCCTCTCCCTGTCTGACTCACTGCACGTGCTGCTGGTCTCTAGGTTCACCTGTGTTGCTGCAGATGGCACGACTTCATTGCTTTTTCCGGCCGAGTAATACCCCACTGTATATGTGTGCCACGTCTCCTTCATCCCCTCCTCTTGGGTTGCTTCCGTGCTGTAGCAGGTGTAGCTGGTGCTGCAGTGAACTCTGGGGTGCGTGTATCTTTTTGAACTAGCTTTTCTCCAGATACATGCACAGGCGTAGGATTGCTGGATCATATCCAACTTCATTTTTTTTTTTATGATGAAAGTTGTCCCTGTCCTTCAGCAGGCACCCCGGTGTATCTGTCCCCTGGGCCTCCTCTGGGCAGCACTGGTCTGAGACCCAGGGAACCCAGCCCTGCGCAGGGGCTCTGTGTGGGTCCTCCTTGGGAGGAAGGAGAGCTGGGGGCCATCCGCCTTCATCTTCTCACCTCCCACGTCCCGTCTCCTTCGCTGGCTCCTCCTCGGAGCCTTGGGGCCGGTGGGGCTCCATCCCGGCTCTGCTCTCGTCTCTGCCCCCCACTCAGTCTCTTGGTGATTTCACCCGGCTCGTGCCCTGATCCCGTCTCTGTGATGGCTGCCTCCAGCCAGGCCACTCCCAGGAACCCAGGCTGGTCCACCCAAGAGCCCACTGACCGCTCCTTGCAGGGCTGTGATGGGGAA
>NW_011495042.1:5958733-5962896 GCF_000754665.1 Bison bison bison | reverse complement strand
CAGCTCTACCTTCATCTTTAGAATCTGATCTTTTTCTTTCTTTCTTCCTTTTTTAACCACTTCTTCCACTGTAGCCTGATCCAAGCCTCCATCCTCTCTGGCCTGCATCATTATCGCAGGTGCCCCCTTCCTGGCCTCCCCGATATCATGCTCAGCACTGTTGCGGCTTTCAGCACACTAGCTGGAGTGGGCTTGGCCTTCTGCTCAGGGCCGGGTTGTCATCTACACTCTGCCCTCATCTCCTGTCCCTCCTTCGCTGCCTCACTCCCTTCCCACCACTCAGACATCCTTGGACACGCCGGGTGAGCCCTGAATCCCCTCACCTTTTCAGGTCTTCACTCTGATGTCCTCTCATTGAGACCCGTCCTGGTCTCTCTGTTTAAAGTTGCAAGCTCCTCATCTTTCCTCCAAACTCCTCCTAATTCCTGATCTTTTCCTGTGGACGTCATGATCATCTCACATATGATGGATAACAAACTTAGGCTTTTTATCGCTTATCTCCCACCACTACAGTGTAAAGGCCAGGAGGCATGCGGTCTTTGTCTTGTTTATTGATGTGTCCAGAGAGTCTGGACGAGGGCCCAGAAGACACTGGGTGCTCCATCAATACTGGTGTAGTGGGGTTGGATTACAGAGAGCTGGACGGGAGCGAAGGAAAGCCAGTCATTCACTTTGTGGTCACTCAGTCCTTCTGACTCAGCCTTATGGGATTTCTCACTTGATTCGCTGTCCCTGGCCTCTCCGGCCTCAGTCTCTCTGCATTTTGCCTTTCTCTGCTTCACTAGAAGCCGGGAGCCCCAAGTCTGCTCTGTGCAAGAGATGTTCAGTTGTGTCTGACTCTTCACGACCCCATGGACTTGTGAAGCCCACCCAGGCTCCTCTGTTCATGGAATTTTCCAGCCAAAGAATACTGGAGTGAGTTGCCATCTTCTCCTCCAGGGGATCTTCCAGACCTGGGAATTGAACCCGCATCTCCTGCATTGGCAGGCGGATTCTTTACCGCTGAGCCACTGGGGATCCCACAGAAGAAATGCTTGATGGCAAAGGGTGAAGGGACTGGACCAGGAAGCAAGAGACTCCATTCTGCAGAGGCCCTTCTCTGGACTCGCTGAGTCCCCCGCCCTGCCTGCACCTCAGTCTCCTCTCTCAGTGAGGGGTCGGGCAGGGTCTTTCTGACTGCCATCCTTGGATCTCAGAGGGGAAGGGGTGAAACGCCCTGAGCTCCAGAGCAGAGAGCAGGACGTGGACACTGGGTACTTGTCACTCCTCGGGGCTCGCGTGGGGAAGGCATTTTCTTGCTGGATCACGCCTAAGACGCCCACTGTGACCTTTTTCCGAGGAGACGGCGCCCGCAGATCAATAGCTTGATTGCAGGAAGGATGGGGCGGGGTGGGAGTGATGCATTTTTCATGGCCGATCTGTCCCTCTGGCAGCTCTGGTGGTGCCTGTGTGAAATACCACCTGTTAAAGATGAGAAATGAGAGTCCCCACCCCCTGGAAAATAATTGCCTGCCAGTGTCTGACACCTGATGTTGAGAAGTGACGCTCATATTACGTCATGTATCAGTGTAGATCCAGACTTAACAGCAGGAGAAGACGTCAAGGAGGGGAAGCCTGACTTTATTAGCACGACAATAGTGTGAAAATGGGTTGCTGGTCGTGTCCAACTCTTTTGCGACCTCATGGACTACAGCTTGCCACGCTCTTCTGTCCACGGAATTTTCCAGGCACAGTACTGGAGTGGGTTGCCATTCCCTTCTCCAGGGGATCTTTCCAACCCAGGGATCAAACCTGCATCTCCTGCATTGCAGTCAGATTCTTTACTGTCTGAGCCTCCAGGGAAGCTCCTGTTTATGGAAAACTACTAAGCGAAGTCCTGCTAACGTACTGTGTATCTTTGGATCTGTATAACAGCCTCTTGTACCCGTTTTACAGAAGAGGAATCTGAGACTCAGCCTCATAGCTTATAAGTGGCAAAGGTAGGATTTGAACCCAGATCACCAGGCTCAAAGGCTTGTAACTGTTACCCTGTTATGTCACAGTGACAGGGAGCTGAAGCTTAGCTGTTTTTAGCTCCAGATATTTCGGGCTTTAAGAAAAAAAAATAAATTGAACAGAAATTTTTCTAAATGAGGTTGTATTTGATTGTGTATAGAAACAAGGGGTTGGAAAGTCACTTCTTTCGTCTTGAAGACTCGGGTTGTTTATCTGGATGCCTGCAGCTTTACTGGGTTGTTGGTGTGGGTGAATGTAGATATGGGTTAGGGTGTTGAGGAAGTGAGTGCTTTCGTCTTTAAAACCTTTTTTTTTAAAAAAAATGGTTATTTCTTTAGCTGTGCCAGGTCTTAATTGCGGCATGTGGGGTCTGGTTCCCTGAGGAGGGCTGGAACTCCGGCCCCCTGCGTTGGGAGCATGGAGTCTTAGCCACTGGCCCACCAGAGCAGTCCTGAGCCTTTAAAGTCTTGAGCGCTGGGCCTCCTCCCCCCCGTTCTTGCTGTCAGCTGCCACATCTTACAACCAACATTGTCCCTGTTCTCACTGCCCCCTCCCAATTAGCTGTGCCCTGGGAAACCAGGCCAGTAAGTTCATTAGATTTATGTGCAGCACACAAGTAAGGAGGCTTTGGAGTCAGGCCCTTCCAGGCACAGAGTGCGTGGGCTTTATAACCCTGTATTATTGGTATCCAGGGCCTTTTTTTAAATTTCCTTTGGGGCCCCTCAGCTGAATTTTTCATAGTCCTGCCAGCTTGGGGAGACGACACTGACTTTGGCCTCAGATATACTGAAACGGGGGCTTCCCTGGTGGCTCAGAGGGTCAAGAATCCGTCTGCAGTGCAGAAGATCTGGTTCAGTCCCTTGGTCAGGAAGATCCCCTGGAGACTGGAATGGCAACCCACTCCAGCATTCTTGCCTGGAGAGTCCCATGGACAGAGGAGCCTGGTGGGCTACAGTCCATGGGGTCACAAAGAGTTGGACACGACTGAATCAACTTAGTGTGCTCACACACACACACACACACACACACACACATACTGAAATGGAGGGGCCGGTGGGACAGTCCCTATGGAGATGGGCTGCCACCGTGGCCACCACCCCTGACTCCTGAGCACCCTGTGGTGGGGCTGGTCTGAGTCGTGACATGCTGCGAGTGTGAAATATACCTTAAATTTCGAGGACTTAGCATCATAAAGAATGTCGGATATCTGCCGAATGAACTTTGTGTATCAATTACATGTTGATCCAAACATGATTCGTTGATTACGTGATAATATCCAAAGTGATATCTGGGATATATTGAGTTGAAAAGTGTATTGTTAGTGTCACCTGTTTCTTTTTTACTCTTTAATGTGGCTATGAGAAAATTAATAATAATTATGTGTGTAATGATAAATGGGGCTCACATTATATTTGTCAGTCTGGCCTGGATTAGAAATGACTGAGGTCAGAGATGGAGCTGGGAGTTGAATGCCGTGGGAGGGGGTGGTGTTTGCTGGCAACCCTCCAGGCCAGCTGCTCCGCCTTCCCTCTGTCCCAGGCTGAACTGACACGCCAAGCCAGCTTTGTATCAGAGTATCACGCCCAAGGCTCAGTGGGGATGGAACTGGGAATCGAGACTGGACTGCGGCAGGGACGTGCGCGTCCTAACCTGGCAGTGGACGGCCAGGCAGTGCTGAAGCAAAGACGGCAGGACAGAGTGGCGTCCCTGGGAATCCCCAGTCCTCGCCCGTCTGCAGTGCGGGCAGGGGCTCGGAAGCCCAGCCGCAGGTGTGAAGGCATGGGCTGGCTGTGGCAGGAGAGATGCTGAACTTGGAAGTGGGCGATTCCACCCTTGACCCTCCCGCTGTCCGGGTCCGTCCCATCCTGCCAAAGTGAGCTGCAGTGTCACCCCCTCCAAGTGGTCGTCCCTAGCCGCCGCACCCTTGCTTCCCTGACCCCTGTGACACATGCGTGTTGTCCATCTTCCATTTTGCTGTGGCCGATGAGCCTCAACATCCACACGGGATGAGACCTGTGTTGGAAAATACCATGTGATTGCCCTGTGAGGTTTGGGCGCAGGGCAGTTCGCTGGACACCAGCCCGAGGCATGCAGAGTTCAGAGGTGGCCCTTGGGAGAATCGTGGTGTCACCATCCCAAGCCTGGTGGTGTGCCATTCTCGAGGGAAG
>NW_011495042.1:5957229-5958633 GCF_000754665.1 Bison bison bison | reverse complement strand
ATATTGCGAGAGTCCGCAGCTCCTGTGGTGGTTCTGCCAGCCTTTCTTTTTCTTCGGCTGCCCTGGGTCTTCATTGCAGCATGCAGACCTTTTCTAGCTGCAGCCCACGGGTTTCTCTTACTGCGGAGCACAGACTCGAGTGTGCACAGGCAGGCATGGTAGCTGTGGTGCGCCCGCTTGGTTGCCCCGAGGCATGAGGGATCTTAGTTGCCTGACCAGGGATTGGAACCTGAGTCCCCCACTTTGAAAGGTGGATTCTTAACCACTGGACCACCAGGGAAGTCCCCGTTGTGTCAGGCTGGTCTCCCTAATTTGATTTGTGAGGATTCAGCAGAGGTGTTCTTCTCTTCTTGGCCCTGGAAGACTCTGCCATCTACGGGGCGGTGTGTGTAGAGACTAGACTGCACTAACGGGAGAGAGGCTGTGGGCTCCTGGAGGGCAGCCTGGATGCTGACTGTTAAGATCTTCATCGGCTCCTGGGCACGTGCATTTACTACATACTTGTTGAGCGAATGAGTGCAGAGATCAGGACGCTTTTATTGTGAGCACAGGCTGTCATTCGTTCGGGTTCTGTTAGCCAGACTGTGTTTAGAAGAAAGATCTCTTCACCTTGTTTACAGAATGAATCTTGAGTGGGTAAGGAAGTGGCAACCCACTCCAGTGTTCTTGCCTGGGAAACCCCATGGAGAGAGGAGCCTGGTGGGCTAAGGTCCGTGGGGTCCCGAAAAAGTCGGATACGACCGAGTGCGCGAGCACACGGGAACTTAAAGATGTTGGTGGAGGGCATCAACCTGGCAGAACGTGCTGGGTTGGGCTCACGTGGGCTGGGAAGCCAGCTCCAGTGTTCTCTTGAAAACGTAGGTAGGAGACTCTTGAATGGAAGTAAAGGTAACTGTGCTTTCTCTCCCCTTCTTGTCTGTGTTTTCATCCTTTAGATTCACCCAAACCACCAGTCGCCCCCAAGCCGAAGGCTGCCAGTTCCCTCACGCCACAGACACCACCCAAATTCTGCCCATCGTCACTCCGGCCTGAAAGCCTTCACAGCCCCAACTCCTCCATGTCCAGGGGGCCGAAACCCCCCATCGCCCCGAAGCCCCGTCTGGCCACCCCCAGCGAGTGGAGGGCCAGCGTCTACGTGATCAACAGCTTGAACAAATGCAGCAACGGGAAGCTGCCCTGCGTAGACAGGGGCCTCTACGAAGAGCACCGGTCCACCCCTGAGTGCTCCGAGTCCGAGGCCGATGAGGATTACATCGTGGCCCCCAGGGCCCCTCCGGGGGAGGACGAAGCCAGGGATGCGGGCTGCGTGGAGAATGCAGTCACGGGGCCTCCGGAGGCCGGCGAGGAGGAGGAGGGCCAGGATGGGGGCGAGGGGTGCGGGCCAGCGGGGTCCGCGGCTGCAGA
>NW_011495042.1:5956834-5957129 GCF_000754665.1 Bison bison bison | reverse complement strand
TGGGCGGTGCTGAGCGAACAGGCTGACCGAGACGTCGCCCCCGCCCCCGAGGATGCGGAGGGCCCAGACTGTGCCGGGGCCGTGGGGACCGAGGACCAGACGTTGGCAAGTGAGGAGGAGGAAGAGAAGCTGGCGGAAGAACACAGAGCCTGCAGCCTGGAGGACGAGGACGGAGAGGCGGAGCCTGGGGAGCCTGGGGACGGAGGGGCGGAGCCTGGGGATGGATGGGTGGAGTCTGATTGCTAGAATTTTGTTAAGGATTTTTGCATCTATGTTCATCAGTGATATTGTAGTT
>NW_011495042.1:5955753-5956632 GCF_000754665.1 Bison bison bison | reverse complement strand
GGGTGGAGTCTCTGAGCGATAGCATCCCAGCCCACCTCGAGGTCGTCGAGGATACCGTGGTTGGCGGCGAGGAGGAGCCCGGGGCCCCCGGGACCCCCCAGGAGGCAGAGGAGGAGGACGCAGAACCCGGCCACAGTGTGGACGAAGAGGGCGAGGGGGACGATGCCGGCGAGGAGCCCCCAGAGGACGAGGAGTCGGCAACGGGTGTTCCCGAGGCCGAGGTGGCCAGCGACGACCCTGAAGTCTCCCGGGAAGCGTGTGAAGATGCCGCAGGTTATGGCGGCCAGCATGGCGGGCAGGATGAGCCGGCTGACCCGGCAGAAGCGGAGGCGGGGCAGGACCCCCGGCAGGGCGAGGACCTTGTGCAGGATGAAGCAGCCGAGGAGAGCTGCCACATCATCCCGTTCGAGAGCGACAGCGTGGACGACCTTGTGCCTCCGCTCTCGGCCAGTCCCTACGAGTTCTTCCCCACCGAGAGCACCTCCTTCTGTAGCGAGAGCTACCCTCCTTATTCCGCGTCCGCAGGAGAGTCAGCACAGGAGCCGGGGCCGGAAGAACGTGCGGAGCGGGACCCCGAGGCCGGGCCGGGGCGTGAGCGGCGGGGCTCCGCGCAGGGTGGCGCCGGGGAGGAGGGCGCCCCTGTGCCCGACGTCCTGGTCCTGCCGGAGGACGAGGATGCCAACCCCTATGAGATGGGAGTCGGCCCGACCTGTGGGGCGGACCCCGGGGAGGCGGAGACGCCCGGAGCGCAGGCCGCCCTGCAGGAGCTGAGCCCCGATGCGGAGGGCGGCCTGGTCCCCATCGACAGGAAGAACGTCATGGCGAGGGCCAGGCCCCACTCGGGGAAGCTGGCTGGCTACGTCCCAGAAACGGTCCCGG
>NW_011495042.1:5931413-5955653 GCF_000754665.1 Bison bison bison | reverse complement strand
CCGCGATCGTTCTCCGTGGAGGGCCGGGAGATCCCCGTGTCCCTGTACCGGGAGCCCGAGGCATGCGGCCTCGAGGGCCACAGCATCAAGAGGAAGGAAGACAACCTGTCCTTGCCCTGCGTCATCGGCTCCTCCGGCAGCTTCTCCCAGAGGAGCCACCTGCCGTCCAGCGGCACCTCCACCCCATCGTCCATGGTAGACATCCCGCCCCCGTTCGACCTGGCCTGCATCACCAAGAAGCCCATCACCAAGAGCTCCCCCTCGCTCCTGGTGGAGAGCGAGCCCCCGGACAAGCACTCCAAGAAGAAGAAGTCGTCCTTCAAGCGGTTCCTGGCGCTGACGTTCAAGAAGAAGACAGAGAGCAAGATGCACGTGGATGTCAACGTGTCCTCGTCCAGGTCGTCCTCTGAGTCCAGCTACCACGGGCCGGCTCGGCTCCTGGAGATGGACCGCAGGAGCCTCAGCAACTCGCCGCAGCTCCGGGCGCGGACGGGCAAGCTCCGGGCTTGCGACTCGCCCTCCTCGCTCATCTTCTGCCGGGAGGGCAAGAGGAAGGGGGTCCCCTTCAGCAGGACGGTGTCCCGGGTGGAGTCCTTCGAGGACCGCTCCCGCCCCCCCTTCCTGCCGCTGCCCCTCACCAAGCCACGCTCCATCTCGTTCCCCAACGCGGACACCTCGGACTACGAGAACATCCCGGCCATGAACTCGGACTACGAGAACATCCAGATCCCGCCCCGGAGGCCCGCGCGGGCCGGGACGTTTACGAAGCTGTTTGAAGACCAGAGCCGGGCCCTGTCCACGGCCAACGAGAACGACGGCTACGTGGACATGAGCAGCTTCAACGCCTTCGAGAGCAAGCCACAGAGCGCGGACCCGGAGGCAGAAAGGTACCGTGACACTCGCCTTCCCTTTCCCAGCCGGCGGCGGTAACCATCCGAGAGGCAAGCTTAGGCGAGGGTGGCGGTCCCTGAGCTTTTTGGTGCCAGGAGCCAGTTTGGTGAAAGATGGTAACCATCCGAGAGGCAAGCTTAGGCGAGGGTGGTGGTCCCCGAGCTTTTTGGTGCCAGGGGCCAGTTTGGTGAAAGACGGTTTTTCCACGGACCTGGGCAGGGATGGTTTGGGGATGAGTCTAGTGCATGACTTTGATTTTGCACTTTATTTCTGTTGTTATTACATCAGCGCCTCAGATGATCAGGTGTTAGATCCTGGAGGTTGGGGACGGGCATAGTGGTCAGAACGGACTGGCTTTTTCGCCTCGGGCTCTGTCTCTCTCTAGCTTTGTGACTTGGGCTGAGTGGCTTTCCCTCTCCAAGTCTTGGTTACTTCACCTGTGAAAAGAATCCGTGCTGCCTCTAGGCAGAGTGTTTGGAAAGATAGGAGTACCTAGTCTACTTGAAAATGTTGTCTCAGATGCCAGATATAGTGCGCGGGTATTGCTGTTATCTGGGATATGTTTCTCATCTCCTAGGCAGATGTGCGCGGGTATTGCTATTATCGGGATATGTTTCTCATCTCCTAGGCAGATGGCTTTACTGCTCCCCTCTGGGCAAGTTACCAAAAGAGAAGGGCCTGGAATCTTGCTAAACTAAATATCTTTCACCATCAGGAGAATACCCTAAATTGAGATTGATCCCTTTTTATTGTGTCAATATACACTATATTCAAGGGAACTAGAAAAGACCATTTATTTAAATCGTTTGAGGAGCTAAGGGCGCCCTAAGCTAAACCTCTCAATAGAGGTCTCTAAGAGGCGTGTCCAAGCTGATTCCTTTTGTTTGTTTTTGGACTTGGTCACCTTGGGAATGAGAGTGAAACACTGCAATTATTGACACCAGGGGGGGTTTTCTGACCTCAGCTTCCCGAGCCTGACTGAATGGCCTTATTGATCATCCCGGGTGGGTACTGGCCAAGTCTTGCTGTTTCTTGTGTGTGTGTGTGTGTGTGTGTGTGTGTGTGTGTGTGAATAAAGTTTTATTAAAGTATAAAGGAGATAGAGAAAGCTTCTGACATAGGCATCAGAAGGGGGCAGAAAGAGTACCCCAGTCCTGCTGTTTCTTAGGCACCGCGGATGCACCTTAAAGGGGCTGCAATTCAACCTCCACCACGTACACACTCGGGGGCACCTGATCTGAATCAATGAAAAGTCAGAATGGCAGTGATTTTCAAGGAAAGCCTGGTTCTTTCCCCGCACGTACAGTACCTCAGTCTAGTCCGGTACAGCTGTCGTTGCTCCGAATTCCCAGGGGACCTGCAGTAATGAATCAATAAGAATGATTTGCAATTAGCATTAGCTCTCTGTGGAGTGCAGACACGAGGAGAGTTTGCGTGACTTTTGTCCTGCGTTTTTCATACGGTTCCCCACCCTGTCTCCCTCTCCCCCTGCCCCGAGTCTGGGTAAGGCTATGAATTGGTTCTTTCTGTGACCTGGTTTGAAGCAGAGGTGGGCATCAGTGCCCCTAGAGGGATCCAGTTTAATTTGGAGAATGGGGGCATGTGCACACTTTGAAGAGGGCGGGAGCAGAAAAGCAGACAAGGTCACTGCATTAGTACTTATCAGTGGGGTTTGACAAGACCCAACCCCGGTGGGTGTGGGGGAAGCCTCCCAGGTGGTAAAGAACCCCGCCTGCTGATGCAGGAGATGTAAGAGATTTGGGTTTGATCCCTGGGTGGGGAAGATCTCCTGGAGAAGAGCCTGGGAACCCACTCCAGTAGTCTCGCCTGGAGAATCCCATGGACAGAGGAGCCTGGAGGGCTGCAGTCCACAGGGTCACAGAGAGTCAGACATAACTGAAGTGACTTAGCATGTGTGCACACGACCCCAGTGGCATACCTCCAGCACTAATGGAAATAGAGCCAAGGTTTGAAACCATAAAGTCTCCGTACTGGGACGGACCTCAAAGGGCATGTGGTCTAACTTCCCATGTCTAATAGGTCTCTCTCCTAACCCGGTCTGTAGTTGAATTCTTCAGGCCCCAGGGAACTCTCTACCTCTCAGAGCTGCTGCATCTGTTGCTCGGTACTTCTATTTTTCCTTTCTGTCTGAGCCAGAAGCCGTCTTCCCATCATGTCCCCACCCCACCGAGGTGGAAGCCAACCCCTCTACTAGCCCTGCCCCCTCCTGCTGACTCTTCACCCTACAGCCAGGCATCTGAGCTCATTTCCTCTTTTGTATATGACTGTCCTTCGGAAATGGAAATCTGCTTCTGTTGAATCACAGAATTGCAGAGCTGGAAGGGAACTTCTGACAACATTTGGTCCTGTTACGGAGGAGGAAACTGAGGCACGAAGAGGGAAAGAGAGTTGCCTCAAATCTCTCTTGGTGGAGAAATCAGTGTCAGGACTCCGATTCCCTGACTCTTGGTCCAGGAATTTTTGTGAAGGGTGCTAAGGGATGCCAGGTCCAGTTGTGCAGGTTGCACACTGCCCAACCCCAGGGTCACACTCGCCTTTTAGTCTATATACAGTGTCCATGGGGTTGTGCAGTGTACAGGCTACTTGGCCATATGCAAAGGGCCTGTGGCCTTGGGCTGCTGCTGTTTAGTCGCTCAGTCGTGTCTGACTCTTTTGTGACCCCATGGACTGTAGCCTGCCAGGCTCCTCTGTCCGTGGGATTTTCCAGGCAAGACTGGAGTGGGTTTCCATTTCCTTCGCCAGGGGATCTTCACAGACCGGGGATCAAACCCACGTCGCCTGCATTGGCAGGGGAATTCCTTACCACTGAGCCCCTTGGAAAGCCCACGTTGATTTTTGCTTAGTCCAAAAAAAAAAAAACAGAAGGAAAAAAAAAAAGTTGGCTTCATCCAAACCAGAATAAAATACTGCAGAAGATGTGAATCCTCTCCATGCCCTGCCTGCTTGCTGTGTGCCAGCCCCGTGCTAGGTGCTTTCCCCGTGGTATCTCACATTTGAGGCTCCAGCCAGAGCCTTGGCTGAGTGTCTTGAACCATCACACTCTGCTGTGGAATGGATTTCCCTGCAGGCCAGGCTGGCTGGGATGTATGTCCCGTGCAGGAACCACATCCTCTTGGACATCAGTCAGTGAGCAGAGCTTTCTTCCGTTTTCCTGCATGAAACAGAGGGAAGCAGAGGGCGAGAGAAATCCCCGCTCTGGGCTGGAACACGTCTGGGCAAGGGCGGCGCCGGACACACGGCGTCGAGAGGCGGCAGGGGCTGCCACGAGGTGCGGGGGCCCCGGCTTCTTCGCCTGAATAGGGGCTTTGAGAACCAAGTGCAGGGGGGTGCTGCTGACCTGAGACATGTGCCCAGGGGTGCTGGGGTTGGCCAGGACCGGATGAGAGGATGGGAGACTGTTCCCTTCCTCCTTCCGCTGCTTGTGTGTCCCCAGACCTCGCTGCAGTGAGGATCAGAGGCCGAGGCCAAGATAAATATCGACGCTCCTGAAACAGAGCTGGACAGTGAGCCCCAGGAGGGGGAGTTCAGAGCCCACCCGGCTCTGCCTCCCTGTGGGCCCCCCGTTTGCTCCTCTGTCCTGTGGTCTGATTGGAGCAGATCTGTTATTTCTCAGCCACCCACACTATGGCTCACTGCTTGTCTTTAAATCAGTCCATCTTTTTTACTTAAAAGATGTTTCAAAAGGAAATTCTGTGTCACTACCGGCAAATGGAGAACCAGTATTAGTTGTCTTAAGTAGAAGGCAGTTGTGAAAATAAGATACAGGACAAAGAACTAAGCCCCAGCGGGTGAAGTCTGGCCTGAGCCTCAGGCCTTGCTGAGGCCTTGAGCGGAGGCTCCGTCCCTTTGCTGAGCAACGAGAGGTGTGAGAGGCGTCCTGGGCCAACGCGAAGACAGTCTCCTCGGCGTGGTCAGAAGGATCCAGGAAGGGTGAAAGGGGAATCTCGTGGTGTGATTTAGTGTTATTTAAATCCTTCTCCTAGTGAAAGTGCCTCCCTTTGAGAAACGTCTGGAGTGTGTGATAGAATTCAGAGTTCTCCAAATCAGAGCAGCAGCTCAGGGTCTGATGGATGATTGTAAAGTTTCTCCTGTGCAGATACTCCCTTCCAGGTTTGTCCACACAGACAATAGCATTTTCCCAGTTAAAACGTTCTTTGTAGCTGTCGTCTGTCTTATGAAGGAGAAGTGTACACGTTGTTACCTGTGTACATTTTCCTCTGGTGTACACAACTTTGGGGTTCCCAGGCAGCGCTAGTGGCAGAGAGCCTACCTGCCGGTGCAGGAGGTGTAAGAGCCGCGGGTTCAATCCCTGGGTCTGGAAGATTCCCTGGAGGAGGGCATGGCAATCCACTCCAGTATTCTTGCCTGGAGAATCCCATGGACAGAGGAGCCTGGCAGGCTACAGTCCATGGGGTCACTAAGAGTAGGACACAACTGAGAGACTTGGCACCCACACACATACACAACTTTGATTTAAACTGTATCCCCAAAGCATTCTTTTCTCCTGAATTGACTCTCATACATAGTATGTGAACCGTGAACTTCCAGATGTTCAGGCTCGATTTAGAAAAGGCAGAGGAACCAGACATCAAATTGTCAACATCCGTTGGATTATTGAGAAAGCAAGAGAGTTCCAGAAAAACATCTGCTTCTGCTTTACTGACTATGCCAAAGTCTTTGACTGTGTGGATCACAACAAACTGTGAAAAATTCTTCAAGAGATGGAAATACCAGACCACCTTACCTGCTTCCTGAGAAATCTGTATGCAGGTGAAGAAGCAACAGTTAGAACTGAACATGGAACAACAGACTGGTTCCAAATAGGAAAAGGAGTACGTCAAGGCTGTATATTGTCACCCTGCTTATTTAACTTATATGCAGAGTACATCATGAGAAACGCTGGGCTGGATGAAGCACAAGCTGGAATCAAGGTTGCTGGGAGAAATATCAATAGCCTCAGATACGCAGATGACACCACCCTTATAGCAGAAAGTGAAGAGGAACTGAGGAGCCTCTTGATGAAAGTGAAAGAGGAGAGTGAAAAATCTGGCTTAAAACTCAGCATTCAGAAAATGAAGATCATGGCATCTGGTCCCATCACTTCATGGCAAATAGATGGGGAAACGATGGAAACAGTGACAGACTTTATTTTGGGGGGCTCCGAAATCACTGCAGATGGTGATTGTGGCCATGAAATTAAGACGCTTACTCTTTGGAAGGAAAGTTATGACCAACCTAGACAGAATATTAAAAAGCAGAAACATTACTTTGTCAACAAAGGTCCGTCTAGTCAAGGCTATGGTTTTTCCAGTGGTCATGTATGGATGTGAGAGTTGGACTATAAAGAAAGTTGAGAGCTGAAGAATTGATGCTTTTGAACTGTGTTGTTGGAGAAGACTCTTGAGAGTCCCTTGGACTGCAAGAAGATCCAACCAGTCCATCCTAAAGGAAATCAGTCCTGAATATTCATTGGAAGGACTGATGCTGAAGCTGAAACTCCAATGCTTTGGCCACCTAATGCGAAGAACTGACTCATTTGAAAAGACCCTGATGCTGGGAAAGATTGGGTGGGAAGAGAAGGAGATGACCGAGGATGAGATGGTTGGATGGCATCACCGACTCAATGGACATGAGTTTGAGGGAGCTCCAGGAATTGGTGATGAACAAGGAGGCCTGGCGTGCTGCAGTCCATGGGGTCACAGAGTCAGACACGACTGAGTGACTGAACTAACTGAACTGAACGCAGAAAAAATGTTCTCAACGGCCATCTAGTCCAACGCTCATCCTTTTCCAGTAGAATCGTTGTGTCCCCAGTCAGGACTCTTGGTTGGGACAACCTAGGCCTTCTGAATATCCCACAAGACCTTGGTATGTTGATTACGGACTAGGAGCTTAATAAATGCATGTTGATGGGTTGGTGATTTTGAGCTTCACGGGGGGAAAGAACTATCATTTGTTAAGTATCTTCTGAGACAGTTTGAGGTGCTTTGTGTAAGCTTATTAAGTAGCCAATGGATGCAAAACACCACACACACTGGTCTGTCCTAAGTGTCTTGTTTAAATCCCCGTAATTGTAACTTCGCTTTTGCACGATGAAGCGTCTACTTTAATCACTCAGTATTATCCCTCCACACAGATCCCCGAGGTCCCCTTTCCCCATTTCATTATGAAAACATTCAAACTTAGGGAAGAGCAGAAGCAGTTTTCCAGTGAATGTCCGTGGGCCCGCTTCTTAGATTTGATATTAACATATTGCCGCGCTGGCTTTTTCTCATCACTTTCTCTGCCTGCTTTTCAGTCTGCGCTCCACCTCTCGCTGTGACCTACCCCTCAGTGCTCCCTCTGCTTCGGTTTCTTTTTCTTTGCTGTTGCATTGCGTGGCATGCAGGATTTTAGTTCCCCGACCAGGGATTGAACCCACCACGCCCCCTGCAGTGGAAGTGTGGACCGCCAGGGAAGTCCCACGTATCTCGGTTTCCTTGTCTGTAAAAGGCGACGCTGGGCGTACCGGGCCTGTTCGTGTCTTTAGGACGAAGTGAGTTAGTGCAGCACGGAGTGAGAAGGTTGGTGAGCACGAGCTGTTATGGAGTGACGCGATCAAGGCTCCACAGCGTGGGTGCAGGTGCAGAACCGGGTCTTCCACTGGGAGGGTGTCTGTGTCTCTCTTACAACTTGTGCGTGTGTCAGACCCAGTGTTCAGGACCTCACGTGCATAAACCAGGAGCAGGTGTGAACTCGTGAGCTGTGGGGTGTGGCGTCGACGTTGCCTCTGCCTTCCGCGGGGGATGGGGGCGGGGCTGCCCGCACCAGCCTGGGCACCCCAGGACGAGGGTGTTTTGATTCCGAAATCTCACTGTCTGTAACTCTGTCTGTAGCAGATATTTCACTTGTAACTTGTGATCAGTGAGGCACCTTACGGCTTTCTAGTTCCCATTTTCCAGATGAGAAAGCTGAGGCCCAGGAAAGAGATTCCAGCCGTCCTCGGTCACACAGGCAGTAAGTCGCCACACCAAGACTCACACCCAAGTCTTTCTGACTCTCCACACAGTGCTCCTTCCATCCTGTTCTCTGTGGTTGAAAAGTGCCGTGCTCACTGGTGCCCTCCACCCAAGAGCTCCGAAGCGGCTCCCTCACGGGAGTCAGGCCCACACGGCCACCACCCGCGTGCTGGCTTTGCTCGGAGGTGCAGAGGCGGGGACGCGAGGGAAAGCGGAGGGATGTCCTCCTTTGGTTTCTGCCTGCCGGTGGGTTTGCTGCGGTCTCGGCAGCTTGTGGAGAAGACGGACAGCCTCTCCTGGGACTTGCTGATGAGGTGCTCAGGTGCCGTTCCCTTCTGCCGGGCACAGGGATGGGGAGACCCTTGCCCTCCTGTGGCCCTTGGCATGGGATGAGTGACCGGAAGCTCTGTGTTGGAGCAGCCATCTGTACCGCTCAGAGGACTCAGCCCCGAGCAGCAGTGGCTTCCAGAGAAAGAGAGCCCAGCATTTCGGGCGCCTCCAGAGCCGTCCACGGTCAGAAGGCCAGGAGTTTGTGAGCACTGGGACTGGGGGCATCCCGGTGCCTGAATCTCTTGGCTCACTGATGACGGCCGTTCGAGAAGGGGGTGCGTGGGTGCTGTGTGGCAGGAGGTGGAGAGGTGAACCTCCCCATCGTCACTGACCTCATTGGAGGTGGGGTCGAGGGGGTTGGAAGGACCTAGACTCAAGTCCCTGGACTGCAAGGCTGAAAACGCTCTGGACGCAGAGAGTAGGCGTCCAGAGGAGGGTGGGCTGGCGTCATGGACAAGGGGGCATCTGAATGGGCACTTGAATTCAAGAAAAGTTCTAACTGTGGTGCTGGAGGAGACTCTTGAGAGTCCCTTGGACTGCAAGTAGATCCTACCTGTCCATCCTAAAGGAAATCAACCCTGAATACTCACTGGAAGGACAAATGCTGAAGCTCCAATACTTTGGCTACCTAATGCAAAGAGTTGAGTCTTTGCAGGAAAAGACCCTGATGCTGGGAAAGATTGAAGGTGGGAGGAGAAGGGGATGACAGAGGATGAGATGGTTGGATGGCATCACTGATTTCAACAGACATGAATGGACAAACTCTGAGAGATGGTGAGGGATGGCACGGCCTGGCGTGCTACGGTCCATGGGGTGGACAAGAATCGGATGGACTTGGTGACTGAGCAACAGCAGAATTTCCCCATACAGAGGTGGAGGAAGGTGTGAGCCCAGGCGGACGCGTGGGACTGTGGCGTTTGGCAGGTTAAACCACAGTGAAAGTGACCTACTGTGTTTCAGAGGATCTCCTCGATCTCTTTTTTCTGGAAAGCCGTTCCCGTCGTCTGCAAACACGGAGACCGTGTAGAAAGGTGTAAGGGTTGAAAGGTGTAGGGACCAAGCCTGCACCGTCTTTTCCGGATTTCCAGTCTTGTGGTAGAATGTTCCAGCAGCTCAGCCGATTCCATCACTGCCAGCCACTCAACATCGGCTGCATTTCTAAGTACTGGCGTGTGTCAGCGGGGTGATGGTTGCTGCCCTTGGGGTGTTTCCGGCTGGCTGGGGAGAAAGGCCGATAGAGGTCCTTAGAGCCTAGTGTGATAAAAGTCGTGTGTGAGGTCCGTCCAGGCGGTTCTGAGGAGGGGACGGCGAGGAGCCTTTGCCATCCGGGGGGGCCCCAGGGTATCTCCAGAGGGGCATCGAGGGAGTCACGATGGAGATACTCAGTCTGGGGCGGCTGGGGTGAGGAAAGACCTTTACGCGTTCAGACTGCGGAGCTCGGCATCCATGCCGGCGAGCCGGACGTGGGAAGGCTGCCTGGGGCCCCAGCCGAGAAGCACCTCATGTTTCTGCTTGACACCCCGGGGCAGCCCCCGGCGGGTTTTCAGCCGGGCAGGGCTGTGGTGGGGCTGTTCCTCATTGGCCTTCCAGGCAGGATGGAGAGCGGAGGGGATGAAGACACGGGAAGCAGGGAGGTGAGCCAAGGGGCCCCCCGGAGGGAATGAAGGCTCAGTGGGGCTGCGTTGGGTTCGGCCTCTGCAGCGTGCACAGCCGTCCTGTCCTCCAGCATCGGTCCCCCCAGGGCCCCAGCTGTGTCTGCCTTTGCTTTTCTCTTCTCAGTCTTTTTTTTTTTTTTTTTTAAGCTTTCTCCTTTATTTTCTTGGCCGCGCCGCGCGACGTGTGGGATCTTAATTCCCCAACCAGGGATCGAACCCCCGCCCCTTGGAAGGCAGTGTCTTGACTACTGGACCACCCGGGAAAACCTCTCCACTCGATCTTTTCTTCATCTTTTATAGTCTGTCTGGTCCGAAACAAAAGGTGTGGAGTTGGTGTCCAACAAAAGACATAAGAGAAGTAATCAGGATTTAGTCCCAAAATACAAGCTAAAGGATACAAGCCAAGTAACAAAGCGGGGGCGTGGGGGGTGGGTCACGGTGCAGACTGTCCAGACCAAGGACGCGGCTGCATTTATAACTCTGAAATGCGCGCAGAGTCTAGCATGAGGGCCCCTTCCAGCATCTTTAGAATGCAGTAGGTGGTTCGGTGCAATGGTTCCCTCAGAGTGAAAACCTGACTTTTTTTCTTTTACAGCCGCAGACAGCGCTGCGGCGACAGAAATACACATCATTGTGAAAATAAAGGTGATTTACGGCCTCAGCTGTGCATCCTTGAGTGGGTAGACAGCAGGGTTACAACCAAGCCTCCTGCTGACCGATTCCATCGGTGTCGAGAGTTGGCTGGCCAGGTTTTTGGCACATCCCAGCGGTGGTATTCATTGGTATCTCTCTATCTGCCTGCAAGCCGGGAGCCTTCTTATTATTATTATGTTTTTGACAAATGAACTCATGCAGAGCTTTCATTAAGTTTCATTGAAAGGACCTGGAAATGCCATAAAAATTATCGTAATCTCAAAACCATCACACTCCTAATGCGTGCGGCTGTGCTTCTTGTTGAAATTGACTGATGAGAATATTCAGTTTTTAATTTTCTGACTTAAAATAAGACCATCTGCAGCTGTTTCTTTTAGCAATAATTTTTAATTAAATGCAATAAAATTTACAAGGAAGGACCCTAATAAGAAAATCGCGTCAGGAACACACCGATTGTAACATTTACTAGCGTGAGATGAAAGCCCCATCTTCCCCCCCCCCGCACCCTCGCAGAGCTGTAACACAGACAATGTCCTGATTAAGTGTTAATCACTGTGTGGTTTTTCCTTCATAAAGTCAGGGTGTCCCTCTGTGGGAGGCGTGAGAACAATTCTCACTAATAGCAGACAGCCTTATTGCACGGATTCTTCGGTGAGATGCCAGCGGCTGCTGTCCTTGACCAGCTGAGCCCCAGCGGAGGCTTTGTTTCAGTCTGGGAGTGGATGGTGCTGACGTTCGGGCGGGGGGCCTCAGTGTTCCAGCCCATGGACTGGGGACGAGCGTATCGTGCAGAGAGGGAACAGCCAGCGACCAAAACTTATCTCTGTCGTTCGTGTGTTTCCTCACTGAGCTCGCATCAAGTGCCTCCTCCATGCCTGGTGCTGCCCTGGCTGCCGCAGTGGTGGCAGTGAGCGCTCAGGTCAGCTCTCCTTGGCAGAGAGCTGGTATTCTGCTGGGGAGAGGCAGAGTGTAAGACAAACTAAAAAGTCAACAGGAGAATCGTTGGTAACGAGATCTTTCTTCTGTGATGAGGTTATTCTTTTGTGAGAAAGAAGGAAAGAGAAAGGTGTGATAGAAAGTGGCTGCTGGAAGGGGTGGTTTAGACAGGGTAGTCAGGGAGGGCTTCCTGGAGGAGGTGACCCTGTGTGAGCTCTGAATGGTGATGAGACATCATCCTGAGGAAGGGCGTTCCAGGCAGAGGGAACAGCAGGGACAGAGGCCTTGAGCGTGGAGGCCCTTAGGGGTTTGTGGAGAGGCCTGGAGAACAGAATGCAGTGAGGAGAGTGCCCGGTGGGCAGGAGCCTTTGTAAAAGATTTGGGTTTTGCTTTAATGAGACGGCATTGGAAAGAAGTGTTAGGACCCAAATCATCTGCATTATCTGAAATCTTTCAGGTTTGTACGTTTACGTGTACGTTTGGACTTCGCTGGTGGCTCAGCAGTAGAGAGCCCGCCTGCCAGTGCTGGGGACGCAGGTGTGATCCCTGAGTCAGAAAGATCCCCTGGAGAAGGGAGTGGCAGCTCTTTCCAGTATTCTTGCCTGGGGATAGCCCATAGACAGAGGATCCTGGTGGACTGCAGTCCATGGGGTTGCAAAGAGTCGGACGTGACTGAGCACATGTACACACGTGTTTGTCAGCAAATAATCTGAAAATGCAGCAAAGAATATTTGCTATTCAGAACGGTCCTGGAGGTGTACAGAGGTTTGAATTGGGGTCCCAGCTCTGCCCCTGGCTGTATGGTTTCTGAGCATCTGAATCTCGGGTCCCTTCCCCACCTGCAGTTGCTCTGGACTGGCTTAGAGCCTGCAGTTCTGAGTCCCCATCTGAGTGCTCTTAATGGAAGAGGGTGGTGGTCCAGGGAGCTGAGAGGACATGAGCCCAGTGGCGGGAGGCTGGGAAAACCCCTGAAAAGAACTGCTGCATTTGGACTCGTGTTCCCTGCGTGAACTGATCCGATCTGTGTGCCATAGGGAGCTACTGAGGGCTTTAGAGCAAGGGAGTGTCGTGCTTAGCTAGTGCTCTAAGCACAGGGAGTGTAGTGAGGAAGAAGCCTCCCTCCTCCCAGCGAGGTTTCTAAACATCAAGGAATCAAGGCATGACAACAGGACTCGCTCCGTAGCCTTTGTGGTGTGTGGGGTGATGTCCCCCAGCCCCAGCAGCTGCACAATCACTCAGAGCAGAATGACCCAGAGCTCTGGCTACTACCCCGCCGTGGGGGTCCTGGGGGGTCCGATGGTGGAAGGCCACATGGCTGACTGGACCAGAGGCAGGCACACAGCCGGGAGAGAATGAGTTTGAGTCCGGCTCTGCCCCTCGTCTGATCCGAGCCACAGTTTTCTTGCTGGTTCCGGTGGTGCGGGGGTCCCTTCTCACTGAGCCGTCCTGGGGAGTCAGAGAGAATCCACGAATAATCCCATCAGTCTCGGCCTTGGCTGCTGGGAGCCGCATGCTCCAGGGCTCACGAGGCTTTGCTGCGTGTTCATGAGACGCCAGATGCTGTCTCAGACCCTTTACGTGTGTTAACTCAGTTCATCTGGGGGAGAAATAAAAACAACAAGCCTGCCACACAGATACTTTCTTTTTTTAAATCTGCACCCGGCACATGAGGAAACCAAGGTACAAAGAAGTTAAGCAAAGGGCTGAAGGTCACGCAGCTGCTCGACAGCTGAGCCAGGACTCTAACCCAGGCCGCTTCCAGCACCTGTGCCGCTCTCAGCTGTGCAGGGAGGTTGCCTCCCGCTTCGTGGGCATCACTACCTTTAATTTGTCGACTGTCCCTTTGGTTCTAAAACCTCACTAGAAGAGGAAGCTGAGGTTCAGAGTGGTAACATGACTGGCAAGCCAGTAAGTGATGGAGCTGGAACAGGAAGGAAAGTATCTTTAGGGATAAATTCTTCCCTTTCTCTGATTCACCCCCTTTGAGAACTTCCCAACTGGAATTGACCCCCCAGATGTCAAAGGTGGGGACACACACCTTTGAATGAATCTGTAGAACGGAAATGTCCTTAGCACAGGCATTCGGAAAGGACAGCTTGTAATGACGGTCCCCTTACTCAGATCCACATGGCTGGGGGATGATGTAAAAGCCATTTATAGAGAGCAAGGCATGCACTGTTGCAGGCCCCGTCAGAGGATGATATTGTGAAGGTTAGCGCTTCCTTAGATTGCCCAGCTGGGCTCAGGACGCGCCCTTGGGGGATTTATCATCCGTGCTTACGCTACTCCAGGTCAACAGGACAAAAACCTCGTAATAATTTCTGAGTGATGAATTGATGTGTTTCATCAGGCTCCTTGAGAGTGTCCCAAGACTGCCCAGCCTCCCAGAGATAAAGGCAGCCGCTCGGCTTGGGGACTTCTGAGCTTGCAGCTGACAATTGCAGCGTTTCTATGTCTTGGAGAGGCCTCTGTCTTTGGCCGTTTTCCTGCAAAACGAACGTCTCAGGGTTGAGATTGTTGGGGGAATGATGTGGCTGGTCTCTATGTAAACAGACCCGTTCTCTACGTGCGTGGGGCTGGTCTGGAGCCCTGAACGGGGCCCAAGAGAAGTTTCTCCAGGTCAGGGTACGATCCAAGAACTTGAAATTTCAGGGTACTTGCATCATTTTAATTAAGAAAATAAGACACACATATTATATATGGGGGTTGGGGGGAGCCCAACCAGACAAAACCAGAATCTGCTCAGAAACCTTAAGTTCTGCTGTGCTGGTAGCATGAGGGCCTCTTGTACTTCGAGAGGGGTCAGGCAGGGCTGTTCTGTGGGGTCGTGAGCCTCCGTCACGGGCCATGAGTAAACACCAGTGGAATGGATACTGGAAGGGATCATGACTTACAGACTGGCCAGGAAATCTGAACTCTTGGGCTCATTTTTGGCTGGGCAGGTCGAGTCCCAAGGAAGCAGCTCCTGACGGTGCCCAGCCCCCAGGGTGGAGAGGCCACAGGAGACTACAGGACTCAGCAGCAGCTCTGAGCCGGGTTCCAGAAAGCTGCTCCTGTTACCGCCCGCCGCATCGGAAGCCTGCAGAACGCTGAAGAGGCAGTCTGAGGGGGGGCGGTGCTACCCCGGGGCGGTGGGGGAACAGGAGGCCCCCTCCTGGAGTTGAGGCCCCAGCAGCGCTGAAGCAGATGGGAAGCTTGGTTATTTGCTCTTTGGGGAGCTCCCTCACATGCTTTGTCTCAGAGGTCTTCAAACTTTCTGTTGCAGCAGGATCCTTTTTTACATGAAATCCTAACTCCGACATGAACTCTTAACTCAGAACCCCAGCATAGAAGGCAAAGCTTTGCTATTATCATTCTCCTTCATAAGTTCAAAAGTTTTCACATTTCATGTTTGTGTTCAGTCGCTGAGTTGTGTCCAGCTCTTTGCAGTCCCATAGACTGCAGCACACCAAGCTCCTCTGTCCTTCACTGTCTCCTGGAGTTTGCTTAAACTCAAATCCATTGAGTCAGTGATGCTATCCAACCATCTCATCCTCTGTCATCCCCTTCTCTTCTTGCCCTCAATCTTTCCCAGTATCAGCATCTTTTCCAGTGAGTCAGTTCTTCGCATCAGGTGGCCAAAGAATTGGAGCTTCAGCTTCAGCATCAGTCCTTCCAATGAGTATTCAGGGTTGATATCCTTTAGGATGGACTGGTTGGCTTTCCTTGCAGTCCAAGGGACTCTCAAGAGTCTTCTTATTCATGCGTAATTTAATCCGTGGTTTACAGACCTCTGTGCGGGGGAGGTAGAGAACTGGTGATTTCTGCCCATATTTCAAAAACAGGCCTTTAGTTTTGTTGAAGGGACCAAGGTGTAGCAGTTGGAAAAGCAGTTGAGGATAAATGACTGTTGGATCATAAACTCCTGGATTAAAATAAGTCCCTCACCATCTGGTTTACAAGAATGGAAATGAAATTAACGAAATTAACCCCACTGCTTTACACACATTATCTCATTGATTATCAGCCCCATTTTACAGGTGGGAAAATGGAGGCACCCAGACGTCATGTGATGGAGGTGGCAAATAGGATCTGAGGCCCCAGAGCTAGGACACACGAGTGGGTCCCATCCACTGAGTGGTCCTTGCTCCCAGTAAGAGTTGCCCCCGCACCTTAGGAGCCAGTTTCACCCTCACTGTGGGTGTGTGCAGAGGGGTTGGGTGAGCCTCTGCCAGAAAGGCCGTCCTGGGGATTCCTTTTGTGGGCCAGAAAGCTGAACTTGGAAACCCAGGAAGTTCAGAAAGCCTCGATGTGGCAGCCACGTACAAGTGCACTGCACTTGACAGTTTGCAAAGCTTTTGGATGTCTGCTGGCTCCATTGGTTCTCCTGACAACCTCTGTTTGAAGTAGGCGAGACTCTGATTAAATCAAAAGCAGTATTTAAGCAAAGACCTGAAGGAGGGCAGGAAGTAGTCAGGCAGAGTTGTTTTCTGGGTGGGGCCTGCAGTTAGCCATTTTCCTGGGACCTTTCCCCGTCTCCTCGACTGAAAGGGACAGGAGAGTGACAGATACCTGACGGTTAAGAGTAACCCACGCCAAGGGCTTGGTACAGGGCCTGGCACGAAGCAGGTTCACATTTATTGTGCAAGCTGGGTGGTGGTCGTGCTTAGTCGTTCAGTCGTGTCCGACTCTTTGCAACCTCATGGACTGTAGCCCACCAGACCCCTCTGTCCATGGGGATTCTCCAGGCAAGAATACTGGAGTGGATTGCCATCTCCTACTCCAGGGGATCTTGCCGACCCAGGGATCAAACCCTCATCTCTTGTGTCTCCTGCATTGCATGCAGATTCTTTACCCACGGAGCTGTCGGGCAAGCCCTGAATGTCATTATGACTATGGTTCTGATTGTGCCAGAACATGGAAGGCAGGAGGAGAAGGTCCCTGTAAGACTGGGCGGGGGCGGGGGTTGGAATATGCCAGGGAAGAGCAGGGAAGGAGCTGGGGGCTGGGAGAGTGTTGTCCGAGGTCACGCAGCCGGCAGATAGGGCTCAGGGATGCCTGCTGCGAAGCTGCCAGCCGTGTGTTCCGTGCTGAGTGTTGAGCTGGGCAAGACTGTTCCCACCTGGGACTGACCCGGACAGGCTGCGGCGGGTGCTAGGCGCCCCTGGAGCTGCTCTGGTGATGATAGAGGGAAGGAGGTGGTGTCCTGCTGGGGGCTGTGCTCGCCCCGCACTCCCCTCCCAGAGAGTTCCTTGCAGATGCTGCATCTGGTTTCCAGGGAGGCCCCTGGTGCGAACCCAAGTTCCCTTGCCGGCCCGAGGCTGGAGGTCAAGGCTGGGTTTAGAGCCGTGGGCGTGAGTCAGTGGCTTAGCTAAGACCAGAGCGGAGGCAGCTGCTTGCCTGTGGGATAAGGAGCCCCGGCCCCACTCCAGACCCAGTCTCAGACCCCAGGAGGCCCCAGGGTTTCATCCAGGGTGCAGAAGCAACACCAGGGTGAAGAGACGTTTGTGCGTTGCTGGGTTTGCCCCGACTTCCCATCTTTCTTTGACCCTCCCCTGTTCTCAGCATCGGGGAGGGAGGTCCGTGATACCACCGGGCCTCTCTGAACCCCCTCGCTTTACAGAAGGGGCAAGTTGAGGCCCAGAGAGGGGGCTTGGTTTCTCCATCCCTCCTCCCCTGGATAAGCTGCCACCCCCTCATAAACGTGTGAGGTGATGAGGGGAACGTTGGGGGCCCGGGGGAGGGGCATGCCGCTCTGATGGGAGCGTTCAGACCCCGGATGGCATGCTCGGAGCAGGCTTCCAGAACGGAAAGCCTTCTGTGGTGTGCCCTGGGCGCCAGCAGGTCAGCCCTGCCCTCCCGCCGTCCCCTCCCCAGGGCTGGTCACCTTCTCCACTGTGCGTCTGCGCAGCGTCTGCCCGCCCGTGCTGACTGGGACATTGTCTCCTGTGCTGCACTGCAGGCCCCTCCGTGGCTTCACCACCGCAGCTCATCCCTGTATCCCCGGCCCTTGGCGTAGAACTTGGTACCCAAGTGATGCTCAGTAAGCAGTTCCGTAAAGGGATGTCTTCTGGACATTGAAGGGCACGGTCGTCCCCGAGAGACGCCCCACCAGCTCGGACTTCCCACGGATTCCTCCCGATCCCCATCAGTGCCCTGGGTCCTGGGATAGCAAGAAGACACAGGGCAGGGTGACAGTCAGCCTGGGGACTCAGACAGGAGACGCCTGACTGGGCAGCGAATTGCTTAAATTCATCTGTGCTGAGTGCTCCAAAGAAGTGCAGGCTGTTCCGAGAGCTTCTCACGGATGCCCTGGCCTGTTTCTGCTGGAGAAGAGCTCTGAGAAAGCGAGGTGGGGCTGAGTCCCGAACTGTCCTGAGGAATGAACGTGACAGAGGATGAGAATTGGGGAGGCCTCTGAGCGGGACGAACAGTCATCTTTCCCATTATACAGGTGAGGAAACAGGCTCAAAGCAGGGACGTCACTTGCCTAAGGCCACATGGTTATCCAGAGGAGAAGATGGGGTTTGCCCGCCGGTCCGCGTAGCTCCAGAGCCCATTCCCTCTCTCCTGCGTGTCTCTGCCCTGGATGAGGACACCCATGCTGGGTCCAGGCCCTCCCTTCCCACACCTGGGGGCTCACTCACGCCCTGCCCCTTCCCGCTCTCGTCTGCCCTGCGCCTCACTTGTCCCGACACCCCTGGGTGACCCGGGTCTCTGCTCCCTCCCTGTGCAAGAGAGGAACAGGTAACCCACTCTCTTGGGCTCCTGCCTCTGGAGTTTTACCGCATAGAATTCTGACCTTGAGAAGCATCTGTGAGTCTCACATCTAGAGAGAATTAGCCAGATCAACTTAAGGAGCACCCACTGGGCATCTCTGGGTGCCAGCCCCCTGCAGGGCTGGGAGCTGTGGGTCACGGGTGCACTTCTGACTGTGGCCCAGGTGGGAAGTAGGTGACAGATCCGTGAACAGCTGCCTGGGTGCGATTATAGGTATGGTCGGACAATGAGCAATGTTCTGGAAGCTTAGAAGGAGCCACCAAGTGCGTGGAAGATGGGCTTCCCTGAGGAGTTTCCAGGATGCAAATTGGGCCTTGTAGCTGGGCTTGAAGGGCGTGTAAGTATTTGCAAGGTGAGGAAGCATGGAAAAGGCGTTCCAAGCAAGGCACAGAGTCAGAGAGGGCTCAGGGTGTCCAGAGACAAGACCCGGGCACAGTGGCCAGGTTGTCTGCGACAGGGAGTGACCGAAAGCTTGCGGTTCCGCAGGGCAGCAGGGAGCTGCAGAGGCTGAGCGAGGTGGGTGCTGGGTGGGACCCCAGCCTGAGTTCTCCCTGCTGCAGCCACCTTCATCAGACCGCCCCTGCCTTCTCCAGCCTCCATCGACCTGACCTGGGATTATGTGAGACTCTTGTCCCCACAGTGGGGCAGGGGAAGGGTGGATGTGACAGTGTGTTTGGAGGTTGGGGTCTGACCTGCCTCCCAGTTATCTCTAGAGGGGCCACTGCTCAGCTCACAGGGCTCCATTCTCATGGTGCTTCCGTGGATTAGAAGCCTGGGCGGCAGGTGAGAATTTGTGCCCTTTGAATAGGCCAATTGGAGCTAATTGGTGGCTCGGGGTGGGGGTGGGGTGGCACTGTTATCTAGGCAGCTTTGGCCGGGGGACTAGAATACTGGCCTCTGAGTCGGCCTCTGCCCTAACCCTGCCCCTGCCCTGCCCGTTTCTCTTTGGCCTGAGTCCAGCCCGGGTGGACTCTCCTCTCACGGAGACGGAGGCTGGCCGGGACCGCTCGCGGGCTCTCGGAATCACCGTGTCGGAAGAGGCTGATGATGCCGTTCGCAGAGGCGCTCACTCGCTCCGCAGTGTGGTTGGGGCACAGAGCCCTGCCTGCCCCTGGGAGCCAGCCCGGGGCCCTAGGCCCTGTGGCTCCCTCTGTCTCTGCCTCTTGCAGTGGAACCTGCATTCTGCCCTCTGGACCTCAGTTTCTCCGATTGGAAAAGCGAAGGATTCAGGGAAGTGACTTCCGAGATGACTTATTAGTTTTCTGTTGCCATCATCACGGTTTATTACACATTTCTTGACTTAAGACAATGTCTGCTTTTTCTTTCAATTTATTCATTTTTAACTGGAATATAGTAGTTTTGTATTGCACTGCATTTGTATTGAATAAGGTAGTGTTGTGTTGGTTTCTTCCATACATCAACATGAATCAGCCACAGGCATACACATGTCCCCTTCTTCTTGAACCTCTTTCCCACCTCCCACCCAAAGTCCACTTTTTAACATCTCTCAGTTCTGTAGGTCAGAAATCTGGTAGGCTGGGCTGGGTACTGCTCTTAGAGTCTCACAAGGCCAAAACCAAGGTATCAAGCAAGGCAGTTCACCCTCTGACCTGCAGAGATTCATGTTCATCCTAAATGCAAAGTTCGCTCCATCCCACGGCCCCCGGAGATCTCATCCCATGACAGCGTCAGCTCAGCAGATCTCTTCTGAATCTCATCGGCTCAGAAGTCCCAGATCTCATCGTCTAAACCCTCTCAGTGAGTGTGGGTAAGGCTCTGGCAGTGACAAGTTCTCGGGCTCCAAAATCATCGTGGATGGTGAAATTAAAAGATGCTTGCCCCTTGGAAGGAAAGCTATGGCAAGCCTAGACAGTGTTCCAAAAAGCAGAGACATCACTTTGCCAACAAAGATGCGCGTAGTCAGACCTATGGTTTTCTAGTAGTCACCTACGGAAGTGAGGGTGGGACCGTAAGGGAGCTGTTGTTCAGCTGCTCAGTTGTGTCCGACTCTTTGCGACCCCACGCACTGCAGCACGCCAGGCCTCCCTGTCCGTCACTGTCTCCCCGAGTCTGCTCAGACTCATGTCCACTGAGTCGGCGATGCCATCCGGTGACAGTGACAGATGGTTTTCTTGGGCTCCAAAGGAGGCTGCGCACTGAGGGATTGATAGCTTCTGAAGCGTGGTGCTGGAGAAGACTCTTGAGAGTCCCTTGGACCGCAAGAAGATCCAACCAGTCAATCCTAAAAATCCTTCCAACGAGTATTCAGGACTGATGCTGAAGCTGAAACTCCAATACTTTGGCCCCCTGATGCGAAGAGCAGACCCGGAAAAGATCCCTGATGCTGGGAAAGATGGTGGGCAGGAGGAGAAGGGGGCGACAGAGGATGACATGGTCAGATGGCATCACTGACTCAGTGCACATGAGTTTGAGCAAGCTCCGGGAGGTAGTGGAAGATAGAGGAGCCTGGCGTGGCGCCTGGGGTCACAAAGAGTCAGACACGACTGAGCACCCGAACAACAACGACACAAGGCTGTGTGTGTCCTGCATCCCAGGGCTTCATTCCTCGGCAGCTGTGAATCTGGGGAACTAGAGAAACCGTTTGCTCCCCAAATACCAGGTACACACATTCCCGCTCAAACCGGGAGCAAGTGGAGAGTAGAATCCTCTGACATTCCAGGGAGCCTCATCCCCTCTCCCCCAAACTACAGGCGGGGTTGGGGGGGGTCACAACAGAATCAGGCTGCCAGCCCCCACCCCCCGCACCCCGCCGCTGAAGCGGCTGACTGAAGCGGCTAGAATGCCTTGTCTTCCGGGCGTTGGGAGAAAACATTTGAGCAGCTTTGTGTCCATGGATTAGAAGCAATAGGGAATTTAGTTGAAACGGAGCGAAAAGGATTTATTCCAGTAGGACTTGAGCGATGTTTGACAGGAGCAGGGTCTGTTGACGTGCGTCTGCAGCACCTCCTCTTGCTCCACTGTCAGGAGGCAGTGGTGCAGACTCTCAGGTCGGATCTGCCCCCTTCTAGCTGAGCAGCATTCGGAAATTTATTTCGCCCCCAGGTCCTCTCCGCTGTGATGTGGAGATACTACTGTGAACCCTGTAGACTTGTTGTGAAGGTGCAGCAGGAACAGTTTGTGAAAAGCGTTTTCTAAGCTTGGAACTGTCTGCAGATAGTAGCCGGACTTGCAGTCTGAGTCCCCAAGACCTCTGTGCCCTTCGCCCCTGGCCCAGGGAGGTTTGACGGCCCAGACCTCATCCTTTTCATCTGGAATACCTGACCCCCACCCCACACTAATCTGATTAACTGACCAGTGTTCACAGGGCGAGAGGCGAGGAGCCCACCGTGGGTGGCCCAGCGCAGGGTCACAGGGTCAGTACAAAGGCCAGAATTCTGGTCACAGGGAGGAAACCAGGCTGTTGGGGTAATCTTTCTCTGGGAAGAGAAATTTGACCGGTTCATTTTGGCTCAAAAATAATTTTTAACATGTTTTGTAGAACGTAAAGTGCACTTCAGAAACTTAGATCTGTGGCAGAAAATCAGATCTCACACCACCAAACTCCTGTTGTCCAGCTCCTCCCAAGATGTTTTAGGGTGTGCAGACATGCAGGAGCGGACACACACACACACGCCCATCCTTGACTGCTTCTGAACATAAATGGAAGCATGCTGAATACATCCTTCCTGACCCTGCTTTGGTCACGTTGTTGACATTGACAGACACTTTTCCCGCTCAGGGCACATAGATCTGCCCCTCCTCTTCATTTTAAAGAAGTATTTATTTCTGTATTATTGTTTGCACTGGGTTGTCATCGCTATGTGGGGGTTTTCTCCAGTTGTGGTGAGGAGGGGCTTCTCTTGGTTGGGGTTCGCAGGCTTCTCGCTGGGGTGTCTTCTCTTGTGGAGCATGGCGTCGAAGCGCTCAGGCTTCAGAAGTTGTGGCTCACGGCCCCTAGAGCGTGGGGGCTTCAGGAGTTGTGGCTCAGGGGCTTAGTCACTCCGAGGCATGTGGGATTCAAACCTGTATCCCCTGGTGGGCAGGCAGGTTCTTATCCACTGCGCCACGAGGGAAGTCCTGCCCCCATTCTTCTAATGACTGCAAGGGGCGCCAGTATCGAGCCGCCTATTGATTCTGGCCTGGAGAATTCCATGGACTGTATAGTCCACGGCGTTGCAGAGTCGGACACAGCTGAGCGACTTCCACTTTCACCATTGATGGGCATCGAGGTTGTCTCCAGTCTTATACTCTTCTGAAAACGCTGCCGTTAATAACTTTATGTACACATGTGCATACTTTCATGAATGCTATGTGAAGGTTTAAAAAAAAAGGCAGTCCTGACTGACATAATCAGGCCTACCACTGGGTTGTATCTGGTCCTTATGTGACTGTATATCTGGGGTTTAACAGGGATGGACTACGTTGTGCATAAACTCTGTGACCTTGCTTAGCTTCCCAGGTGTCTCAGACAGTAAAGAATCCGCCTGTAGTGCAGGAGATCTGGGTTTCATCCCTGGGTTGGAAACATCCCCTGGAGGAGGAAATGGCAACCCACTCCTGTATTCTTGCCTGGAGAATCCCATGGACAGAGGAGCCTGGCGGGCTACTGTCCATGGAGTTGCAAAGAGTTGGACACGACTGAGCAGCAAACACTTTCACTTTATTTTATAACTGCAGATCAGATCAGATCAGATCAGTTGCTCAGTCGTGTCTGACTCTTCACGACCCCATGAATTGCAGCACGCCAGGCCTCCCTGTCCATCACCAGCTCCCGGAGTTCACTCAGACTCATGTCCATCGAGTCAGTGATGCCATCCAGCCATCTCATCCTCTGTCGTCCCCTTCTCCTCCTGCCCCCAATCCCTTCCAGCATCAGAGTCTTTTCCAGTGAGTCAACTCTTTGCATGAGGTGGCCAAAGTACTGGAGTTTCAGCTTTAGCATCATTCCTTCCAAAGAGCACCCAAAGCTGATCTCCTTTAGAATGGACTGGTTGAATCTCCTTGCAGTCCAAGGGACTCTCAAGAGTCTTCTCCAACACCACAATTCAAAAGCATATTGTATTAAATTATTTGCTTGATTAATGAAAGCGGTAAGGAGCGCGTCTGTTGGGCTCTGGGAGTACGGCAGTGCCAAGTGACTGCACAGGCACTCCCTCTGGGTGGTTGTGCCCCCAGCTGGCCCACTCGTTCCCTTCCGCTGTGTATACGGGGCCTTGGCAATCACTTGCTGCATCAAAGCGTGCTCAGGTAGCCGTGTTCATAGTGGAAGCTTTTCTGTGTTTACTGGGTCATTTCCACAGGAGAGGTGGCTGGAGACCGGGTGCTGTCCAGAGGGTCTGCCCCGTTGGTCCCATCTAAGAGGAGCGCTCGTGAGGATTGTTAACAAAAGCGTGACCCTCGGCGCTGGTGGGAGGTGCCGGCAGCCTCTGACGCTGAGCTCCCGGCGGCCCGGGTTCAATGCCGCTCTGCCCTGGCTGGTATCAGATTATGGTCGGTGTGAATAATTCAGGATTCTGAGACACGGAAGGGGCTGCTGGACCCAGGTGGAAGGAGATGAACAGGCTTAGTTAAGGAGAAGACGTGTGTTTTTAGGATAAGATTCCAGAAAAGACAGGGGGGACTCAGACATTGAAGGACATGGTTATCACCCACCTCTGCCCTTTCCGCCTTATCCAGAGAGGATGCAGGGTGTGGTCCCCAGGGCATCACCTGCGGATCTGGGTGTAAGAGGAAGCTGATCGCCAGGGACCAGACAGTGTGACCTCATGGATAAGATTAAGGGGTCCCTGCCCCCCAAACAGCTCTCTCCAGCCTGCCTCCAAGTCACCTGAGTGTGCTTTGCTCAGAGCTTTAGAACCCCCTTCACCCTGTCCCTGCAGTGTGCCAGGGCCCCAGGCCCCCCACCCCGAAGTGTGCCAGGGTCCCAGGCCCCCCACCCCAAAGTGTGCCAGGGTCTCAGACCCCCCCCATCCTGAAGTGTGCCAGGGTCCCAGACC
>NW_011495042.1:5924056-5931238 GCF_000754665.1 Bison bison bison | reverse complement strand
CCCCAAGTGTGTTAGGGTCCCAGACCCCCCCACTCCCAAGTGTGTTAGGGTCTCAGACTCCCCACCCCCAAGCGTGTTGGGGTCCCAGGCCCTGGCTCTCCGCAGTCCTTTTTTCCCAAAGAGGACTTGGGCAGCTGCTAACATCCGAGCACTGGGCTTGCATCTCTGTAGCTCAGCCTGACAGCTACGTTGCGGGGGTGGGGGACTTTTTTCCTGAATAGGCGTTGGCTTGAGCCGCTGTAGCTTTCCAGGATCCAGAGAAACATCTCTGAGTTGAAAACCAAAGGTGTCCTCAAAATGCTGGAGCGGCAATCACAGCAGCCCCTCCGCCCTGTGCCACTAGGGGCTGAGGGAGCCTCTCCCCTCCCGGTCCAGCCTCAGCATCAAAGGCACCTAGAGACCCGCTGCTCCCTGGGGCTGGGAAGGGCTTCTCTGTGGGGGGCCAGGCACTTCTCAGAGTGGCCTTCTCCCCGCCACCGGAGCACGGGCATGGCCGTCACAGAGGCCTCCAGCCCTGAGGCTTGGCCCCGGAGCCCACTCAAGGCCCGGCACACCTGTCAGGACCCTCTCCTCCTGACAGCTCTGCTCCGCACCTCAACCGAGTTCTGTCCCCACACTCCTCCTGAGCATCAGACTTCTGAGCCCTGGCCCACGTGGTCGCTTTTGTCCCAGCTGCTCCGCTCATCTTCCCGCACGTTCTCGTTCCCAGGGGCACCGTTCAGCCTGTTTCCAGCGCCACCTTCCCCCTGAAGCCTTCGTTGTATCTTTTTTTGGCGGTTAGTGGCATCTCTCACGTCGTCTGAATTTTCCCAGCAGGTTCTCCCTTCTCCTCTTACGGCCCGGAGCTCTTTCTGCAGCCTTTCCCGTTTTGGAGCTGCGTTCCTGTTCCTGGCTGAAGGTCCCCTGCACCGCACACCCAGTGAGCAGGCCCCTCTCCTCGTCCTCGTGTTCGAAGGGGTCTTGCAGGCGCAGGGCTATGTGCGGGTGTGAGGGTGGGTGCTGGCTGGGTGGGCAAACGGGTGGGGGCAGGTGGCTGACAGGAGGCTGGCCGTCGGACCCTGGCCCCACTGTCCACGGTGCCCCCTTGTCCGAGGCGTTGCCCCCCTTAAGCCTCTGTGCTGTGCTTTCTCCCTGCTATTAACGTTTTTTTATTTTAATTCTGTTTTTTAGAGTTAGTTATATGTATCAAATGAAGTCTTACATTTCTTATTCTTGTTTGTAAAAACCCTGAGAATTGACTCCTTGATGTTTCTTCAAGAAAGCAATAATCTAAATCGAGTTGCCTGTTTTTCATGTTTGACATTTTGCTTGATTTATGTGTTTCCTTTTTAGACTCCGGCTCTCCATGAAAGGGAGGGTCCCCCTCCAGAACTTAGCAAGCCCCCTGGCACACAGCAGGGTCTCTGTACATGTGAACTGCCCAGAGATGAACTGAGTCGTCCTGTGCTCAACAGCCAAGGAGCCCTTGGGGTCTCTGCCGCTGGGAGACTGTCCCCCGCGGGCACTACTGAAAGGGAGCTTTTAGCTGGGAGGAGAGTTAGGCTGGTGTGCGGAGCCAGAATTCCCTGCTGTGATCTTTTCCTCTTGGCCTTGAAATGGGAGGACCCCTCTCCCCCTTCCCTCTGTAGGCGCTCTCCTGAGGGCTGAGTCAGGCCTGCCTGCAGACAGCTCTGTGCCCCAGGGCTCTGCACAGACCTGCACGCAGAGCACCATCTGGATGGCAGGTGGCCCGCCTGCCCCGACTCGGGGGTGTGGGGTCCACCCTACCACCCCCGACGGCCCCTCGCCCTCAGGACAGAGGGCCAGTCTGGTGGCTGGAAGGCGCACTGGTCTCTCGGGGTCCACACCTGGGCAGACCCCATGAGCTTCCCTGACTTCCTTCCATGCCCGCAGCAACCACATGAGTTGGAGCGAAGGGATTCCCACCTGACAGATGGAGAAACTGAGGCTCGGGAAGCGGAAGTGGCTTGCCCAGGGTTGCATGGCTAGGGGAGCTGGGCTTTGAACCAGAGTCTCCTGACCCTCTTAGCTGTAGCGGTTCTCAACTCCTCCTATGCCTTTGGGGAAAAAAACAACTATCAAAGTGCAGTTTTCTAGGACCTGTACCCAGAGATTCTGACCCACAGGCTGTGGCCCAGGAATCTGCGTTTATAAAAGACCAAGTACCCCAGTGCACCTTAGAAATGCTTCTCTACGTATCTGACTTCTCCTTAACTAGGGGCATGAAGAAGTCGCCTCCCCTTAGTCCGGTCCACTCCTGAGGGCAGGCAGTCTTGGGACCTGGCTGGCACGCCTGTGTTTACATAAAGGGAGGGTCAGGGGAAGTGGGGACGGCCAGCCTGGACAGGGAGATGCAGGTCACACTGCCTGAGCACCTTGCTGTTGTCTCGGAGAGACTTAGTTTAAAACTCCGGCTACCATTCCGCAGCCCTGTGGTCTGAGGTTCCCGGTTTCACGTCTCTGCCCCTCAGAGCCAATAGCCCTGTCGCTTCGGCTTGCTGGGGAGACTAAAAGACAATGTCTCCGAAGGGCTGGTGCAGAGCTGGGCCTGAATGCACATCTCCTAAACAGGCCACACTCCTGTCTCCGTGCCTTTGTTTGTGCCGGGGTTTTTTTGTTGTTGTTTTTTCTTTCTGAAAAGTCTTTCCCTCACCCCTGCTCTTCCCTGGCTGCTGTTGGTCTGGTCATTTGCGGTAACCCAGGACTGGCACCTCATTACCTTCTAAGGTGTGTAAGGATGTCCCTACATCTGGGTTTGGAGTAGCTGGGAAACGACAGGTGTCAACCTCAGCCCAGGTTCCAAAGAAATTCTTCCTCAGCTCACTCAGACCTAGAGCTTTTTTAATTTTGGGGGTGGGTGGGGGACTTGGTTTTGTTTTCCTTTTCTGTCACTTGTCCACAGACCCCTCGTGATGCCTCTCACCCCACCCCAGGCCCTTTCCATGCTGAATGTTCTGAAGGCCGACAGCGAGTTCCCTGTCCACCCTGTGGACCGGGGTGGACTGCAGGAAAGGTGCCATCCAGCTGTGTTCTGAAGTCGTCCTCCACGTGCTGGCCCCATCGGCTCCTAACTTATTTCACTCTGGGAAGCGTGGATTAAAAACTAGTAAAGTCAGTCACTTAGAGCTTGGAAGGGACTTCTGAGATGGGGCCGCCCTGCCGTTCACTGGGCGCTTCGTCCTCAACCAGCCAGAGTTTGAGTACCACCAGGGACAGGGTCCTTGTCTCCCACCCAAGGCCGTGGCATCGTCGCACTTTTATCTGTTGGTTCCTCTTCGTGCTCGCGGAGGCTCGGGAAGTTTCTCAGGCCCAGGGAGTGTGGGAACAGGTGGTGCAGCTGGGATGAAGGTGGCAGGACTCCTGAGCCTAGGAGGTGAGAGGGTTTAGCACAACGGGTTCCCAGAGCCTGGAGTGGGGTTGCAGGGTCAATTCAGTTCGGTTCAGTCGCTCAGTTGTGTCTGACCCTTTGGGACCCCATGGACTGCAGCACACCAGGACCCCCTGGCCATCGCCAACTCCCAGAGTTCACTCAAACTCATGTCCATTGCGTCGGCGATGCCATCCAGCCATCCCATCCTCTGTCGTCCCCTTCTCCTCCCGCCTTCAATCTTTCCCAGCAACAGGGTCTTTTCCAATGAGTCAGTTCTTCACATCAGGTGGCCAAAGTATTGGAGTTTCAGCTTCAGCATCAGTCCTTCCAGTGAATGTTCAGGACTGATTTCCGTTAGGATGGGCTGGTTGGATACTTTAGGGTGGACTGGTTACGAGGTGGATTCACCCGGATCAGCATGGTCATGGTGGGCCCTGGCACGGCGATCACCCTCCTGTCTTACAGTCGCTGCAGTTGGAACGCTGCCTGGATGCGCTTCGTGTTCAGATCCCACGGAGTTCAGATCCCCAGGTCCTCCCTGACCAGGGACAGGATGAATCCAGAGTCTGGAGAGGGGCTGAGACTGAAGCTGGAGGTGGGGTGGTCCGGCAGGGAGAGGAGAAGGGTGAGGGCTGAGGAGTTGGGATGAGGCTGGCTTTGGGGCTGGAAAAGAGCCTGCGGTTTCCTTCAGTAAAGGGAAATAAAGTGAAAGGGCTAGTCTCTCAGGCCTGCCCAACTGTGACCCCGTGGACTGTAGCCTGCCAGGCTCCTCTGTCCATGGGATTCTCTAGCCAACAGCACTGAAGTGGGGTGCCACGCCCTTCCCCAGAGGATCTTCCCGACCCAGGGATCGAACCTGGGTCTCCTGCATTGGAGGCAGATAGATTCTTTACCATCTGAGCCACCAGGGAAGCCCATAGAGTCTTTTGGTGAAGACGACTCTTATGAAAACGCTTCGCTGATTGATAGTGCTTCCAGCTTGTTTCACAGAAGGCGTCTCACCTGAATCACCCACTGGGGACAAACTCATCATTGAACCCGGCTGTGTGGTTTGACCTTCACATGGAAGAATATGTTTCGACTGGCCTGGGAGCACACCACCCGCCACGGACGGCCCCCCACCACCACGCAGACCTGAAAGCCGGGTTCGTGAGGGTGGGGCTGAGGGAGGAGCATGCCGGGCTATGCCATCCCCAAGGGTTCTGTTTCCAGCTGGTTGCCTCTTTTCCAGTACGTTCTTTTATCCTGGGCCAGAATGGCCTGTGGGACAGCGGTTTCCCCAGCCTTCCTCTCCCATAGTCTCTGTCCTGGGCATATGGGGGGTGGGCGGTGCCAGCTGACACTGCAGCCCAGAACCTGTATTTCAAGGCAGTTACACACACACACACGCACACACACACACACACACACACACACAGAGCAGGCTTAGCTGTGTGGTTCATCAGTACTTCCAGATACCGGGCCATAGGCCCCTAGAACTTCTCACATGGCACCTGGGGTTGCTGGGGCTGATCCCGGGCTGGGACCCACCACTGCCATCTGTCCGGGGAGCAGGGTTGCTGGGGCTGATCCTGGGCCGGGACCCACCACTGCCGTCTGGGCAACAGGCGTTGTCAAGCGTAGGGAGAGCTCTCAGCTCGGGCCGGGCACGCGTTCTAGTCTCGTTTCTGCTGTCTTCTGTGGGACCCCCGGGGCAGGTCGCTGGGGCTCTCTGGTCTCGTTTTCTCCTCTCCTCCCTGGAGGTGATGATGCCCACCTCACAGGTTCGTGGGGAGTGTCCACTGAGGTGTTTGCAGACTGTAAAGTGCTGTGCAAACCGTAGCTGGGTGGTGAGGAAGTCCTGTGCAGCCCGTTTCTAAGCATGGGGTATTAGGGTGAAGGGCATCCCAGGTGGCTCAGTGGTGAAGAATCCGCCTGCCAGTGCAGACGACGACGAGAGACACAGGTTCCGTCCCTGGGTCAGGAAGCTCCCCTGCAGGAAGAAACAGCATCCCACTCCAGTGTTCTTGCCTGGGAAATCCCATGGACCAGGGGAGCCTGGCGGGCTACGGTCGGTGGGGGTTGCCAAGAGTCAGACACGACTGAGCGACTGAGCAACACACGTACACACGTTAGGCCGAAGCCTCGGTTTTATCGTCCGTGATGTGCGATGTTCACACCCTCTCGTGGGCCCGTCTCCAGAGTCCTGGGAGGTCACACAGGTGGGGGCTTGGCTGAGGCCTGGTACTCGGGAAGCTCTCGGTGTAGCTGTAACATTAACTCTGTCCAGAAAGAATTTTCAGAGTTCATCATCAAAGATGAGATTTGGGGATGATCTGCTTGGGAATGCCGGCTTCTGCCTGAAACATGTTGATATGCTTTCCTGTCTCGTTAGATCTCCTGACAACTCAGGAGGTGGGCAGAACAGGGGTTTTAATTGCCCTTTTCAGAGATATAGAGCTGTTTGTGGCTCAGACGGTAAAGAATCTGCCTGCAATGCAGGAGATCTGGGTTCCATCCCTGGGTCAGAAAGATCCTCTGGGGGAGGGCATGGCAACCCACTCCAGTGTTCTTGCCTGGAGAATCCCATGGACAGAGGAGCCTGGCGGGCTGCAGTATCCTGGGGTCGCAAAGAGTCGGAAAGGACAGAGCAACTGACACTTTGACTTTGGAGGTGAGGAGACTAACACACAGGGGAGGGGAGTGGCCTTGCCTCTGGGGAGCTGTAACCTGAAGACGTGGGTCTGTCCTGGACGGAGCGGTCAGTAAACACTTAAAACAGCAACAATAACATAGCTACTATACCCCAGCTACTGCCCTGGGTGCTGTATATAATGTATATTGTACATGCAACTCACTAAAAACTCTGTTAGTTGTTCAGTCGTGTCTGGCTCTTTGCGCCCCCGTGGACTGTAACCTTGCCATGTTCTTCTGTCTATGGGATTCTGTAAGCAAGAATACTGGAGTGGGTTGTCATTTCCTCCTCCAGGGGATCTTCCCGACCCAGGGATCGAACCTGGCTCTCCTGCATTGGCAAGCAGATTCTTTTTTATTAATTACATTTATTTATTTTTAATTGCTGGATGATTGCTTTACAGAATTGGTTTGATTTCTGTCACACAACAGCATGAATTAGCCGCAGGTATACATATGTCCCCTCCCTCTTGAACCTCCCCCCCACCTCCCTCCGTCTCCCACCCTTCTCGGTCGTTACAGGGCCCCATTTGAGTCCCCCGAGTCGTGCAGCAGATTCCCACTGACTGTCTGGTTTACATATGGTAGTGTATATGCTTGCACGCCACTTCGTCCGTACATCTCACCTTCTGCTTCCTCTCCCACGCCCTTGTCCATAAGTCTCTTCTCTGTGTCTGCGACTCCACTGCTGGCAGGCCGATTCTTTACTGTCTGAGCCACCAAGGAAGCCCTCGTCAGCTCACTGAATCCTCACCGTGACTCATTGAGACCGGCACTATTATTCTCCCCCATTTCACAGATGAGAAAACTGAGGCGGAGGTGGTTGCCCGGCTGGTAAGCAGCAGAGAACCAGGTTTTTGGAAACCCAGGCAGGCTGGCCTCAGACTCTGTGCTCCTGACCAGCACCCTCACCTCTAGGACTGAACACACGGCAGTCAGGGTGGAAGGGGCTGGTGCGGGGTGAGGAGACCCTGCGTGGCCCTGCAGACTTGCCCTGCCCCGCCTGCGCCAGGAGAGCGTCATCGGACTGTCCAGTTCTCACCAAGGGTGGCATTTCTCTGGGTCGCAGGGAAGGCCCGGGCTGTTGGAGGGGCCAGCCATTGTGTGCTGGGCTCAAAGGCTGCCGGGTGTGGCCCCCC
>NW_011495042.1:5923117-5923623 GCF_000754665.1 Bison bison bison | reverse complement strand
GCTTGCTGCAGCCCCAGAAACCCACAGCAGTGCTCACGGCCCTAGTGCAGCCCATCTGTGAGACTGAGGGCAGACGGGCCGGCCAGCCCCGTGACCCAGGGAGGACAGGCTGGCCTCGCTTATGCTACGCAACGTCTGGAGTTCCGTCAAAGTGCACCCAGGGAGCACGAGGTACTCTCACAGCCTGAGTAGGAACGGGAAAGGGGACCGCGCTCTCTGAGTCCGTGCCAGGCGTCAGGTGCCTTAGTGGCTTTTACGTCCCCGATCTCACCCTTCGAGAGATGGGTTCTATTCGGGGCGGGAGGACCTGAATCTGAGTCTTGGGGCCACCCTTTGCTCACCGCGTCACCCTGAGCAAATCCCCCAGCATCTCGGAGCCTTAGTCTTCTCATCTGTGAAACGAGGGTAATGATAGTTGGCTGTTTCACCTCTTTCCGTCCCACGGACTTGAGTGAGCCCCCGCCTCGCCCGTCCCCACCCAGGCCGTCTCCTCCTGCTGGTCTTCC
>NW_011495042.1:5916534-5923004 GCF_000754665.1 Bison bison bison | reverse complement strand
CCTCCCCGCCCTCCCCGCTGCGGCACACAGGTCCCACCACCTCTCCTCCGGTGCCTTCTGCAGATGTTCCTGGGAGCTCTCCCCTAACTTTTGTTTTCCTCTCTGTCTGCTGTTCAACCTTGAGACTGGCTGGGGGCTCCCCTGGCCTGGAATCCTCCTGTGACCCTCCCCACTCACCCCCACGCTCGCCCCCACAGCTTAGGGCCCCTTTGCTGTGTTCACTCAGTTGTGTCCGACTCTTTGTGACCCCATGGACTATACAGTCCATGGGATCCTCCGGGCCATGATACTGGAGTGGGGAGCCTGGTGTTGGAGAAGACTCTTGAGAGTCCCTTGGACTACAAGGAGATCCAGCCAGTCCATCCTAAAGGAAATCAGTCCTGAATATTCACTGGAAGGACTGATGCTGAAGCTGAAACTCCTATACTTTGGCCACCTGGTTCGAAGAGCTGACTCACTGGAAAAGACCCTGATGCTGGAAAAGATTGAAGGCAGGAGGAGAAGGGGACGACCGAGGATAAAATGGCTGGATTGCATCACTGACTTGATGGACATGAGTTTGAGTAAACTCCAGGAGTTGGTGATGGACAGGGAGGCCTGGCGTGCTGCGGTCCATGGGGTCGCAAAGAGTCGGACACGACTGAGCAACTGAACTGAACTGAACTGCTGTGTTCACAGCCCTCCGCGCCCCCGTGTCTGTGTTCTCGCTGGGCTGTGGGTGCCTCCGGGCAGAGAAAGGGCATCTCCTCCCCACTCTGTGTCCCCCGCACCGGGGGTGGGGTAGCCGGTCAGCACGCGTGACATGTTGGGTGAGATGGGGCAGACAGCAGGCGCTCGGCCTGTGGGGAATTGCATTGCCCGTGCTGGGGGGCAGCTGTGACCGGGGACACCCCCAGATCCATGTCTACTCACGGATGCACACTCTGGCTGGAGCTGCTTCCCCCAGGAGCCCGCTAAAACCAGCAGGTTGGTGGAGCACCTGCTGTGCGCAGAGTTCAGCACTGGGAGCTGGTGAGGGAGGGGAAGGCTGTGCAGAGCTAAGGCCACAAGCAGTGAGGGGAGCGCATGGGTCCCGGAGGGGGAGCAGGGCCTCGGCAGGCAGGCGGGGCCGGGCAGGGCAGATTCTGAAGCGTACGTAATTTGGGGAGTCTCTTTAAGATGAAGAATGTACAACGAAGGGTAGAAAATAGTCTACAAAGCCGTGAGAGGGACTCATGCAGGTGTGGGGCCTGAAGCTGAAGTCTCATTAGGTTCATGGTAGACCTGCTCAGTGGTCAAGGAAGGCTTCTTGGAGGAGGAAATGAGCTCGCAGGTGGGAAGGCTTCTTGGAAGAGGGGATGAAGTTGCACCTGGGAAGCTTCTTGGAAGAGGGGCTGAGGTCATAGCTGGGAAGGCTTCCTGGAGGAAGAGATGAGGTTGAAGCTGGGAAGGCTTCCTAGAGGAGGTAAGGTTGGAACTGGGAAGCCTTCCTGGAGGAGGAGGTAAGGTTGCAGCTGGGAAGGCTTCCTGGAAGAGGGGGTGAGGTTACAGCTGGAAAGGCTTCCTGAGGAGGAGATGAGGTCGCAGCTGGGAAGGCTTCCTGGAAGAAGGGGTGAGGTCAGAGCTGGGCCTGGAGAGGAGAGTTCATCTACCTGGATACTCGGCATTTCCCAGGCATCTGTCCTCAGCCAGTAGCTCTGCTCTCGAGAAGCAAGGGGCATTCAGAGGCCTTTGGCAAAGCATGGTATTTCTCTGGAAGTGCTCCTTCCCCACTGCGGGCAGAGGAGGCCACAGATGAGTCACGTGACAAGAGCTTGCGTGTGCTCGGGTGTCTGGGTCCAGGCCTGTTGCCCTTACCTGGGTCACCCTTCCTTCCGGGTCTCAACCTTAGGGCGGTGGTCTCTGTCTGGACCCCATGTCCCCCATCCAGGCGTCCGGCTCCAACCACACTGGACCCGCGTGTTCACATGTGTCGGGCGGCCCCGCCTCCTGCCCACCTGGTGTCGGGTGCCCTGCGGACCCGGAGTGTCCAGGCGCCTCTCGCACATTTTCACGTCTGTCTCGCCGGCACAGAGGGCAGTGGGCCCAGGTGTGGATCGCCTGAGTGTGCTTCCAGATGGGAGAGGCTGAGGGAGGAGAAGCAGACCGGAGGGAGTCACGTAGCCCTGCAGCGCCTCAGCATTCCCGGCTGCCGGAGGCGGGTGGCAGCGGGGCTCCGAGCCCCAGCCCGACCCCCTGGGCTGCTCCTGCTGGTGGAAGCAGTGTCGGGGGCGGTTACGGGGACGCCTTTGAAGCCAGGGTCCCTGTGCTCAGGTGAGACCCCAGCTCTGCACGCACCCCGTCCCTGCTCAGCTCTTCATCTGTGAAATGGGCACGTAACGCCTGCAGGACACGGTGCTGGAGAAGGGCTTGTCAGGCGCCTGGCACGTCGTTAGCACAGCACTCAGGATCACTAGGCTCGGTCTCTCTGCTGCTGCCGTTATTACTATCCGGCTGTGTCCATGTGGGGCTTCCTTGGTGGCTCGGTGGTAAAGAATCTGCCTGCAGTACAGGAGATGTGGGTTCCATCCCTGGGTCGGGAAGATCCCCTGGAGGAGGAAATGGAAACCCACTCCAGTATTCTTGCCTGGAAAATTGCACGGACAGGGGTGCCTGGCGGGCTACAGTCCACGGGGTCGCAAAGAGTCGGACACGACTGAGCGAGCACGCACACATGTCCAGATCCAGCCCACAGTGGAGGGGGTGGCTCTCCCAACCCCCACCTTCAGCCATACTCAAAGCAGTATGAAAGTACGGCCGGGACTTCCCTGGTGAGCCAGTGGCTAAGACTCCACGCTCCCAGTGCAGGGGACCTGGGTTCGATCCCTGGTCAGGGAACTGGATCCCACATGTACAGCTAAGACTGGGCACAGCCAAGTAAGTGAATAAAAATAAAAACACTTTTTTAAAGGATGGTCTAATTAGCAGAATAGCTCATCTGTGCATTAAGACTTGTTTGGCCACCTCTCCTTTGGGCTTGGCCTGCCGTCTCGAGGGTATACTATCCTTTGTTTGCCAAGTAGAACTCTGAGCTGTCACCAAGCTCCGTGGACAGTCATTCAACACGAGCGCCTACTGTGCCACTCACGGACAACACCGAAGCACACGGTGAGCCCCTGACTCCTGCCCTCAGGGAGCTGGTGGCTGGTAGGGAGGCTGGCTCAGGGGTGCAGATTTCTGCAGTCGTGTAACTGTGGACGAGAGCCCCCATCTCGCTGGAGAGGCGGAGAAGGCTTCCCGGAAGAGGTGGTGTGTGGCTGGACCGTGAGGGGCAAGGGGAGCAGGAGGCAGGCAGGAAGGAATTCTGGAACAGCCTCGAAAGAGGCGCAGAGATGGGGAGGGACCGGGGCGTGCAGGGGGCAGGGCGGTGGTGGTTTGGCTGCGCGTGACGGCTCAGAACAGCAGAGATGAGCCAGGAATCACTGGGACAGATCCCCTCAGCTTCCCAGGGGACCCCTTTGGACACAAACTCACAGAACGTCGTGGTGGTGGGGCCTGCAGAAGACCTCTGACTCCCTTGTGTCGCAGATGAGGAAACAGGCCTAGGGAGAGGAGAGAGTCCACCCAGCAAGCTGGTGACAGAGGTGGGATTACCACCGGGTCTTAAGGGGTTGAGACGTTCTGGCCTCTAGCTCAGACTGATTGTAGCGAATCCACCTGCCTGGCGCTGTGCCGAGCAGTCCACCCGCCTCATGCACACGCATCGTCTCGTAAACCCTGGAGGGGGAAGTGCTGTTAGCATCTCCATTTTACGGGTGAGGAAACTGAGGCAGGTTAGGCAGCTGACCTCAGGGCATTGGGCTGACAAGAGGCAGAGCTGGGGCCTGACCTCGGGAGGTGGAATCCTAACCCTTGTGACCTTTAACGTTATCCTCTCCCGTGGCCCCAGAGATGGGGTCTGGGGTCAGTGGTCCGAGGGGGGCCACCTGCTCACAGTGTGGCCGCTGCTGAGAGCCAGACACGCAGAGCTCTTCACCCACGTCCTCCCCGGCACGCCACGTTGCAGGAAGCAAAGACCGTTACCCGAAGCCAGAACCCGAGAGAACGTCATGCTGGCAAGACCGGGGCTCTGGCTTACGGTTTTCCTCTTGTCGTTACCTCTTTATATCAGTCTGTCGTGTTATGTGGCCTGTGCAGAGCCTCCAGAGGTAGTCATGTGTTCTCTCTGTACCTCTGAACCTCATTTGATTTTCTGTAAAGGAAGTCTTGGGAGTCATACTTACATTTCTCTTTGAATAGGAATTACTGTAGTGTTTGTTTGGGTCAGGAAGAGGCTGACCTGTGATCAAGGAGAACAGAATTCCTTGACAATCCCCGTAAACCGCTTCAAAGCCACTGCTGCTGCTAAGTTGCTTCAGTCGTGTCCGACTCTGTGCAACCCTGTAGATGGCAGCCCCCAGGCTCCCCTGTCCCTGAGATTCTCCAGGCAAGAACACTGGAGTGGGTTGCCATTTCCTTCTCCAATGCATGAAAGTGAAAATGAAAGTGAAGTCACTCAGTCGTGTCTGACCCTTAGCGACCCCATGGACTGCAGCCCACCAGGCTCCTCCGTCCATGGGGTTTTCCAGGCAAGAGTACTGGAGTGGGGTGCCATTGCCTTCTCCATCAAAGCCACTAGGAAGGCTAAAATAACAAAGACAGTAGCAAGTAGGGATGAGGATGTGAAGAAATCAGAACCCTCAGCGCTGGCAGTGGAGTGCAAGATGTTATGCTAAAAATAGTCTGGCAGTTCTTCAAAATGTTAAACGTAGAGATACCGTGTGACCCAGCCATTCCACACCTGGGTGTGCCAAGAGAAATGAAAACATACCTCTCCAAAAAACTCTGACGTGAATGCTCCTAGGAGCACTCTTCAGGCTAGCTGAGACGTGGAAAAAGTCCAAGTGTCTCTTGGGAGATGGACGGACAAGCAGAATGTGGCACAGCCGTGCCATGGAGTGTTAGTGGCCACTGAACAGAGTGCAATACTGATACATGGCCCTTGAACGCACTGTAGTAACAGAGAAGCCAGACACAAAAGAATAATGACTTGACTGTATGATTCCATTCGTATGAAATGTTTAGAATAGGCAGAGCCATGGGCTTCCCCAGTGACTCAGTGGTAAAGAATCTGCCTGCCATGCGGGAGACTCGGGTTCGATCCCTGGGTCAGGAGGACTCCCTCGAGATGGAAATGGCAGCCCACTCCAGTATTGTTGCCTGGAGAAGTCCATGGACAGAGGAGCCTGGCGGGCTACAGTCCAGGGGGCTGCAAAGAGTCGGACACGACTGAGCGACTAACACTGCTACTACTGGAGGCAGAAAGTGAGTGAGTGGTTGCCAGAGGTTGGGGAGGGAGAGGAATGTGGCTGATTGCTAAATGGTACATGGTTTCGTTTGGGGTTGATGAAAAGTTTCTAAATTAGATAGTGGTGATGGCTGCACAGCGCCGTGCCTATACTAAAAAGCATACTAAAAAGCTCTGTATTGTACCCTTTAAAAGGGTAAACCTTCTGGTATGTGAATTACATGTCAATAAACCTGTTAAAACAAGAAAACAAATCCCTATAAAGCCCTGAGGCGTGTGCTTGAGGAAGAGGGGTGTGGCTGTCGGAGGACAGAGAGCGGGGATGCACTGCTGTTTCTACTTAGTGCAAAATGGAAACTGAACTTTTAGAAGCGCCTCTCCTTCAATCATGCTTCTGGGAAGCATTACGAGCACTCTCCCTTGGCTGACCCTGAGTGTGGGACGCGCTCCCTCCAGAGGGAGCGAAGCAGAGGCTCACGCCAGGAGAAGACTGCAGGCAGCAACTGCTCTCAGAGCCTGCCCGCCCCCCCCAACCAGGCCAACGAGCGCACACAGTCCAGTCTCAACACCCGTTTTCACAGCTGTGGGTGTCTGCTTCTCCATTTTACAGATGCACAGACTGAGGCCCACCAGCCGGCCATGCAGCAGGTTGGCGGTGAAGGCAGGCCTCTCGGGTCTCTGAGCCCATCTTCCTGGGTGGTTTCCACTGCCTGAGGTTCAGAGCCCCAGTGCAGGTGACACCTGTATCCAGGACAACTTCTGAGCCTTTGAAGAAGGGGGACTGGTGAGGGGTCAGGTTTGAGTGACCAGGAAATAATCAGGGCAGAAGATGTGTCCTGGAGAAGGTCTGGAGGGATGTTTGAGTGAACTCTGAAGGTGCTGAGATCAGAGAGTTAGACTCGTGTCTGAGGATTTGGAAATCCCTGGTTTTGCACCCAGCCCTCTCCTCCATCCGCTTCTAAGCTCTTCCAGCCACCCCACTAACGAGGATAGTCATATTTGCCGAGTCCGTCATCCTGTCTCCTCCGTCTCAAACTTTCCAGCTCCCAGAGATCTTAGTGCTGAAGCCCCTGCACCCGCCCCCACCGCCAAGCTGGAGAGCTCCAGGGAGGTTCCAGCCTATCTCAGAGGAGCCAGGGGCCGTGACATCTGCAATCTGGCCTCC
>NW_011495042.1:5910047-5916434 GCF_000754665.1 Bison bison bison | reverse complement strand
GCCTCCTCCCACATGTCACTGCACCAGCGGGGGCAGAGCGAGGGCCCTAGGCGCCTGTGAGAGGCTCCCGCAGGGGACAGCCTTCCCGCTTTATGAGTTACGGGGCCCCTTTGGCTGTGCTCAGGGTTACGGCTCCCAGTGAGTGTCACTCCGGGTGGGATTTAACGGGCAGAGCCGGACCGCCCCGGGCCAGTTTACAAAGCGCTAGTTCCCCCACGTGGGTGCTCATGTCCTTTTACGACTCCAGGCTGCTGGAAAGGACTGTGCTCATTTGGAGGGTCGTTTAGGGTAACGAGCTCTGAGCAGCTTTAATTTATGTTCCCTTTAAAGCACAAGTCAGCCCAGGGGGAGGACACAGCCCTGTGGAGACTAGTCTTGGGGATTTAAAACTTGGCCCCTCTGCAGGCTGGCCAAAAGGGGCATATTAAGGTCGCATCCTGTTCTCACTGAAGCCCACAGTGAACCGAGATAGTCATCCCCACTGCGGCTTAGAGACAGAGAGGCCTTGCCTGAGGTCACACAGCGCCTCTCCTTGATCTGATGCCGAAGTTCTAAGCCATTTGGTCTCGAAACCAACAGTGCTGACCACGTGGCATTTTTGTCCGTTTTCCTAGCATGTGTCATTACCCTTGATTTGCAGATAAAAAAAAAAAAAATGGGCATGGAAAGTTGCAGTAACTTGCTTGAAGTGGTAGAGCTGGGATTCACAGCAGACGGTCTGAGTTCTGGACCGGTCCTCCCAGCCAGCACTTTGCACTGTGCTGCAGTGGTCCTCCATCCCTTCACGGGCTTGCTTTTTGAAGTAGGAGCTGCCTCGCCTTTGGTGAGTCAGTGAGTGCGGGAATGGAAGATTGGGTGATTGGGTTGGATGGATAGAAGGATCGCCAGGTGGGTGGGGGAGTGGATGGGTAGTTGGACAGATGAATGGGTAGGCGAGTGGGTGGATGGAGGGATGGGGGGACTGGTGGAGAGAGGGAGGGAGGGCGGGCTGAGTGGCTGTACAGACAATGGGTGAAAAGTGTGTGGATGGGTGAGTGAGTAGACAGGAGCTGTTTGGGTCAGACGGCTTTCTCATGTGTAATACATCGGTGCATCCAGAGAAGGTGTCTGGAGGCAACACCTCACCTAGTTATGATTTTTTAAACAGAACTTTTATTTATTTATTATTTGATGTTTATTTGTTTGACTGCACTGGGTCTTAATCACAGCACTTGGGATCTTTAGTTAACAGCATGTGAGATCTAGCTCCCTGAGGGATCAAACCTTCACACCTTGCATTAGGAGTGTGGGATCTTAGCCACTGGGCCGTCAGGGAAGCCCCCCTCGTTATGATTATAACGGGCATTTCGCCTGGAGAGGCCGTGGAACAGTGTGTGTTTGTTTACCACTGTGTTACCAGTACCTACAGTACAGAGTCTGAATGGAACCAGATAGCTAAAAACACAGACCTTCCCTAGGGCCTGCTGTGCAAAGGACCTGTCTCACAGGTTTATATTGATTGACTGGGGAAATGGATTTTCCAGTAGTCATGTATGGATATGACCGTTGGACTATAAAGAAAGCTGAGCACAGAATTGATGCTTTTGAACTGTGGTGTTGGAGAAGACTCTTGAGAGTCCCTTGGACTGCAAGGAGATCCAACCAGTCCATCCTAAAGGAGATCAGTCCTGGGTGTTCATTGGAAGGACTGATGTTGAAGCTGAAACTCCAATACTTTGGCCACCTGATGCAAAGAGTTGACTCATTGGAAAAGACCCTGATGCTGGGAGGGATTTGGGGCAGGAGGAGAAGGGGACGACAGAGGATGAGATGGTTGGATGGCATCACCGACTCAATGAACATGAGTTTGGGTTAACTCCGGGAGTTGCTGATGGACAGGGAGGCTTGGCGTGCTGCGGTTCATGAGGTCACAAAGAGTCGGACATGACTGAGCAACTGAACTGAACTGAACTGGGGAAATGGATGAACCCTCTGTGAGGGTTCCCAGTCTGTCCCCCAAGTGAGGAAGAGATTACTCACCAAGGACATGAGCTCTCCAGGGCGTGTCGGAGCGTTTGGGCAGAAGTTATTAAGGAAGCATGTCTTGGAGGTGTTTTTCTTCCCCTGGATTTGAAGACCAGCCTGGTGGCAAATATCAAAGTGTGTAGACGCAGTTCTGTTGACACTAGTGGTCCTAGACTATTTTATTTGCTTATTTAACTAGTGAGTCCAGTCTAAGATAAGGTCTGTCACTAAGGCTTCCATTGACTCTGTCAAGGCATGGGATTACAGTCACTTTTTTATGTTGTGAAAGCGTATTTTTCATGGCAGTTTGCCTCCATCTGTTGTGCTCACAGTCCCTCAATAGGACTGAAATTAATGAGCCAGAATATCATGAGAGCACCCCAGCCCTTGTCTCCTGACTCCCCTCTTAGATCTTTCTAGAAAACAAAAGCGAGAGGAAGAAGTAGATTAAAGAGAGCCCGGGACACATTTCTAGCCAGAAGCTGAGGTTGGCTTGAGGACAGATGGTGGATCCGTGCTCACTGGGTTTGTCTCTGAAGGTCTGTGCACCTTCAGGGGAGGGCAAGGGCATCGTTGTCAAACACGTCATAGATGAATAATCGTGTGGTTTATTTTAAACTGTTAGGAGAATACGTACTGTGACTTCATGGGTGTTATCAGGATGAGGTCAGAATAGAAGCAGATGTTAAAGACAAGCTGACTTTAGACGGCAGTTGGTCCAAAGTGGGGCAGCCGTGATCAGCCAAGCCAAGCTGGGAAGGAGGCTTGGCCTGGCTCTCCATTATTGAGTTATTATGTGCCAGGCACTGTTGTGAGCGTCTTGCAGTATAATTCGTTGACCCCTCCCAGCAGCTCAATGAGTTGGGCACTGCTGAGGCTTAGAAAGGTAGTGTAATACATGGCCAGGATTTGAACCCAGGCAGCCCCAGCTGGGAGTTGTGCTAGGTCGCTCAGTCGTGTCTAACTCTTTGTGACCCCATGAACTGCAGCCCGCTAGGCTCCTCTGTCCATGGGGATTCTCCCGCTGCTGCTCCAAAAGGAAATAAAAAGAGCACAGAGAACAAGAGCAAAGCCCATGTGCCCTTGCAGCCTGAATCAGCTGCACGCAGTGGTGCATTGAGGGAACCCAACTGGGCCCTCTCTTCATGTCTGTTAAATGGGATCAAGTGTAGGCAGAGGCCTTGTGTATCGGCCCCCATTTGCCACGTGACATTGAGCCAGCTCCTCCCCATCTCTGGAGTTTTGGGCATCCATGAGCTGTCTCCCCAGTGTCTGCTGCAAGGAGTCCAGCCCTTGCCTGGCTTGAGGCAGAGCCCCCCAAGTTCCCAGATACCTGGTAGTGTCTGATGCTGGGGAGACTTCATGGCAGCACCTGGGCGCAAGGATGCCCAGCTTCCCGTGCCCCTGGGTAGCAGAGCTTCGCCCAGCAGGCTGAGCTGCTAGGCCAAATGCCAGCAGCAGGACTCCCCCAAACAGTTTCAGCAGGAGGGTGGCAGGATCAGGCGGGGTCTGAGATCATCCCTCTGGCTGCCGGGTGAAGAGATGGGAGGGCAGCCCCAGGGAAGGGGCGCCAAGTGGAAGCGAGTGTTACATACCTCCAGGCAAGCGATGGCCTGGGCTCCGAGGCTGTGATGACAGAGAGGCCAGTGGAGTCGGGGAGGGTGTGAGGGTGAACTCAGGAGACGGTCAGTGTTCAGGCCCGAGGTACCCAGGTTTCCGACTCGCTGCCCGGGAGGATGGAGGCAGTACTGGCCTCATGGAATGAGTTGGGAAGTGTTCCCTCTTCAACTTTGGGGGGACATTTTTAGGATGGCTGGCGTTCCTTCTTCCTTGACTGGTAGAATTCGTCGTTGCAGTTGTGTGATTGCCCGTGTGTGGCCTTTGTTTCTCCCTGTGAGTTTGTGGTCTGTCCACTGCTCTTTCGTTTCGCTCTTCAGGACTCCCTCGAACACCTCCTGCAGCGCAGACTTTGTTGCCACAAGCTGCTGCAGGTTTATTTAGGGATGTCTTAGCGTCCAGCTCAGTTCTGAAGGACAGTTGTGTGGAACTCAGGGTTGGTTCTTAGCTGACAGGTTTTTTTCTTTAAGCATTTTGAATATATTGGCCCTCTACCTTGTATCCTCCAAATTCTGATAAGAAATCTTCTAATGATCTTAATGAGATTCCATGCATGTTACAGAAAACCCCAAACGAACTTTTGGGCCATCCCATTGTTTTGAAAAAGAGAAAGGCAGAGCTGGAACCAGAAGAGCGGGCAGTGGGATAGCTGAGCGGGTCCTGGCTCCAGCCTGGGTCAGGGCTGTGCCTCCGCACACAGGTTCATAACTGCAAGCCCACACTACACACACACACACAGACACACACACACACACTCACACCAACCCACCATGACTGCAGCCCCAAATACACACACACAGATATACACACACAGCTCCAGCCTGGGTCAGGGCTGTGCCTCCGCACACAGATTCATAACTGTAGGCCCACACTACACACACACACACACCCCCCCCCACCATGACTGCAGCCCCAAATACACACACACACACACACACACACACACAGCTCCAGCTTGGGTCAGGGCTGTGCGTCTGCACACTTGTGCATGGCTGCAAGCCCACACTACACACACACACACACACAGGTCCACACTACACACACACACACACACACAGGGCACCAGGAGTCCAGCAGGAACAGGCCGCTTCTCCCTGATCATCTGGCTCTTGGCCCCCATGTGGACCAGAGGACTCCGGTCTTTCTTGGGGCAGACCTGGAGAGAGATATCCGTGGTCTTTCTGGTGCCAGGAATAGCCTCTCCTTGCACCACAGCCTAACACTCATGTCCTCCCCTGATGTACCCTCCAGGCCATGCTTCCCCCTGCATGGACCAGGCCTGAGGCAGGGGTCCTGAGCCTGCCTGTTGAAGGCCTGGAGTAGGGTTGGCCAGCCACTCCAGAGAGTGGAGACTCCTTCCTCATGGCCGCTTCTCCATCTATCCATCCTTCCATTATTCCCAGAGGGCAGGAATCAGTATTGATAAAAATTTAATGAGACGCTTGAATTCTTAGTATGAAGAGAGATTTTATGAGAAGTCATCTGGGACCACGTTGCCAAAGGCAGGAGGGAGCTGTTGAAGGTTCTTGAGCAAGAGAGTGAGATGTGGCCTGGTTTGTCTTTTCAGTCAGTCACTCTGCTGTGTAGAGAGAGAGGCTGGGAGCAAGGAGGCTGCTGTGATGGGGCCAGTCCACCAGGCTCCTCTGTCCGTGGCATTCTCCAGGCCAGAATACTGGCATGGGTTGCCGTTCTCTTCTCCAGGGGATCTTCCCGACCCAGGGATTGAACCCGGGTCTCCTTGCAGCTAATGGGGAGAGGGGTCTGTCTTGAACAGCATGTGTAAAGGTCCTGAGGCAGCGAAGAGCTTGGACTGTCCAGTGAACCAGAACAGATGGGCGGGGGTGGGGCAGGAAGAAGGTCCTGCCTGGTCTTGCCCGTCTCTGGGTCCCCGGGAGACCCAGAGCACTCGGTAATGGCTTGTGGTGTTAGCAGGGCCCTGGCCGGTTCGCCATCCCTTGGCCGGACTGGCAGCTCTGACCCTGTCTCTCTGCTGTGTCCCCAGCGCCTACACCGAGCCCTACAAGGTCTGTCCCATCTCGGCAGTGGCCCCCAAGGAGGACCTCACATCGGAGGAAGAGCGCGGGAGCTCGGAGGAGGAAGAGGACCGCGCTGCAAGAGACCCCACCCTCCCCCACAAGGTAGGCGGGCGGCCGGTGAGATGGGGAGTCAGAGATGCGAAGGTGGAGGGTAGGCCCAATCCCTTCCGTCTCCAGCGGAAGGAGCTGTTTTCAGACAGCTGAGCCCTGGCTGGACACAGAGGCCAAGTCTCGTTCGGTGCTGCTGCCTGAAGACTTGCGGCAGACGGGGGCCACGGGATGCTGCGGGGATGACTGCTCACGTCCGCCTGGGTCCCTGTAGCCTGGGGCTTCCAGAGCCTCAGTCGGGGGGGACATGGGATAGAGCTGCCTGACTTGAATCAAGGCAGGGCTTCCCTGGTGGCTCAGATGGTGAAGAATCTGCCGGCCATGCAGGAGACTGGGGTTCCGTCTCTGGGTCAGGAAGATCCCCTGGAGAAGGGCAAGGCAACCCACTCCAGTATTCTTGCCTGGAGAATCCCCATGGACAGAGGAGCCTGGCAGGCTACAGTCCACGGGGTCACAAAGAGTCAGACACGACCGAGTGACTGAGCACACAAGGGCTAGCTCCCAGTGACCTCGGGGCCCTGGGCCTCAGTTTCCTCATCTGTGAAGTGGGAATTGTGAGGGTGCGATGAGTTAGGTGTATGACTGTTTCACGAAGATGTCCTTACTGCCTACCGTGATGCTG
>NW_011495042.1:5908470-5909947 GCF_000754665.1 Bison bison bison | reverse complement strand
GAAGGGGGGGTGGGGGGATGGGCGGGGCTGGGAGAAAGTGAACCGGAAAGTGAAGTCGCTCGGTCATGTCCGACTCTCTGCGACCCCGTGGACTGCAGCCCGCCAGGCTCCTCTGTCCATGGGATTCTCCAGCCAAGAATACAGGAGTGGGTTGCCATTCCCTTCTCCAGGGGATCTTCCCAACCCAGGGATTGAACCCAGGTCTCCCATATTGCAGGCAGATGCTTTACCATCTGAGCCACCAGGCAAGCTCTGGAGGTGGACGGTGAGGCGAGGCCCAGGTCACAGTCGAGGCCTGGACCTTGTTATTGGGCATCAGGCCTTGTTCATGGTGGTGGTTACATCTGCTCGCCATCCGGTGCTGGGGTGAGCCCACGCCTCTCGCCATTCCCGACCCAATCTCCCTCCTTTCACGCACTTCCAGGACACACGGGCTGTTTTCCCGTGTTCAGGTTTGCAGAAACTGTCAGAGCCGCAGAACTTGACTGTGGCCGCACCGCTGTTAGTGGTGTCCTCCAGGCGACCTCACGAGGGGCTGGGCCCCGCAGTTTAGACCAGGCTGACACCCACCGCCGGGCCACCTGGGACCAGCCTGGGGTCTCCCCTCACCTCCTGGGCGCCCTCCCATCTGCCGGGGAGAAGGGGCCCGAACGCCAGAGGAGCAGGCTCCTCCCTCGGCACCTGTTCCTCTCCATCCCCCACCCCGGGCATGTGTCTTCCCCTCCCAGCCCAGGTGAGGTGGTCCACTCTGACCACAGGCTCTTCCTCTGGGAGCGCCGGCCCGGGTGCCTGGCGCTCACCAAGCAGTTGACACATGGGCATGAGTTTTGTTTTATCTGGTGCATTTGGTTTCTTTTGAAAGTTCACTCGCCTGTCTGCCTGGTGCTGTGAGGATGCTCAAGGCTTAGGGCCGGGGTCAGGGGCTTCCCCACCCGCTCGGCTCGGCCACGGTCCCTTCCCCCTCCCTCCTCTCCCTGCTCCTCACGCTCTGGGCAGCGAGCTGTGCGCGGGGCACCCAGTGCTCCCAAGTCTGCTCTCTCTTTCGTTCCTTACGACAGCGCTGAAGCCGGTGGCACTTTCCCTGTTCCGCAGCCCAGGACACAGAGGCTCAGAAAGGTTAAGTCACTTGCCCAAGGCCACACTGCACGCGATTGAAGGGGCTGGAAACAGCGCTGACTCCAAACCCGGGCTTGTCTGTCTGTTTCTCTGCTGCGATCCTGGTGGCCTCCTCTTGCCTCTCCGCTTCCTCCCCTCCCTCCAGGAGGAGCTCTTGGCTTGGGAGGAGTGGGCGTGTGGGGAAGGGAGGTGAGCTCTGACTCTGGCCCTTCTGGGCGTCGCTGGGGTCGGGGATCCTGAGAGCAGAGCGCCCTCGCTGTCCTCGGGGGTCGGCCCTCACTCTGACGCTGGGCCTGGGGCTGGGTCCCCGCAGAGCTGAGGGACTGAGAAAACAGTGGGGCCCCCCACGTGCAGCTCTGTG
>NW_011495042.1:5897756-5908227 GCF_000754665.1 Bison bison bison | reverse complement strand
CTTCTTCCCTGTGAGGCCTTCCTGACGCTGCAGCGGTGCAGGCCCCTGTGGGCATCAGGTCTTCATCACCCGAGACGTGCTCCACTGGGGGGTCCTCGTCACGTCTGAGATCCCCACAGGTGAGGGCTCAGTACCCCGGGGCGCTCATTCCTGGCCCCCGGGCCCTCACCGGGGCACCTGGTATGCAGTTGGCTGTGTAACCTTCCACACCTTCTCCGCTGTGTTCCACTGGCATACATCATTCATTAAGTGTCGGAAATGGACAAAATGGATGGCATTATTTGTGGAGCTGTGATTTTTTTTCCCCGTAAACCGTGTCAAGCTCTGAGAAACAGGGCTGATCACTCAGTGGGGTTCGCTCGCTGGGGTCTTAGACATTGTCCTGCGTCAGTGCAGGGAGCTCTCGCTTCATTTTCTTCGTGCCCGGCGCTTCCAGTGTCTGGCTGTGCTGTCGTTTTTCGGCTCTCCCCTCGCTGAGGGGCATGTAGAGTGTCTCTGGTGTTTGGGGAATAACTCATCTGTTCGTCTGCACGCAGGCCCCCGGCCTTCGTGCAGCGTGCAGGGTGCCTTAGTTGAGGCGGGCACACTTTAGTTGCAGCACGTGGGAGCTCCTTCCCCGACTTGGGATTGAACCCCCAGGCTCCCTGCATTGGGAGCTCGGAGTCTTAGCCTCCTCTGCTCTGTGGACAACACCGCAGGGCACCCGTTCGTACCCCTCCTCACACACACATTTTTTCCTGTGGGTGGATCCCGGGAGAGGGCAGAGCTGAGAGCAGGCCGGTTTCAATCAGTATCTGTGCCTCCTGATCAAGCCCCCACCACAGGCTGTTGCAGGGCGCTCCCTGGCAGTCCTGGGGGGTGAGGGCCCCTCGACCGCTGGGAAGTTTCTAGACGGAGCAGTCTTTCCTGGGGTGGGGAGGTGGAACATTCACTTCTTATTCTTCCGTCTTCCACCCTCTCTGAAAATTCTGCTTTTCCAAAAAGCAGACCTCACCTCTCTGTGCCTCTGTCGCGTCCTGGGGGCAAGGGGACCCAGATTTCCACTCCAGCGGTCTCAAAGGGGCAGCCCTGGCCTGGGATGGCCTCCCCTGGACCTTGGGCGTGTGTGGGGATATGGTGGTGAGCCCCACCCTTCCTCCAGGGTGATACGGTTTATGGTTTACGTAACAATAAATAAAAAGTGCTGAGCCCCACCCACCCTTCCCAGATGTTTCGGGCCTACCCAGGCAGGAGGGGAGAGATTTTTGCAGCAGGACAGGAAGCTGAGCCCAGCTGGTCCACCCACCTGTCTGACCTCTCTCACTCCCACTCGTGGACAGACAAAGGGTGTGGGTTGAAGCAAAGAGGGGGCAAAAAAGGAGAATTGAGCCGGACCTAAAAATAGATCTAGCAATGAAAGGAGACATAAGCTGGCTGGCCAGTTCCCCTCCCGACAGTGTGCCCGGTTTTCAAGCTAACGGGGACTTCTCGGGCAACATACCAGCTCCCCCTAGATCAGCCCGGGAGTTGGTGGCCCCTCGGGTTACCTCCTCACTGGCCGGACTCCTGTTGTCACCAAGGATGTTGTTTTCTTGGACGGGTCCACCCCTGACCCCAGCCCTATCCTCTGGAGCAGACCCGTCCTGCCTGCCTACCCTCTCTGGTCCCCGCCCAGGCAGGATGCCCCCTCCCGGCTGCACCCAGGGTCCTGGGGGCCCAGCCCGGCTTCCTTGCTGGCCTCCTGCCCCCAGCTTCACACCTGCAACCTCACCCTGACCATCCGTCAGGGTTAAAGGATCCGCTCGAACCCTGGTCACCTCCACGGGGCCAGCCCCCAACTTGTGTTAAATGTCACCATGCACCTTCTCCACGCCGCAGACTCTGAACCCCGCGTTCCGGTGCGCGTTGGCTCCACTGCAGACGCTCTCCTGCAGGCCCGGGAGGCCGGGCCTCCCCTGCCGCAGCTTCCTCCCCGGCAGCCAGCCCACCTTCCCAGAAAACGTCTCCTGTCGGACGAGAGCGCCCTCCTGTCCGCACCTCTCCTCTCTGTGACCTCACCTGGCCCTCCTCTTCTTCAGCAGTTGTATTTCTTGGTCAGGTATTTACTGAGCACCTACTGTGTGCCAGGCACCCCTCTAAGGGCCCAAGAAACAGCAGCCACAGGTCAGACAGGGTGTCTCCTGGCTCTGCTGGAGTGCACCTCCTAGACGGTGATGAGCAGTCGTCCAGAAACCCCTAAGATGGGTTTCGGTGGTGAAAGTACCACAGAGGCGGGGGACAGAGCGCCGAGGGTAAGAGAGACGGGAAACTTCGGGAGGCTGGAGGAGGCTTTTCTTTTTTTCAGAATTTCTTTTTTTAAGAGTTTCGGTGAAGGACTTCCCTGGCAGTCCAGTGGCTAAGATTCCACGCTCCCAACGCAGGGGGCCTGGGTTCAGTCCCTGGTCAGGGAACTAGATCTCACATGCTGCAACTGAAGATCCCACATGCTGCACTGGAGATAGAAGACCCCGTGTGCCGCCGCTGAGACCTGGCATGGCAAAAACAAACAAAAAAGGGGGGGTTTAAAATGCACAAAACAAAATCTTCCACTTGACCATTTTTAAGTATACGGTTCAGTAGCGCCAAGAACATTCATGTTGTTGGGCAACCATCCCTACTGTCCCTCTCCAGAACTGTTTCATCTTCCCAAACTGAGACTCAGCGTGTCTTACAGAGCGTCGCCCCGCCCCGCCCCAGCCCCTGGCACTCAGCATTCTGCTCTCTGCTTCTGTGAAGGAGATCACTCTAGATCCCTCCGCTGTGCGGACTCACAGGGTATCCGTATCTGTGTGTCTGGTTTATTTCACCTGGCAGGACGTCTTCCGGGTTCATGCGTGTTGTCACGTGTGTCGGATTTCCTTCCTTGGAAGGCTGGATGGTACTCCATGATGTGCCCCTGTCACATGTTGTCAGCTCATCCCTCCACGGATGCTTGGCTGCCTCCACTTTCCCACTGCTGCGAACCACATTGCTGTGAGCTTGGTGTGCAAATCGCTCTTTAAGACACCGCTTTCAGTGCTTTTGTGTGTGTGCCCAGAAGTGGAACTGCTGGATCACATAGCCATCCTTTGTTGTTGTTCTGTGACTCACTCATGTCTGACTCTGTGACCCCATGGACTGCAGCACGCCAGGCCTCCCTGTCCTTCAGTATCTCCAGAAATTTGCTCAAATTCATGTCTACTGAGTCAGTGATGCCATCCAACCATCTCATCCTCTCTCGTCCCCTTCTCCCCCCGCCTTCGATCTTTCCCAGCATCAGGGTCTTTTCTAATGAGTCTGCTCTTTGCATCAGGTGGCCAAAGTATTGGAGCTTCAGCGTCAGTCCTTCCCATGAATATTTAGAACTGATTCCCTTTAGTATGGACTGGTTTGATCTCCTTGCAGTCCGAGGGACTCTCAAGAGTCTTCTCCAACACCTAAGTTCAAAAGCATCAATTATTTGGCACTCAACCTTCTTTATGGTCCAACTCTCACATCCATACATGACTACTAGAAGAATCATAGCTTTGACTGGATGGACCTTTGTCGACAAAACAATGTCTCTGCTTTTTAATACGCTGTGTGGGTTGGTCATAGCTTTTCTTCCAAGGAGCAAGCGTCTTTTAATATCATGGCTGCAGTCACCATCCACAGTGATTTTGGGACCCAAGAAGTTTTTTGAGGACTTGCCATACTCTTACAAGCTGGCCCATTTGAGGTTCCCTCCAGAGATACAAGAAGGTTCCAGGTTCCCAGGAAGCCTTTGTGATGAAGAGGAAACCTCTGAGCTGGGAGCTGGCTGTTGGGAAGGAGGAAGAAAATGGGAAGGTCTGGGGACAGCCCTGTGGTCAGGGAGCAGCAGTGCAGAGGTGGGAGGTGGCAGTAAGCCCAGGAGGTCAGCCTGGGGGGCAGGGAAGGAGGGGTTGGGCTGGACAGGTTCTGCAGGCCTTTGCTCCGCCCACAGGCAGGCTCCTCCCACTTCCCCGCCCCCCTGGCTGTGGTCCCTCGCTCTGCACACTGTCCACCTCAGACACCAAGCCTCCACTCTGGCGGCCTCCCCGCCACAGGAGCTGCCTCAGCATCTCTGGCTCTGTCTTCTCCTCGCTCTCTACCCGCTTCCCTGACCATCCTCTCTGCCTGCGGCTCCCTGGAGGTGTTGATTTCCTGGGGCTCCTCCAGCCCCGCTCTCCTCCCAGTCCTCTGCTCCAGTCGCTCGCGGGCTAGTGGCCAGCCCTTCTCAGGTGTGTCCCCGGAGCTGACCTTGCAGCCCACCCCTCCGTTTAGCCTCACATTCCAGCTGCCACCTGCTTTAAGGGGCCCTTCTCAGAAGCCCTGCAGACTTCCCCGCAGACCTCAGACTCGGCACATGCCCAGCGGAACTCGCCACTTTTCCATGCGCCCTACCCCCACCCACAAGTCCTCGCCTCTCCTCTCAAGTTCGCTGTTCTGGTGATTGGCACCAGGTTGGAAAGACTTGAGAGTCCCTGGCATTTCATCTCCTGTCGTCATGAGTCAGTCACGGATGGAATGGAATTCAGCCACAGAGGCTGCAGAACGAGGCCGTCTGTTTCTTACCCGCACCCCAGGGCCTTTGCACTTGCGCTTATTTGCACGCGAGACGCTCTTCCTGCCCTTGGCACCGCGGGCTGCAGGGCTGCGAGGAGACGGCACGTCCTCCGAGAGGCCTCTCCCTGCTGGCCCTGCGCACTCCTGTGCTTCCCTTCCCCTGCCCCGTCTCAGGCTGCGATTGCTCTGTGTTATCTCTTCTGTTTAGTTGCACAGTGTTCACCTTTGCCTCTCAGAATAGCCCAGGAGGGCAGGGACCGTGACTGTCCTACTCGCAGGTACGTCGCTGCTGCCTGGCACGTAAAACAGCATTTGGTAAATATCCTCAAGGAAACTGATCCGTGGATGAATGCGTTAGACGCATTCATTTAAGTCCTGCATTTAAGCATGGAAGACGATCTCAGTTGAAGGACAGTTTAATGAACAAAAGCACCGCCTCAGTCATGTACAATTTACAGAGCACAGCGGTTTGGCCAAGTTAACACAGAGAGTTTATTTTCAGACAGTTGAATGGAGGAGGATGAAGATGCAGACTCTCAGAACCTAAAGCGGAAGGGAGAGAATGGGGGCGCAGGGGTCTGGGGGGTGTCCTGGCTGCCTGCCTGGCCCACGCCTCCTTGCTCAGCGCCCTGGAAGGCTTGCGGGCTGCCAGGAGCCCCCAGACTGGGGATGGCAGCGTTGGGATGCCCTGGTCCTCAGAGAGCTTCCTCTGTGCCTGGTTTTCCTCTCTGCCAAGGCTCAGACCCCTCTGACCAGTTCAGAGCTGGGGCCACAAGGTCGCCTTTGCCCTCCCTTTGTCCTTCCTGACTCTGTGGGCGTCGCTGTCTGTGCCTGGTCCACAGCCCGGCTGCTCAGAGTCTGACCCGCGGGCCCCCAGCACCTGAGCCCCTAAATTCGTCCAGTATCTGCATGTTAACAAGAGCCCCCCGGCAGCTCGCACACACGCTCAAGTTTGAGCTCGGGTCTGTGTGGCAGCCGTCCGGGCTGTGTGGAGCATCCGCAGTGCCCTCTGCTCCCCAAGGTGCAGGAAAAGAAGCCAGTGGGGTGCCCAGCGTGGGGACTTACGGTCAGGGTGGAGAATGAGAAGGCTCCTCGTGTGATAATCTCTAGGTGCTACGTTTTATGCACTTTCATGAAGGTTACACATCACAGTTATTTACAGAACAAAGGCTGCAGGGAAGAGGGAACAGTCACGGGGTCTCAGCTGTGTAATTGTGCCTGAGCCGCATGAGTGTCCCCAGTCTTAAGAGTCGGGACAGCCAGGGAGGATTCCAGGAGGAGGTGAGGCGTAGTGCGCTCTGTGAAGCAATGTGGGACGTGGCTACATAGAAAGGAGAGAGAAACCTCGGAGGGCAGAGCACAGGGCGTGAAGGTGGGGAGCCCAGGCGTCGACTGGCTTCCTGACCTTTGGGTGGTCCTTTCTCAGACTGAGGTGAGACGCTCAGGACAGGACCTCTTTGATTTCTTTATTAAGAGCACTTAACATGAAATCTAGCCTCTCAGTGTCCATCGAAGGATGGGTGCATAAACAGCGTGGACTTCACGCGCAGTGGAATACTACTCAGCCTTTACGAGGAAGGGAGTCCTGTCACGTGGTACGACGTGGCCCGACCCCGAGGGCTCAGTACTCAGTGAAGTCAGGGAGTCAGAGGAGGACAAACACCGTGTGACTCCCGTACAGGAGGAGACTAAGCCAGGCAGAGGCACTGACGCAGAGAGGAGAGTGGTGGAGACCAGGGACCAGGGATGGGGGGGGCGGGTGTGGGGTCTGTGATACGCGAGAGCCCTTAGTGTCCTGGGAGAGGCCACCGCTCCCTCGAGGCCGTCCGGCAGGTTGGAGACGGAGTCGAGGAGAAGTCAGGTCTCCGGAAGCCTCGTGGGGTCTCCTGAAGCTCCGAGATAACACGCCGTCAACATCACAAATTGCCTCCAGGACCAGAGACTCTCTGAGATGCGGGAAGTTTTCTGAAGAATCTGGGCCAAACCCAGACTCACTGCAGCCTGTGCTCAAGAGCTCGAGTGAGGCTGGGAGTCCCAGGAGCAGAAGCTGACTGCTGGTTCCTGGGGGAGGGGGAGACGGGGGGAGAGGCTCCGTCGGCCCCACCTACTTCCCTCCTTGTCCTGCAGATGTGGCCTCTCCTTGGCCCGCCTCATCCCTTCCCTGCCACCTGTGCGAACACACACAGGTGGCAGCTGGGATAAAAGCACCCCTCCTCTCCCCGAGCACCCGTCTGAACCTCCTGACAGCCGCCGAAGTCCGTGCTGGAAACCCCGGTGCATTCCAAGGGGGAAGATGCTGTCTGTTCCGGTGGTGCCCCGGGGGGCCTCGGAGATAGCGTTCTTGTGGGGTCCCTGCTGCCCGTGTGAGTCTGGCTCCCTGAGCTCCAGACATGACCTCAGGACACTCCAGCAAGGCCCCTCGCTGGGACCCTCAAAATAGCTAAGGCTCATTAGGAATATTTCCCAGGGTTTGAAACAGCCCTGGTCAGCAGCCCCTTCTCTCTGTCCGGATGTGGTTCCCCCCACCCGCCACCCACAGGATATGTGGTCGAGGAGGCTGGCGGGCATGGAGCATCGGGGGCCCACTCTGGCGCTCTGCCCAGCTAAGGTTTAGCTGGTGACTTAAGAGACACTTCATAGATCACAGGGAACTCCTGGACACAGGAACCTGCATGAGCCGGAAAGCCCTGAGGTACGGAAAGGCTAGGAGAGCTTACAGAATAAATCTGAGTTCCGTGGGACAGGGAGGAATGGAGGAATGGAACAGGAGAGGGATAGAACTTCCCTGTGCCTCAGTTTCCCCATCTGTGAAATGGAGGTAAGAATAATAGTGCTTACCTCATATGTTGTTGGGAGGATTTAATGAGGTAATCCATGTAGAAAGCTCAGAACCATGCTTAACACACACTAAGTCCTCAAGCAAAAACATCACTTTGCCGACAAAGGTCCGTCTAGTCAAAGCTATGGTTTTTCCAGTAGTCATGTACGGATGTGAAAGTTGGACAATAAAGAAGGCTGAGCACTGAAAAATTGATGCTTTTGAGCTGTGGTGCAGGAGAAGACTCTTGAGAGTCCCTTGGCCTGCAAGGAGATCCAACCAGTCCATCCTAAAGGAGATCAGTCCTGTATATTCATTGGAGGGACTGATGCTGAAGTTGAAACTCTAGTACTTTGGCCATCTGATGCAAAGAACTGACTCATGTGAAAAGACCCTGATGCTGGGAAAGATTGAGGGCAGGAGAAGGGGTCGACAGAGGGCAAGACAGTTGGGTGGCATCACTGATTCAATGGACATGAGTTTGAGCAAGCTCCTGGAGATGGTGATGGACAGGGAGGCAGTCCATGGGGTCGCAAAGAGTCGGACACGACTGAGCGATTGAACAACAACAGTAGCTGTCATATTGTCCGAGAAGCACCAGCTATTATATTACTCAGTGGGTATTGTTCTCCCTGTTTTACCGATGGGGCTCAGAGAAGAGAAGGAACTTGTCCAGGTGGGTAGGTGTAGGAAGGGGTGGAGCCCACGCCTTGAACCAGGTCTCCTGACCCCAGAGCACAGGCGTCAGCATCGGGTGGGAGGGCAGGTTCTCTCGGGGGCTGTGGGGCCACTCGGGGCTGCAGGTGACAGAGAATGGCAGCCCTCAGCCTTGGGTGGGCCGGAGTAGGCCCCTGGCTGTAGCTCTCATGAGCTAAGAGGGCAGTGCAGCTGAGGCTGCAGGACGCTCGGGAGCGCAGGTCTGAGATGGTGACCAGAGAGAGCCCACCCACTTAGAGCAGGGCGGTTCTGAGCAGGGACAAGGCCCGGGTGGGTGGAGCAGACACAGGTGTCGGTGACAGTCATCTGAGAGGGAGAGATGTCTCCAGGAGCCAAGAAGCTGAGGGTTACGGCGTGGGGGAGTGGTGTGCCCAGGTCACCACGGGCAGGGAGCAGGTGTGCGTGGAGGAGGGGGCGCCGAGCCAGGCCCCGGACGTCAGGACACGGGGCTCTGCCGGGAGCTGGCAGAGACGAGGGTGAAGGAAAGAGGCAGCTGTTTAAAGGCCGAGCAAGGCTCAACCCAGCAGGCCTGCAGGCAAGGAGGCGGGTGACAAAACAGGAGCTCGGGGGTGGTTTCTCCCTCTGCCGCAGGACAGGGTGCTGGGGAGAGAGTGGCGGCCCGGGCATGCGTGGGGCCCTGCTGAGGGCCAGGCCAGGCAGCCTGGGGCTCATTACCCTGCCTCGCACAGCAACGATGACGGTGATCGCTGTTATGTTACAGTGGCCTCGAGACCTCTGCGCCTGAGCTGTTCGCTGAGAATGCAGAGCGTTTCCATCCACAGTCCTCTGTGATCAGTGTGAGACTCTCTAAAACAGTGCTTCTTAAAACCTTTCGGTCTCAGACCCATATCTGGCCTCTTAAAAATGATCCGAAGCCCCTTAGAGTTTTTGTTTCTGTAAGTTGTATCTATCCATGGTCACCACCTGAGAAGGTAACACTGAGTAAAACTTAAATCGTGTATCTTTTCACTCATTCTAAAGAGAGCAACAACAGGCCATTTCAGGGCCTCCGGGGTGGCGTTTATGGTAAAAGAACCCGCCTGCCAATGCAGGAGACACAGGTTTGATCTCTGGGTCAGGAAGATCCTCTGGAGAAGGAAATGGCAACCCACTTCAGTATTCTTACCTGGAGAATCGCATGGACAGAGGAGCCTGGTGGGCTACCCACAGGGTCACAGAGAGTCAGACATGACTGAAGCGACTTAGCACGCACAGACCATTTTATGTTAACACAAATAGCACTTATTATGAAAAACAGTTATTTTCCAAAATGTTTAGTGAGAAGAGTAGTAGTGAGGTCGCTCAGTCATGTCCGACTCTTTGTGATCCATGGATGTAGCCTACCAGGCTCCTCCATCCATGGAGTTCTCCAGGCAAGAGTACCGGAGTGGGTTGCCATTTCCTTCTGCAGGGGATCTTCCCGACCCAGGGATGGAACCCAGGTCTCCCGCATTGTAGACAGACGCTTTACCATCTGAGCCACCAGGGAGAAGAGTAACCAGGTTTTAATTTTTTGTTTTTACTTTTTGGCGGTGCTGGCCCTTTGCTGTGGTGCACGGGCTTAGTCCCCCATGGCACGTGGTGGTTCCCCGACCAAGGCTAGCACCCTCATCCCCAGCACTGCCAGGTGGATTCTTAACCACTGGGCCACCAGGGAAGTCCCTAGGTTTTACATTTTTGCAAACATGTTGTTCATGTCTGGGTTCGTAGGAGACACCTGCGTTCTCCTCTCCATCTGTTGAAAGTGTTGTTTTGTTCAACTTCGGCGCAGATCCAGACTCACACAGATACGTAGTTGGCAAAGGGAGGTGGAACCCCAGAGTTTCTTAGACCAGACTTAGGGGACTGCTTTTCTAGAAGGAGACAGAGAACTCCTGTCCTCGAGCTGGAGAAACAGCCCCGGGCAGAGGGCCAGGACTGCCAACTCTTCCTGCGTCTGTTTAGCCAGGAGGGTCCCTAAGGGAGGCCTCTTCCCCTCCCTCCGGCCCTGCCCTGGCCCCAGGACAGCCAGCACTGGGCCGGCAGGTTTGCTGGGGCCTGGGGCGGAAGCGCGGCTGGGCGGCCCAGGGGAGCGGGGGAGATAAGCGGCTTGGAGCTCCGGGGCAGAGGGGTGGCCGCCTGGCGTAACACCCACAGCGCCAGCCTGAGGAATGCGATAGCACAGGCCCTGGCCCCCACGCTCCTGGGAGGAGCCCTGTTCCCAGAAGTCTGTCCCTGGACACTGCCGTCAGCCTCGGAGTTCATTTCCTGGTTAAACAAACATCTGTATGAAACGGCCCCAGTGGGGCCACGCCCAGGAGCAGCGTCGGAGGAGAGTCCCGGGCACATGGCTTTGCCGGGCCCCCTTCTCATCTGGCTGGAGAGGACGCATCC
>NW_011495042.1:5893355-5897598 GCF_000754665.1 Bison bison bison | reverse complement strand
CGGGGGGGGGGGGGGGGGCCGGGGGGAGGGGCCCGTGCCCAGAAGCGCCTCCCGACAGCCCCCAGCCTGTGACAGTGGCAGCGGTGACAGCTCCAGAAGCTTGGGCGGGATGTGACCCCTCCGTTTATCACCTCCTCATCCGGGCCGTGCGGTGGGGGGACCCCCCATCTTCGATGAGAAAGCAGGCGTCTGAGTGGGACTTGCACTTGGTCCTGCCGGGCGGCGGGTCAGGAAGTGTCCCGACGTCCAGCCCTGTTCTCCTTGCTGGGTGCCAGCGTGGGCGCTGCCCTGAGGCTGGGGGTGGGCACCGACCCTGGGTGCCCCTGCAGTGCCGGGCTCCTGCCGCCACCCTCGTGGTGCAGGTCCAGGACGGGTGTTTCCCGATTGGAAAACTGCGCCTCCTTCAGTGAAGCAAAACACCATTTACTGAGCGCTTGCCGAGTGCCAGGCACGCCACTCAGTGCTTCAGGGTTGGAGCTGACTACCTGTGGCTGAATCAAGTGTCTGCCACTGACTAGCAGTGACTCTGAGCAAAGGGTAGGACTTAGTTGTGCCTCAGTTTCCTCATCTGTAAAATGGTTCATAATAACAATTACCTCCTGGGTCGTTGGGAAAGTTCGGTGAGATAATATATGTGAAAATCCAGAGCTAAACTTTAGTGTTCAGTAAACGCTGCCTGGTTTGTTATTGTTATTCTTTCCTGGTGGCTCAGATGGTAAAAAAAAAAAAAAAACAAAACAACCTCCCTGCAATGCAGGAGACCCGGGTTCGATCCCTGGGTCGGAAAGATCCCCTGGAGAAGGGAATGGCGACCCACTCCAGGATTCTTGCCTGGAGAATCGCATGGACAGAGGAGACTGGCGGGCTACAGTCCATGGGGTCGCAGAGTCAGATCATTAGTAGGTATTATTATCAGTCGTGTTTTCCAGATGGAGCTGGGAGAAGAGGAATAACTTGTCCAGGGGTGTAGGTGTAGGAAGGGGCAGAGCCCAGGACTTGAATCCAGGCCTTCCCAGCCCAGAGCACAGGTCTCAGCGTCAAGCTGGACGCAAGTGAGAATGGACGCACAGGCCCCTGGAAGATCGGCGGTTGTTCTGACTCTCAGCCTCATCTCACAGAGCGCGTCTCCTGAGCCCTGTCCATCCTCTACAAAGTGATTCTTGTTACGGAGGCTTGACCACGAGGTCTCCTTAGCCGCCCAGGCCTGTCCCAGCGGGATGCATTTCCAGGCGCGAGGGCCACAGAGCCCAGGCCAGCCCTGCGGGTGCAGAAGGCAGACTTCGACGTGGTGCCCGTCAGGGGCAGGAGGCCGGCTGAGGCCTCACAGGTTTCCCTTCTGCTCTGCAGCAGAGCGGGCAGTGAGGGGCCAGAGGGGGGCTGACCACGGGCCCACGTTCTGCTGAATTTGGATGGCCTTGGGGAGACCGGAACCTCCAAAACAGTGTACTCTTACTCAGGAAGCAGTTAGCGACAGACCAGTCAGGGAACAGGCTCATTTATTGAGCACGTACTGTGTATCTCAGTTCCATTCATTCATCCCAGGGCGTCTTGAACTTCTCCTGTGTCCCAGGGCGGCGTTAGGCAGTGTGACTGCCGTAAAGAAAAGGATGCAAGTAAAGAAAAGGATGCAAGAAGCAGGTTAGAGCGGAGGTGCTCAACGGGGGCGGGCTTGTGCCCCAGGGGACATCCAGCAGCGTCCAGAGACACATCCGGTTGTCACAGCTCGGAGGGCCTGCAGCCGTCATCTGGCGGGCAGAGGCCGTGGACGCTGTTGACAGGCAGCGAGAGCCGGGGGGCCCAGAATGTCAGCGGGGTCAAGGCCGAGAACCCGGGGTGAGACTGTCACGGATGGCCCCCCGAGCGTGTGTGTGGCTTTTGAGCAGAGACCTGAAAAAGTCCAAAAGTGAGACTGAGATGATCCGGGAATTCCCTGGTGGTCCAGTGGCGAAGGCTCCACGCTCCCAATGTTGGGAGCCCAGGTTCCATCCCTGGTCAGGAAACTGGATCCCACATGCCACAACTGGGAGCTCACACGTGCTGAGCTCAGTCGCTTCAGTCGTGTCTGACTCTTTGCATCTCCGTGGACCGTAGCTCGCCAGGCTCCTCTGTCCATGAGATTTCCCAGGCAAGAATATTGCATTGGGTTGCCATTCCCGTCTCCAGGGGATCTCCCCACCCGCCAGGGATCGAACCCGTGTCTCTTGCGTCTCCTGCATTGGCAGGCGGATTCACATCCCACAACTGAAACCCCACATCCCACAGTGAAGATCAAAGATTCCATGTGCCGCAACTAAGGCCCGGTGCAGCCAAATAAGAATAATTTTTTTAAATTAAAAAAGACCTGGGGAAGAGTGTCGCAGGCAGAGGGGACAGCAAACGCGAAGGCCCTGAGTCAGGAGGGCATCGTCCCAGAGCCAGCCCAAGGGACTGGCTGGTCGCTCTCCGCGTGTTTCAGGTGAAGGAGTGGAGGCTCGGAGGTCGTGGTGTGCCAGCTGTCTCACAAGTGCACGGTGCCGGAGCCGGCGTTGGCACCTGGGTGTGCTCAGTCCCAGGGCCTGTGTGCGTTCCTCTGCCTCGGCCGCTGCTGTCAGAGGAGCGGCTCGGCCTTGACCCAGCAGTGGAGGCCTTTCCCTGCCTGTCCCTGCAGACGATCTGTTCCTGCTCCATCCCTGGGCGCTTGGTTCCGGGCCCGGCACCACCACAGGGTACGGGCGCCACAGGCATAAGGACAGCTGATACTTCTGTGGCGTTTACTGTGTGCAGACCCTGTTCCGGGCGTGTGACACAGACACGAGGAGAGGCCTTTCTCTGTGTACGTGTGTGTGTTAGTCTCAGTCATGTCCAACTCTTGGCAACCCTGTGGACTGCACCCTGCCAGGCTCCTGTGTCCGTGGGGATTTCCCAGGCAAGAATACTGGATCGGGTTGCCATTTCCTCCTCCAGGGGATCGTCCTGACCCAGGGATCGAACTCGGGTCTCCCGCATTGCTGGCAGATTCTTTACTATCTGAGCCACCAGGGAAGCTCCGTGTGTGTGTAGATATATGTACACACACACTTGTTTAAACTTCACAATATGCATGTGTGTGAGATACCATTATAGGACTATGCCCATTTTACAGATAGGAAAGTCAAGGTATAGAAGGGTTAAATGACTTAACAAGCACAAGGCAGAAGGTGGGATTTGAGCCCAGACTGCCTGGTTCTGGCGTCCTAGCAGCTGCTCCTTTGACAGGCGGTGCGTTTCTGGTCGTGGGAGTAGATCGTCACTTCTCAAATGTAATAGCACAGAGGTTGAGCAGAGAAGGGCCTTCAGAGGTCACTCTGCTCACACACGGGAAGCTGAGGTCTGATCTTGGAAAGTGACTTCCTTGGGGCCGAGTCGGGAGGCGGTGGGAGGCCAGGAGCCGTGGGTCCCAGCGCCCTCTGCTCCACCACGACCCCGCCGCCCAGCCTCGTCTGTACAGGCGCCGTGTCCGTCCCGTCACTGCCCCACAAGGTCTCTGTTCGTCCAGGTCCTCCGCAGGGTCTGATACCAGGCCGGTCTGGGGCCGCAGGGGGTGCCCATGGCAGAAGGCCCGGGCCTATTCTCCTGCCCCCGCCCTTGCCCATCCTTCCTGTTTGTAGACAGAATCTCAGTTATTCCCCTGTCTCAGAGGTGCGGAGGCTGCGATTCAGATGGGTTACATGGCTCACCTTCACGGTCAGCCAGGAGAGTCAGTGCTTCCCAAGTGGCGTAAACAGTCATTCATTCATTCACTCAATCATTCTTTTGGTGACAGAGGAGGGGCAGCCCGTGCCGGGCACTGGCCGCAGAGACGCACCTCTGAATCTGCAGGATTCCGCAGGGCTCCTTGGAGAAAGCAATAGACAGCATGGCTAAGTCTCCAGGGATAACTGGGAGGTGGGCAGGCAGAGTGGGGAGAGGCCACTGAGGGGATAGCAAGTACAGAATCAGGAAGAGAGGGCTCGCTTGGCACAGAGAACCACAGGTTGTTCAGAACCTGCCCGGCTGTGGGCAGAGTCCCCTTGGGCAGCTTATTAAGCCTGCAGTGGGCAGCAGGCCCCGGGCTGGGCATTAGATGCTGCTGATGTCCCGTCCCTGTTACAGGTGGGGCAGCCAAGGTGCGGCGAGGCTGAACACCGCCCTGGTAGCGAGCACTGGGGGGCGGGGTGGCTGAGAAGCGTGTGGGTCCTCCTCCGATAGCGTGACGGTCCTTCTGTTAGCCTGACCGGCGCCTGTG
>NW_011495042.1:5876617-5893255 GCF_000754665.1 Bison bison bison | reverse complement strand
GGAGCTGGGCTTCCTGTCCTGCCATCCCCCCAGGTACAGTCCCTGTGGAGCTGGGCTTCCTGTCCTGCCATCCCCCCAGGTACAGTCCCTCCTGACGGCTCTGTTTCCTCACACAGGTGGAAGGACAGTCCAGAGCCCACGTCATCGCGCAGGAGCTGCTGTCTTCAGAGAAAGCGTGAGTCCCTGAGCCGCGGCCCATGGCCTTGAGTTTGATAACAGAGCGTCAGCCCCTGCCCGGCTTGTGCAGAACGAGAATTAATGCCCACTCCACCCTCTCTCCCCCTGCAGATACGTGGAGATGCTCCAGCACTTGTATCTGGTGAGTTAGTCACTTCAATTGTCCAGAGCGAATTGCCCTCTGACACGACTACGATACAAGGGGCAGAAAAGCAGTTGAGGAGACAGAGGTGCCTTCCACTAGCAGAGACCCCGTTCACCGGGGCTTCTCAGGGAAGCTGGGCCCCTGATCCCTGTGCTTCGGGGGGCGGATGGCATGGGCTTCCCATGGAGCTGCACTCTGCCTGGGTGGGGAGCGGCGTATGCGGAACGTGCTAAGGTTTCCGGAAGGGTGTTTGCTGTCTCCTTGACCCTCAGGTTGAGGAAGACAGAAGGAAGACAGGTGTAGTTCTGGGTCATAGCTGTGTGTGTTGAGTTCAGATGTGTGGTCGGGGCATGCGTGTGCATGTGTGTGCGTGTACACGTACATGTGTGTGCACGCATTGTATGTTTAGGCCTCTGGGGAGAAGGTGATGTGTTTGCAGGAAGACCCAAGCAAAGCTGGGGTAGCGAGAGGCTGTCTCAGTCACCCTGGCATTGGGGCAGCAACGCCTGAGCCCGTGGGAGGGGCGGGGGCAGTCCTCTGGACTTTTCAGAGGAAAGGAGGCCAGACTGGGGACTACGTGGACCTGCAGCTCGACCCCCCTTCACAGCCCACCACACTGCCCGCAGTCTCCCTGAGCCATCACTGCCCTTCAGCTCAGTGAATGCTTTTTGGACACACGCTGTGTGACGGGAGCTGGGGGTGGAAAGTGGGATCAGACAGGGCCCTTCCCCAAGGGCAGTCTGGCCAGCGAAGGAGACAGATGAGTGAGACGGGTAATCATCCGGAGCACAGGGCAGGAACTGACAACCTCAGGGAGTCTCGGCAGGCTTCCTGGAGAAGGTGGCGTTGGGACTGAGTCATAAGGAGGGGGCAGGGAAGAGGGCACAGCAGAGCCACGGGATGTGAGGGCGCGTCTCACATAAAGGCTCTGGTGACAGCTCGCGGCTCGGCTGAGCTCTCTCACCGTCTGGGGCTCCTCGGAGGTTACCTTCTGGTCCCGCGCTGCTCTGTATCATCCCTTGTGTCTTTCCAAGAACATCAGAGCTAGGAACGTCCATCCTGAACGTTCTGTGGGTGGTGACATGGAGGCCCAGGGGGAGTGACTTGGCTAAGGTCACGCGGTGACCGAGCCAGGATGAAGCCCCGGGTCTCCTGATTCCTGGTACGCTCCCGTCGCATGTCGGGAGCTCCTCAGCGCGGGGGCCTCCCTGGAGGCAGCAGACACCGGCACCCAGCCAGGTCTCTGGTTGAATCCCGCTGAGGTCCCTGTCGGTGACATCACCCTGGTGTCCTGTTGCTGCCACCCAGGGCCCCAGGAGGGGGACAGAGCGCAGCTGGTCTGTGCTCCCAGCCCCTGGTTTTTGCCTTCTGACTCAGGACTTTTTGTGCAAGGTTAAACCCCATGCCCTCGGGTGTGAAGCGAACTGGCCCCAGGGATGAACCTCAAAGACGCATTTAGCAATGGCAACGGGAAGCATGACTCTCCCATGGCTGATGCTCTCGCGCTTACTTCTGAGCTGGCTGTGTGTCCGAGGGGCTGGGCCTTTCTGTTTTATGACTTCGTTAAGAGGGTTCTAACTGGGAAACTTCCATCTGGGCTTGCACTGCTTCCTGCCAGTTGGAAAGATGCTGAAGCCGCTGGTAATCCCTGACAGTATCCTGAGGAGGGGAAAAAAGAGCCCATAAAAAACACTCAGAAGCTCGTGTGGGAAATCGTGGTCTGGATCTGCACTGTGATGTCAGTGCTTATGGGGAGGGAAGTGGCGCAAACACCCCAGTGTGACTCGAGTCCTAGCAGGGACACCGGCCCAAGGAGACCACAGACTTGGGGATGTTCTCCACCACTGCCGTCCCCCAGGGTCTTGGTCTGATTGCTAAGGTTGGTGGGTACTCTTCAGAATTTCTCCATGGAGATCCACTGCTGTTGAAGTCCCAAGGCTGCCCCGTTGCGGAGAGGGACCAGTGGGCCCATTCATTCCAGAACACGCCTCAACTCCACTGTGCTCTTGTTGAGAGGCGGATGGGGATGGCCTCTGACCTTCTGTGTTTCGAATTTAACTTTGTGTTTCTCATATGGTAGCTCTCAGATGGAGCTACCTCTGGGAATAGTAAAATTTCTGGTCATCCAGAATTGAATTCTGATGGTCAGGATCTTGTTTTCTTACAGCCTATGAACTAAAAATGGATTTCACATATTTTAAACACGTGTGGAAAAAAGAGGCAAAGAAGAATCATGTGACTGAGACCACATGTGGCTCATAAAGTCTGAAATATTTATCATCTGGCCTTTATAGGAAATTTTCCTGACTTCTGGTTTAAAGACTTGTTCTGTCCTTCCATGAACCAAGTCCTAAATATATTTATCCACCTGCCCATCTGTCTGTTTGTTCAATTTCTCATCCACTCATCTAGCCAGGATTTTATCCACTCTTTTTCCTTTCATCTGTGTGTGCAGCTAATGATGTATGCAGCCACCCAGTCGTTCATCAGACTCCCATCCACCATCCATCCATCTGTCCATCCGTCCATCCATCTGTCCATTCATCCATCCATCCATCCATTCAGTGGTCCACCCACCCATCTATCCACCCAGTCATACATCAGACTCCCCATCCACCCATCCATCCATCTATCCATCCACCCATCCATCTGTCCGTCCACCCATCCATCTGTCCGTCCATCCATCCATCCATCCATTCAGTGGTCCACCCACCCATCTATCTACCCAGTCATTCATCAGACTCCCATCCACCCATCCGTCCATCCATCTGTCCATCCATCCATCCATCTGTCCATTCATCCATCCATCCATCCATTCAGTGGTCCACCTACCCATCTATCCACCCAGTCATACGTCAGACTCCCCATCCACCCATCCATCCATCCACCCACCCATCCATCCGTCCGTCCATCCCCCAACCCACCCACCCACTGTCCATCCATCTGACTTACCCGTTCCTTCTGGACAGAACATCCCAGAATGTTTCCTACACTGTAGGCGCTGAGACAGGCCTTGGATCCCCAGGATGGAGAAGGCCCAGAACCTGCCCTTGAGTAGATGTCTCCCTCTCTGTTGGGGGGGAGGGTGGAAGTAGGGAGGAGAACTGCACATGTGAGCCGCGGTGCTGCTCTGTGGTGAGTGTGATTTGTGCAGGTGTCCTCAGGCGCGTGGGGATGGACAGACTTATTCCCCTTGGGTTTACCCAGGAAGGCTGGCAGAAGAGCTGCCACAGACATGGAGTTTGAGGAAGTCACCAGGCCCGGGTGGTGGAGGAGGGCAGGTGGTCAGCCAGGAGCACTCCCGGGCCTGAAGGTACATGGTGACGTGTGGAGAATGGGCACTGTCAGCACAGCCTTGGCATGGGTGCGTTTGGAAAGGCAGGGTGGAGATAGAATGAGGGGTCAGGTGACTGGCCCTAAACCAAGGTTAGAAGCAGCCTGAGATGTCCCTAAAAATGCAGGCTTGGAGGCTTCTGCTTTTCCTCGCATACAGTGAGTCACTGGAGATTCTGAAGCGACGTGGTCCCTAGACACCTTCAGTTCTCGGTTTTCTCATCTGCAAAACATCCCTCTCCTGGCAGACGCAGAGCATCGCACCCTCGATCTCTCCTTTGGGCTAAGACATTGTAGGCCTGTGCAGAAGCCAGCACACAACTGGGAGAGGTGACTCTGGAAGCTGTCACTGTCTGAGACCCCAGGAGAGGCCCCTCCCCGGGGAGGCCCTCCTTGACCTGATCCTCACCCCTGTCTGCATTGCCTCCTCTGACCACTACCTCCCTGCTGTCCTTCAGACGCTGTAGACGCAGTCATGTCTGTGGGTTTTGCACAGGTCTGGGCGAGCCCTGCAAGGCAGGCTGGGGGTTAGGGTTTGATCCGCTGAAGGTCCGTGGGAGGCTGTTGGGTGACCCCCTCAAGAGTGCTGGTGGCCTGCACCGCTGCGGGCCGATTTGAGGACTGTGAGCCCGGTGACCGTGGGCTGTCGAGTGCGGGAAAGGGAGGGCCGGCTGACTTCTTGGCTCCTTAAGGCAGCAAGCACTGGAGCAGACCAGGCTAAGCCTGGGGACACATGGTGGGTTAAGTTGCGGGGGTGGAGGGAGGGGGCTTGGGGAAGGACGTGCATGCAAAGCGTTAAGTGGAGAGCGGTTAGCTGACGCTCCAGGAGAGGGCTCTCAGGGACCCTGGGCAAAAAGAGGTGCCCATGGCGGGGGGCCTGAGGACTGGCAGGGTCTTAGGAAGGAGCGAAAGGACGTGGGGAAGGGGATTGGGCAGACACAGTGCAGAAGGGCAGGGAGAGGCTCACGGGTCCTCCTGAGTGCTCCCTCTGACAGCGACTCCCCCCACTCTCAGTGGCGGTGACCTCGGGGAAGGGTGTCGGGGGCATCAGGAGCACCATGGACCCAGCCCGACTCCCCACACTGCCCAGAGAAAGCGGGGGGTCACTCAGAAGCCCTCTGTCTTATCAGCACGTAGGAGTTTCATTTGGTGGCGGCCTCGGTGCTGACATGAATGGGACAAACACAGGATCTAGAGGGACTTAGCATCGAATTTAAGACTTTATTTACTTAAACTGGTGGGCCATAAGTTTGAGCCCGCTAGGCCCCCCTTTCTCCACCCAGCCACAGGGGCTTTGCTAAGCGCCTCCGGCGTGTGCTTGGTGGTGTACTTACGTTAGCTTGTTCAGTTGCACAGTTTGTGCTCAGTAACTATTTTTCAGGTGGTTGGGTGGGTCCAAAACTGAGTCCCAGAGAAGGTGACTTACCCAAAGTGAGAAGCGGAGCCAGGCCTGGTTGACTGCAGAGCTCTGAGAGACTGGCTGTTGCTCAGTCGCTCAGTCGTGTCCACCTCTTTGCGACCCCATAGACTGCAGCACCCCAGGCTTCCCTGTCCTTCACTTTGTCCCAGAGCTTACTCAAACTCATGTCCATCGAGTCGGTGATGCCATCCAACCATCTCATCCTCTGTCGCCCCCTTCTCCTCCTATTTTCAGTCTTTCCCAGCTTCAAGGTGTTTTCCAATGAGTCAGCTCTTTGCATCAGGTGGCCAAAGTACTGGAGCTGCAGCTTCAGCATCAGTCCTTCCAATGAATATTCAGGGTTGATCTCCTTTAGAATGGACTGGTTGGATCTCCTTGCAGTCCAGGGGACTCTCAAGAGTCTTCTCCAACACCACAGTTCAAAAGCATCAATTCTTCAGTGCCCAGCTTTCCTTATGGTCCAACTCTCCCGTGCGTGTGCGCTAAGTCACTTCATGTCTGACTCTTTGCAACCCTATGGACCACAGCCCACCAGGCTCCTCTGAACATGGAATTCTCCAGGCAAGAATACTGGAGTGGATTGCCATTTCCTTCTCCAGTAGGGGATCTTCCCAACCTAGGAATCGAACCCTCTTCTTTTATGTCTCCTGCATGGGCAGGCGGGTTCTTTACCACTAGTACTACCTGGGAAGCCCCTAACTCTCACATCCGTACACAGATGGACATGGGACATTCCAGTGAGGCGGCAAGGAGTCTGAGGAGGGGTGGAGTCATGTGAGCGGGAGGAGTGACGTCCAGGGAGGCTTCCTGGAAGAGGAGATGTTGACATGGACATGGATGGATTGGAGTAGAAACAGGCTTTTCAGCAGATAGAAGCAGCAGAAACAAATTCACAGAGGGGAGGGCTTGGGAGTGTGGGCTGTACAGGAAGTGTCTGGAGGGCTGGTCTTCAGGCAGAGCCTGAACGTCACGATGCTTCATGTTTCAAAAGGGAAGTACAGGAATCTCCAAGCCCTCAGGACTCGAGCAAGGCGGGTGCGGGGAAGGAGTTGTAGGGGAGGTTGGGCTGGTGGGTTTGGTGGCAGGGAGTGGCACTGGGGGACCCCAAGTATAACCCAGACTAAGCCCCCAAACGGCTTCATCCTGGGGAAGTGGGTGCAGAACCAAGAAAATTCTGTGTTTCTCAGGGACAGGGAGAGTAACTGTCTCTTACTTACCTTTGCAGCCCCTGCCCATTCAGAAATAGTTTTTAATCAGCTTGGAAGGATACGGGGCTGGTTAGGTTTCTAAGTCTTTGCTGGGCTCTTCCGGGGCAGAGAGGGCGTGGATCTTTGGGAGAAGCAGAGAGAGGCAGATTTTAGTCAAGTGTGAGAAGACGTGCTTTCTTTCCCCCTGAACTGATGGGGTGAGCGGGTGACGGGCTCCCCATGCTGGGAGGTGTGAAGGCAGTAGCTGTCGGGGCATCTTAGGAGAGGAGGTTCCCACTGTAGGCATTGGCTCTTCCTTTTAAATTTTCATGCAACACAGGGAAAAAAATTGCTGTGCGACCTTGGAAAGTCTCTTCTGTCTCGGGGCCTCACCCTGAGACGGCTGGCAGGACTCAGATGTCTTTAGCCACAGAAGCTTTTTCTCACAGGGAATGCCACTCAGGACACCAAGACGAAGAGTGGGTGAAACGGAGACACTTTTGTTCAGAGGCAGGGGGAGGCCACAGTCGACTCTGCCTCTGCCTCCCTTCCCCCTGGGTCTCTGCGGAGGACAGTGTGAGAAAGACTCGTCTCCATCAGCAGGTCCCAAGGTGCGGTCCCTGAACCAGCAGCGTCCGCATCTCCCGGGAGCTTGAGGGAGAGAAGTATGCTTAGATCCCACCCCAGATCTTCTAGGTCAGAGACTTGGGGGGTGGGGCCTGGACATCTGTGTCCTCAGGACCCTGCAGGCAATACCTGTGTTGACACTGACATTTGAGACCCACAGATGGGTGATCCTGTAAGTTCCCTGAACACAGGCTGCCCGTGCCTGGGTACCCAGGAGCTTTAAAAAACACGGATGCTCAGGTCCCACCCTCAGAGATTTGTGATTCTTTGGTCCAGAGTGCAGCCTGATCATTGGGAGTTGAAAGGCTGCCCCTGGAACTGAGAACCTAGTAGGAAAGTAGCAAACATCCGTTCAGCACAGTTTGTGAACAAAGCCAGGTCAATGCGAGAGTGAAAGAAACATGAGTGAGAGTCTGCTCCCTGCTTGATTGGAGGGGCGATAATAGAAACATGCAGAGAAGGGCAGGCAGCCTGACAGTGCAGAATTCTGTGTAGTCCTTACCTTCCAGGCTGGGACACACGTGGGTCCGCTCCAGGTAGGCAGTAGGTAGCCTGCAGAGTAGTTGACGTCCCCCAAGAAACGTGGCACGTTTATTAAGAGCCTCTGCTTTGCTCTAGATACGCAATTTTAAATAAATTGGACATGGATATATTTGGGTGCTTCCCTGGTGGCTCAGATGGTAAAGAATCTATCTGCAGTTCGGGAGTCCTGGGTTCGATCCCTGGGTCAGGAAGATTCCCTGGAGAAGGGAATGGTGACCCACTCCAGTATTCTTGCCTGGAGAATCCCATGGACAGAGGAGCCTGGCAGGCTACAGTCCTCGGGATCACAAAGAGTCAGACACAACTGAGCGACTAAGCACAGCACATTTTGGAGAACAGTGTAAAATATGCATTCATTGTTAAGCTGAAATAGGAGACTTCAGAGACGTTCTGAGGTCAGGGTGGCTCTCTTCAGGCCATGACCCCAGATCTCTGGAGCCCACTTGCCACAACTAGAGGATGCACACACGATGCAGTGAAGATCCCCCGTGCGGCAACTAAGACCCAGGGGCTAGTCGCTCAGTCGTGCCACTCTCTTCGACCCCGTGGACTACAGCCCACCAGGCTCCTCTGTCCATGGGATTCTCCAGGCAGGAACACTGGAGTGGGTTGCCACTTCCTTCTCCAGGGGCTCTTCCCGACCCCGGGACTGAACCCAGGTGTCTTGCGTCTCCTGCGTTGGCAAGTGGATCTTTACCACTGTGCCCGCTGGGAAGACGGGGGAATTGTCGGGCCATGGGGTGAGTGTAGATTTAACTTCATTAGAAGCTGCCGAGTAGATTTATAATGTGGTTGAAGCGACATACACCCCGACTCATGCACACTGGCCAGCATTCCCACGCCGTCGGTGCTGTTTGTTCACGACCCCAACTCACGCGCACTGGCCGGCATTCCCACGCCGTCGGTGCTGTTTGCTCACGACCCCAACTCGCGCGCACTGGCCAGCATTCCCACGCCGTCGGTGCTGTTTGCTCACGACCCCAACTCACGCGCACTGGCCAGCATTCCCACACCGTCGGTGCTGTTTGCTCAGGACCCCGACTCACGCGCACTGGCCAGCATTCCCACGCCGTCGGTGCTGTTTGCTCACGACCCCAACTCACGCGCACTGGCCAGCATTCCCACACCGTCGGTGCTGTTTGCTCAGGACCCCGACTCACGCGCACTGGCCAGCATTCCCACGCCGTCGGTGCTGTTTGCTCACGACCCCAACTCACGCGCACTGGCCAGCATTCCCACACCGTCGGTGCTGTTTGCTCAGGACCCCGACTCACGCGCACTGGCCAGCATTCCCACGCCGTCGGTGCTGTTTGCTCACGACCCCGACTCACGCGCCCTGGCCAGCATTCCCACGCCGTCGGTGCTGTTTCACAGCCGTTGTGGTTTCTTAAGTTGTTTCAATTGATGATGAATGAAACTGAGTATCTTTCCTCTGTTTACTGGCCCTTTGGAAATCCTCTTTTGAAAAACGTCCTTGGCCTGTTCTTTCATTGGCTTGTCTCTCCTTTTCTTATTGATTTGTGGGAGTTATTTAAATATTCTGGACGCAAGTCCATTTTCAGATACAGAATCGAACCCACATCTCTGCATCTGCTGCACTGGCGGGTGGATCCTTTACCACCAGTGCCTTCCCACCGGTGTCGTGTGATCGTTCCAGTTTCTCCAGTTCTCGCAGTGCTTGTTGTTAGGTCTTTTTAATGATAACCATCCTGGTGGGCGGTTATCACTTGTGACTTTGATTTTGCATTTCCCTGATGACTAGTGATGTTAAGCATCCTTCCACGTGTTTTTTGGCCATTTGTATATATTTTTTGGAGAGATGTCTTTTCAAATCCTTTGCCTATTTTTTAATGGGTGTTTTTTTTTTTACTATAATTATGTATACAAGCCCCTAATCAGATACATGATTTACAAATATATCTTCCCCATTCTGTATCCTTGATAGTATTCTTTGAAGCACAGAAGTTTTAAATTTTGATAAACCCTAATTCATTTTTTCTTTCATTGCTTGGGCTTCTGGTGTTGTATCTAACAAAGCTTTGAAAGTGAAAGTTGCTCAGTTGTGCCATCTGTGTAGTCTGACTGTATACTCCGTGGAATTCCCCAGGCCAGAATACTGGAGTGGGTAGCCTTTCCCTTCTCCAGGGGATCTTCCCAACCTAGGGATCAAACCTAGGTCTTCTGCAAAGAAAGCTTTACCTAACCCCAAATCACGAAGATTTACTCTCATTTTTTAAAAGTTTTATAGTATTAGCTCTTACTTTTAGTGTTTCATTGTGAGTTAACTTTTGTGTATGAGCTAAAGAAGGAGTCCGTATTCATTCTTTTGCATATGGATATTCAAATATCTCAGCACCATTTGTTGAAAAGATTATTTTCTCATTGAATTTTCTTGGCACCCTTGTCAAAAATCAATTGACTATAAATGTGTGAGGATTTATTTCTGAATTCTCAGATCCATTCCATTAACCTAAATATCCTTATGTCATTACCACACAATCTCGGTTCTTGTAGCCTCATAGTAAGTTTTGAAATCAGGAAGCGTGATTCCTCCAGCTTTGTTCCTTTTGAAGATTGTTTGGACTGTTGTGGATCTGTTACGTCTTCATATGAACTTTAGGATCAGCTTGTCAATTGCTGTAAAAAAGAATAAAAGGCAGGTGGGATCTCAATAGGGGTTGATGTGAATCCATCAAATCGGAGTGTGCTGATTTGTTAACAGTATTAAGTGGTGTACTTTTCTGTCTATTCATTCTGTTAATTTTTGGGAGCTTGATATTGAAACTCCAACTAAAAATATTAATTTATCTACTTTTAAAAGACAGTTGTAATCTATAGTGGAACTAGAGATCTCTTCAAGCAAATTGGAGATCAAGGGAACATTTCATGTAAAGATGGGCACGATAAAGGTTAGAAGCAGTAAGGACCTAACAGAAGCAGAAGAGATCAAGAAGAGGTGGCAAGAATACACAGAACTGTACAAAAGGTCTTAATGACCCAGATAACCGCGATGGTGTGATCAGTCACCTAGAGCCAGACATCCTGGAATGCGAAGTCAAGTGGGCCTTAGGAAGCATCACTACGAACAATGCTAGTGGGGGTGATGGAATTCCAGCTGAGCTATTTCAAATCCTAAAAGATGATGCCGTTAAAGTGCTGCACTCAATATGTAACCAAATTTGGAAAACTCAGCAGTGGCCAGAGGACTGGAAAAGGTCAGTTTTCATTCCAGTCCCAAAGAAGGGCCATGCCAAAGAATGTTCAAACTATCGTGAAATTGTGCTCATTTCATGTGCCAATAAGATTATGCTCAAAATCCTTCAAACTAGCCTTCAGCAGCATTTGAACCGAGAAGTTTCAGATGTACAGGCTGGATTTAGAAAAGGCAGAGGAACCAGAGATCAAATCATCAGCGCTCATTGGATCATGGAGAAAACAAGGGAATACCAGAGAAATATCCACTTCTGCTTCACTGACTACATCAAAGCCTTTGACTGTGTGGATCACAACAAACTGTGAAAAATTCTTAAAGGGAGGGGAATACCGGGCCTTACCTGCCTCCTGAGAAACCTGTATGCAGGTCAAGAGGCAACAGATAGAACTGAACACAGAACAGTGGACTGGCCACCTCCAGTTTGTTCTCCCAGCAAAGTGAACTTGTAAAGAGAGATATCTGGTCATTTTACTCCCCTGTTTAGCACCCTTCAGGATTCCCCATCACCCCAGGATGAAACCCAAGTCCCTTAAGAAGCCTGCAGGGTGCCTGTGGGATGGTCCCATCTGAGCCCTCAGCATCCTCAGCTTCCCATCCTGAGCGCACACACACATGCACCCACTTAGCCACCCGCACACTCAGACCACAGCCAGCTCAGCTCCTCCCGCACCTCAGGGCCTTTGCACCTGCTGTCCCCAGTGCGTACCACTGCCCCTCTTGTCTCCAGGGCGTGGCCCCCTGGAGCTAAGCCAGGTCTCCTTCCCGGGGCCTGCACGCCCTGGTGCTTTTCCAGTGGACGCTTACACCCTGTGTTGACATCATCACGTTGCTGTCTGCCTTTCCCCGAGACTGCACGCTCTTTGGGGGCAGGACAGCGTCTCTCCTGCTCCCACCCTTCTTCCCTGACGTCTCGGAGCAGAGCAAGTGCTCAGGATACTTGTTGAGTGATAAAGAGATGAGGATCACAGTCCCAGTACACCTATCCTCCGTCTGTGGTGGTTGCTGGGCCCCCTGGTACGGTGACAGCAGAAACCGTCCAGGGAGCCATGGACAGGGTGGTGTGTTCTCCGCACTTCCAGTGAGTTTGCGAACCGATGTCTGAACAATTCCCATTGTGCCCCAGTTTATGGAATGACTCATGTTGATGGTGGCCGTCCTGCCCTTTGGGACTGAGCCAATTGAGTGAGAATTAATTACAGATGAGAAGCCAGCTTGCAAAGCCATTAATATTTCAGCTCCCTGGAGTGTGATGCAGACGCAGCCGTCAGCCTTGTCTTTGCTTGTCCTTCCCCCTCCCTCTCCCCACTTCTGTGTACTCGATCTGCGTGTCAGGGTGACCCAATTCAGGTCTTGGCTCCCCCATGACTCACTCTCCTTTTCTGTTAAATGAGGGCCCTGCCATCCATCTATCCGCAGGCGTTATAAAATTCCTCTGTTGATAGCACACTCTGCTGGACGTCAGAAGATGGGAGGGAACGTACAGACGTGGCCCTGTTCTGAGGATGTCTTATCTCAAGCAGAGCCAGGGCTTCCCTGGTGGCGCAGTGGATAAGAATCAAGTGCAGTGGGACACAGGTTCGATCCCTGGTCTGGGAAAATCCCATTTGCTGCAGAGTAACAGCCTGTGCTCTGCAACAAGAGAAGCCGCTGCAGGGAGAAGCCAGAGCGCCACGTCTGGAGAGTAGCCCCACTCCCCACAACTAGAGAAAGCCCTCAAGCGGCCACGGAGATCCAGTGCGGCCAAAAATAAATAAACTTACTTTAAAAAAATAAAGGAAAGCAGAAGCATTACTGCTGTGGGAATAGCGCTTGACAGTCTCCAAGGCAGTTTTAAACATCAGGACGAGCCTCTCAGGAGCCTCACGCTGTGTATACTTGGTGGCACTGTCTTCCCCATTTTACAGGTGAGGAAACAGGCTCAGATAGCTTGACAGTTTGCCTGTGATCACTTCTGGGGTAGCTGAGCTGGAACCTGCCCAGAGCCAAAGAGGGAGTGTGTTAAAGTCCGCTGTCAACCAGCTGCCGGGCAGGAGGGGTGATTGGCCGGGTCAGCATGTTTCTCTCTCTGGGATGCCAGGGCTGAGAAGTCCCTTGGACAACCAGGACATCAAACCAGTCTGTCCTAAAGGAAATCAGCCCTGAATGCTCATTGGAAGGACTGATGCTGAAGCTCCAATCCTTTGGACCCCTGATGCAAAGAGCTGACTCACTGAAAAAGACATTGATGCTGGGAATGGCTGAGGGCAGGAGGAGAAGTGGGCAACAGAAGATGAGATGGTTGGACGGCATCACTGACTCAGTGGACATGAGTTTGAGCAAACTCTAGGGCATGGTGAAGGACAGGGAGGCCTGGCGTGCTGCAATCCACAGGGTCGCAAAGAGACACGACTGAGCGACTGAACAAGGCTTAGGATTCCCTGTGGGGCTGGAGGCTGGCTCCTAAAAGACACAGAGACCCGGAAGGAAGGAGTGGGTGGGTCCTCCCGCGCTGGGTCAGCAGAGAGACCTCCCCTCCAGGTTCAGAACGACCCCGGTGTCCCAGAGCCGGCTCTGGGCAGAACTAAGAATTCAGAACCACCGCCCTCTGGCTGCCGACCCCACCCAGCTGGCCTCTCCCTGTCACTCATACTTCCTCCACCCCCCGGGACTGGCTTTCAGGAAAGGCTTTGGCTGCTCAGGTACAATGGAATTCGGTTTCTAATTATGGCTCGAGCGTGTGGCCTCCGCTTAAGGACACACATGCTCTCTCTGCCCAGAGGACTCAGAGTTTCTGACCTGAGTGATGGGGTGGTGAGCTCCTCGGGACAGCAAGAGGGTGACGGCCCTCCCCGTGGCCCCCTTGCCGTTCCCAGCACCAGGAGTTCATTGCAGGACAGGGTGCGGTGTTGAAGTGGAGACCTCTGCAACCTCATACCTGCCGTCCCTCCTGGAGCACCGTGGCCTCCTTGCCAATGTTCTGGGGCGGCCAGAGAGTCTCCCTGGGTCTCTGCCCCGCTCCTGTGATCTGTCTCGCTCCGTCCATCCATTCCCCTTCCTCTGCCTTCTCGTTTCCCTTTCTTTCCCTCTCCTCCACTCCCTCCCTCCGCCCCACCCACCTCCCTGCCTCTTGGGCACTTGCCCTTTTCAGATACCTCTGTAACGAAAGACTTCTCTCACAGTGACAGCTGTTCAGCGATGGGATTAACCTTCTTGCCCACTGATGAGGTCCCCGTCAGGAAGGCAGTTGAACAAGGCAGGGTGGTTGTCCTTCCTGAATGCTGCCAGGGCGGCTTGACCTTCTGGATTGGGGCTGGACCAGTACTTTGGCCACCTGATGCGAAGGGCTGACTCATCAGGAAACACCCTGATGCTGGGAAGGATTGAGGACAGGAGGAGAAGGGGGGTGCGACAGAGGGTGAGATGATTAGATAGTATCACTGACTCAGTGGGCATGAATATGAGCAAACTCCAGGGTGGCGCTAGTGGTAAAGAATCCGCCTGCCAGTGCAGGTAATGTAAGAGATGATCCCTGGGTTCGGAAGATCCCCTGGAGGATGGCACGAGCGCCCACTCCAGTGTTCTTGCCTGGAGAATCCCATGGACAGATGATTCCTGGGCCACAGTCCATAGGGTCGCAAAGAGTCTGACGTGGCTCAGCGACTGAGCAGCAACATCTGCGTGGCTGGACCGTGACTTTTGATGTTGAGGCTCACCCGATGTTTGCTGCTTCAGGACTCAAGGTGGCTTCAGGATATTCCGTGTATTTATAACTTTTAAGCGCTGAGCCTTGTGTAAGGGTCTGTGTATTTGAAGATCAGATATTTTTGTTGTGAGAAAGAAGTCTTACATTCTTTATAACGTTAATGTTTATTAAATTTAATTTTTAAAGTACCTAATCGTTTCACAGAAATTTTAGAAAACAGAGACAAGAAGAGGGAAAGTAATCGGTTCCTAATTCCATACCCCCGACACTGTTTACATTTCATCCCGCTTCCTTTCAGCTTTTTCCTTTGCTCACTTTTCACGCAGCTGTGTTGCGGTGGGGAGGCAGCTTTCTCTTGATCTCTTAGCCCCACCTGTGGGGGTTTCTACACAGTCGCCATCTTCACTGCTTTTACACCCGGGAGCAGGCGCCTGTAGTTTCTTTAGACTTCGTTGTGAAAGAGCAGCCCATGAACTTCTTTAAAGGTGGATAGTTGTAAAGCAAGAGCTGTATAATATTTCTTCAGAGAAGGAACTACCCCACTTCTTACCTGTCCCGTAAAAGAACAGGGTATACCCAAGGCAGGGGAGTCCCCACAAGGAAGGGGAGGAATGAGCAAGCTTTAGACCTGCTCCATGCCAGGAGCTTGTGGGGGCTCCTTGGGCATCTGTTACCTGTGATCACCCCCGGTTCACAGGGTCTGAGACCCTGGCAGGAGGTCCCTGGAGTCAGCACGGAGTCAGGACTCCAGAGCCGCGGGGCGGTTGCCAGGGGGCCTGGGTTCAATCAGTCCTGTGGGAGTACACATTAGTAACAGGCCTCTCTGGGTTTCAGGATTTCCATGGAGCAGTCGTGAGGGCCTTGGATGAGATGGACTACGAGGGCAAGGACCCGGTGGGCCGGGAGGAGCTGAGACGCGGCCTGAGTGAGCTCCCGGCCATCCACGACCTTCACCAGGGGATCCTAGAGGAGCTGGAGGAGAGGCTGGCACACTGGTGAGCTGCCCCGGGCCCCCACCCCCACCCCATTGCCAAGGGGAATGCTGGGGAGGGGCGGGCAACCCCCGCCCCCCGACCATGTAAAGCGGCGTCTCCATCTGACGGGCCGGGGCGCCAAGACAAGGAGGTGCCTGGTCCCTCGCCTGCCGCGGGAGGGTCCACCACCCGGGATGCCCTGCCGGTCCTCACCGTCACGGGGGCTCGAGCCTGAGTTCTTGGGGCCCCGTCCCCCTCTCCTTGACTGCAGGGAAGGCCAACAGAAGGTGGCTGACGTCTTCCTGGCCCGGGAGCAGGAGTTTGCGCACCACGCCACTCACATCCTGCAGTTCGACAGGTACCTGAGTCTGCTCGGGGAGAACTGCCTCCACGCCCCGCGGCTGGCAGCGGCCGTCCGAGAATTTGAGGTGGGTCCCTTGGTCGTCCCAGGAACCCGCTCTCAGGATGCAGGGGTGGGGATGGGCATGGAAGGGCTTCATGCCAATCGGGTGGTCAGACCTAGGGGGATTGGGGAGGAGAATGTGACCCAGCAGAAGGGAAAACCCGGAACATCCCGCCCTGGGCCATCACTGACAACTCCACGAGCACTGGCCATGGGGAGGGTTTTAGCAGCTGTTCTCCTGTCCCGGGAGAGAAGCACAAAGCAAGCCGGGGCCCTAAAGCCATCGGAGTGAGCAACAAATGGCCACCAGCTGAGGATCCAGTAACCGCTAGCTTCATGGACTTTTCTCTATCGCTAACGGGGCTTGGGAGAGACATATTACTGAGTGTAGGTAGCAGTGTGTGAGCCTGAAGGAATGAACTGTCAGAGTGGGGCAGAGCTAATCTGAGAGGACTTCCTGGAGGAGGGGATCCTGGTTTTGGAGATGGCTCGGCCCGGCCAGAAGACATGGCTGGGACGTGTGTGGCTGGGCTCACATGGGATGCCGTGAGTCCGGAGCCAGGGGCAGGGGTCCCTGATGGAGTTTCGTTGTCCTGGTCTTGGGATCAGCAGAGTCAGCAGGGAGGCGGCCAGAACGTGAAGCACCGGCTGCTGCGGGTGGTGCGACGCCTGTTCCAGTACGAAGCGCTCCTCACAGGTGGGCCCCAGGGGGGCAGAATGCAGAGGCCGGGCAGGGAGAGCGGAGGGGCAGCACCTGCAGAGCGGCGGGGGACACCCGGCCTCCCACTGTGGCTGGACGGGAGGGCAGGGCGCAGACGCCGGGTGGGGAGAGTGAAGGGGCGGCACCCGCAGAGTGGCGGGGGACACCCGGCCTCCCACTGTGGCTGGACGGGAGGGCAGGGCGCAGACGCTGGGTGGGGAGAGCGGAGGGGC
>NW_011495042.1:5873117-5876219 GCF_000754665.1 Bison bison bison | reverse complement strand
CCCCCCACCCCTGGGAAGGTGCCAGGCACCCAGCCCACCCCCTTCCTCCCGCTGAGCTCCGGACCCCCGCGGCCACGTGGAAACTTGCTTGAGAGTGCCCAGCTGCTGCATCTTGCTGCAGCCTCTCCCAGCCAAACACACAACGACTCTCATCTTCCCCTGGTCTGCATTTCCTCCCTGGCTTCTGTGGGTCTCGTTTCCCTAAATCTGCTCTTATCACCAGAGCCCTCCTGAGTCAGCGGATGTTTTCCCCTCGGACCTGTTGGCCCTCTCTGTGGCTTTGTCACTGACCGCTTCCTGCTTCTCGAAGCCCTTTCCTCCTGGGCTTCTGTGACACATGCTCTCCCTCCTCCTTCTGACCTCTCTGACTCTTCTCACTCTCCTCCTCATGACTCCAGGAATGTCAGTGTTTCTTGGGTCTCAGCCCCAGATCCTCTTTGCTTCCTTCTCTACAAACTGTCCCCTGGGAATGTCATCCCCTCCCTGAGCAACTGGCCCCCCAAGTGGACAGAGAGCCCCTGGCCCAGGAGCTGACGCTCTGCTGGGGAGAAATGGAACTGCTCCCATAGAGATATGCGTGTAACCCAGAAAGCAATCAACCTGTGAAAAAAGACATTTGGGCCAGGAGATGGAGGGTTTGTTCATCTAATTCAACCAGGATTTATTAAGCACCTACTGTGTACCAGACTCTGTGCTAGAAACTGAGGACGTAGAGGTAAATTCAACAATCAGAGTCTGTGACACTATGAGCTTATACTCAAACAAGCAAATAAGGAATTAAAAATATATTATGTCCATGATAAGAGCTCTCAAGAAAACGAAGGCAGGTTAAGGGCATTCAAGGGAACAGGCTGCTGTATTAGATCCAGGCGTCAGATGAGATTTGTCTGAGGAGGTAACACTGAACAGAGGTCTCAGTGAAGTGAGGGCACGAGCCATATGACCATCTGAAAGAAGAGCGTACCAAGGGGAAGAAATTGTAAGTGCAAAGGCCCTGGGGTCTGAGCAAACGTGGCACGTAGCAAGAATGCCGACCCTGCCCCAGTGAGCGAGCGGCGTGGAGAGGTAGCTAGAGTGAGACCAGCCTGCGTCGAGCAGTTGTGGGTGTGAATGTGTTAAGGGGTCTTGCGAGTCACCCTCTGCCGAGTGGTGGTCACATCTGTGTCCCCCCAGCAGACTGTGTGCCTCTTCAGGCCTCGCATGGCACCAGGCACACAGCAGCGCCCAGTCGGCCTCTGTGGATGAATGAATGGACGGCCAGTGGTGGCGGGCGCCACACTGGTGGTGGTGCTGAGGGCCCGGCTCTGTGCCTGCGTGTTCTTATAGTCGGGCTGACAGGAGAGAGGCGGTTCCCCTCGTCCTTCTGGAAGTCTTCCTCCGTCTCTGGAGACTGAGGGTCTCCTGTTGTGGATCCCAGGGGGCAGGCCTCACCCGGGCAAACTGACTCCTGACTCTTGTTCCCTCTGCAGACTATTTAAATAACCTTTGCCCAGACTCAGCGGAGTACGACGACACGCAGGGTAAGTGCGTGTGAGCCCAGAGAAAGCGGAGCTTCGGGCCCCCCATCCCCTGGCTGTGGACTCCACCCCAGTTCCCAGGCGCACAGCACGGCCCCCTCCCTGCTGGCTGGGCATGCAGGGGCCAGGAGGCCTCCGGGGCTGCTGAGTGACACCCCCTTTGCCTCAACTGTGGGGACTCCCTGGGAGGTGGGCTAACATCCAGTCAGAGGAGGAGGAGAAGGGGCGTGGCCAGAGTTTGGTGATAGGAGGGGGCGCCGGGTCTAAAAAACCCCCTAGACTCCTGATTTCCTCCCCGTCCTGTGTGGCCATCACTGCATACGACTTGCCAGGGTGGTCTCTGTGTTGACACGCTCCACACACAGCCAGGGAAACTGAGGCACGGAGGGGTCACACTGCTGTCAAAGGCACTCAGGCAGTAGCGGCCAAGCTGGGGTTGGGCCAGTGCCCTCACCAGCCATGGGAGGGATTGGTGCTACCCCAAGCATGGCCCTGCAGGGGGACTTCTGGAGCAGGAGGCGAGCAGGTGGCAGCTAGCCCGGCCCTGCCCAGGAGGTCCAGTGCTCTCTGCTTCTCTCCTCAGGTGCGCTGACCCTCATCTCCAAGATCACAGACCGTGCCAATGACAGCATGGAGCAAGGTGTAAGTCTGGCCCCGGGCACCTTCCCCGTGGGTGCAGGTGCCAGGGCCCCCTCCACCCTGCCCAGGTCTGCTTTGTGATACCCCCACTTCTTGATGGGGGGCACAGGCCATCATGTGTCTCATGGGATCCTGCAAAGAGCCGTGGTTTCTGGCCCTGACACTTGCTGTGTGACTTCAGGCCCTGCGTGTCCCTCCCCGAGTCTCCGGTTCCCCATTTATTTGAACAATGAGGAGGGCTGCAGACTTGCACAGACTGGAAAAGTAGCGTCCAGACCCTGGTCTGAGACATCTACATCAGCACCCGGGGTGCTCTGTAAACTACAGATTCCTGGACATGCCCTCCAGTCTTGCCAACTGGAACTTCTGGGGTAGGGTTCAGAGATAGGCAGTTTTAACAAGCACCCCAGGTGAATGTCTGGCCCACAAAAGTTTGAGAGCTGCTCATTCATGGGACCACGTGAGCTCTGAGCACACGCCTGATTCTGACAGTGTGTAACTTCATTCAGGAGACACTGATCAGATGTTTACTGGGTGTCTGTCCGAGATGGTCAGCTTTATCCCACCTCCCAACTCTGTTCCAGTGGTTTCCATGGTTACTGGTGTCTACATTTTTTTCCTGCTCCTTTAAGCTGTCAGTAAGCTAAAGCTGTGTGTTGGGAATGATTCTGAGGCTGAGTCCTGGCTCGGTGGGGAAAGCTCAGTGATTGATTAGTGATGTCTGACACAGGCGTTGGTGGGAGTGATGGTGGTGTGTGTGCCAAGCCGTTGCTTGGCTTTGCTGTGGCAGGTGCACAGAGCATCCTTACAGCGAGTCATCCACAGGGAGAAAAAGGGGAAGGGAAGTAACGTCTTTTGGACTCCTGCTGTATGTCAGGTCTTAGGTTGGGATCTGGAGTTACAGAGATAAAGCCATGAGTCCTGGCCCTTGAGGAAGTCACTGCTT
>NW_011495042.1:5867498-5873017 GCF_000754665.1 Bison bison bison | reverse complement strand
AGACATGGACATGAAGAATCATGATGAACATCGTGAGAGAGAGAGAAAGTGCTATAAGTTTCAGAAAAGGGTTTCATCTGTCCCCTGGGGATGCTGAGATGCGATGATACGGAAGGTGCCCTTACAGGGAGGACTGTACGCATGCCATGAAGGCACAGGGGGCCGAGGTGGTCCAGGCAGAGTGCCTGGATACAGGCGTGAAGACGGGAAAGCGCCAGTGTGTCAGAGCTCAGAGGGTCACCCAGTGAGGCTTTAAGATGGGGCCAGTGTAGGCGCAGTTGGAAAAGAGTTTGCGGGGAGACATCAGGGTAGCTGATGGAGGAGTCTGCAAGCCTGGAGTCTGAAGCCAGTGGGGTGGGAAATCCGGTGGGTCATCGGGCCCTCTCTGCTCCCCCGATGTCCGGGAGCTCCCTGCTCTTTGGCATTTTGTATAGACAGTGAGATTTCCCTCAATGTAGCCAAAATACAGAGGCGCTTGGGAGTCTGTGCAGCAGATGTAGCAGCAGATGGACCGGGGGGTTCCCACTTGCTGTTAGGGGGGATGTCTCTGCTTCCAAAGAGAAAAACCCGGTCAGGAAGGGCCGCGTCTTCCCTCCCACGCTGAGCTGTCATGAGTAGACTAGGTTTACAGTTTGGGCTTCCCAGGCGGCACTAGTGGTAAAGAACCCGCCTGCCAGTGCAGGAGACATAAGAGACGCAGGCTCGATCCCTGGGTCGGGAAGGTCCCCTGGAGAAGGACATGGCAGCTCCCTCCAGTATTCTTGCCTGGAGAGTCCCATGGACGGGAACCTAGCAGGCCACAGTCCATAGGGTCGCAAAGAGTCAGACACAGCTGAAGCAACTACACACACACGCATGAGTAGTTTATAGTTTAGGGGGAGAAAGATCACAGAAAATACTACTCTTAATTTCAGATGAAGGGCACATCCTGGCAGCGTGACGTAGGACTGTCGATGTGAACCGTGATTGCCTGGTCAAGGCTGTGCTGGTGGGATTTCTGCATGTAAAGCTCCACCCCCAGCTGCCGGTCCATACTGGTTGGAGGAAAGTGTCTGTGTGCAGCCTGCATGTAAGGAGTAGGGAATTATGCTCCCTCCTCTTGAGGAAAGAGTGTCTACCTAAATTATTTGGACATCTTCTGCAAGGGAGATTGGTCTCTTCTCCCTTGTTTATTAATGTGTTCACCAGTTCTAAATTAATTTATACCTAAATTATTTATATCAGTAAGAACTCACAAACATGTTATGTTTGACTTCTGATCCCATGCACTTGATTTTATTTCTCAAATTGTCCCAGCTTTGGCCATTAGGAGTTGGCCAGTTGGTTCCTGTGCTCCTTTCACATGCCCCCATCAATGTGGCTTTGGGTGGGGATTTTTATTTTGCTTAGTTTTTGAGCACTTCCTTGCTTCCTGGCACTATGAGATGCTCCATGTTCACGTTGCATGTGTCCTGCCCCAGTCCTAGAATCAGCTGTTTCTCCAGAGAGCCTTGGTTTGTTTAATTGGATAATGGTTTTAGAAACCAGGATGTGGGCATGGTATGTTCACTGCTACTGGAGTATCATTTCTTCTGATTCTGTCAGCTACAGAGCAAAGACTTACTGTGTATTTACTGTGTATATACTCATAGGAATAGCCGTTTCTGTACATAGCCATCTGTGTTAAGCTAAATATGAGTGTCTTACTGAGTCTTCAACTTTACTTGTTACTCCTCCCCTGGCTTCTCTGTAAATTTCCCCTCCCAAGAGGAGTGTTGGAATGGAAACCTGGCTCCTAGCATCCAACATCCATTCATTTAATTGATCGATTTACCTTCCTTTTTAAAAAATGTTTTTCCTGGGTATAGAAATCTGGGTTGACCAGAACTTTCATTCAGTGCTTTACAGATGCCACTCCACTGTCTTATATCCTGCCTAGTTTTGGAGAAGAAATCTGCTGCAGTGGTTATATTTACCCTCTTTATGTAATGGGTCCCGTTTTTACTGGCTGCCTTCGAGATCGTCTCTTTACACTTGACTTCTAGAAGTTTGACCATGATGTCTAAATATGTGTGTTTTGGAGAAGTAGTGGCATGTATCCTGTTGTGATTATCAAGCTTCCTGGGCTTGTGCTTTTTGTCCATTAATTTTGGAAGTTTTTCTCGGGTGCTCGGTCCTTCCCTTGCCCCTCAGCCTGCACTCTTACTTTCTCTTTTTGTTTCAAGGTGGTGAATCTCAGCTTGAAAAGAAAGTGACAGTGAAAGTTGCTCGCTCAGTCGTGTCCAAGTCTCTGCGACCCCATGGACCGACAGTCCATGGAATTCTCCAGGCCAGAATACTAGAGTGGGTAGCCTTTCCCTTCTCCAGGGGATCTTCCCAACCCAGGGATCGAACCCAGGTCTCCCAGATTGCAGGTGGATTCTCTATCAGCTGAGCCACAAGGGAAGCCCTCCCCAGGTTCATTCATTCGTTCCTGAGCTGTGTTCGATTTGCTGCTAAGCTTGTTCTAGGAATTCTTCGTTTCTGATAGCACATTTCTTACTGTTCACATTTCCATCTCTCGTGTGTCTCCGTCTCTACTGAAACCCCTTCTGCTTGTGCGTGCTGTCTTTTCCGGCGGCTCCTCTGACATGATTAGTCATAGTCACTGTGATGTCCCTGTCTGATGGCTCCGGTATCTGTGTCACCTCACGTTCTGGTTTTCTGGAACACTTTATGTCTTGAAAATGGGTTAGGGTTCTCCCTTGCTTCGTGTGTCTCCTGTGCCTGATCGAACACCGTTATGTGCAGAGGGACTGTAGACCCTGTGGGAAATAGCATCTACCTTTAACAGTGGATGTGTCTCTTTTTCTGCTCAGGCCGTTCACGTCAAGGGTGGGAACTGAATCCGTGCGGTCAGTAGTTGAGCTGAGTTTAGGTTTTGTCATCAGACGTCCCCTTCAGACCCCCACAGTCATGCTCCTCCGGAAGGTGGCTGCTGTTGCCTGCTGTGTGTGGGACCCGAGGGCCCGGGGGCTTTCCCTGCTGCGTCTTCTGCTTTTTGCAATCTCTGCACCACGGAAGGGACCTCTGCGTCCTTCCCCTCCTCGGGGCTAGACCACTGCGTCCTGTCACGCAGGGCTCGTGGGTCACGGCTCCCGCGGACAAGCCTCAGTCTTAAGGGGGGCCTGTGAGCCTGGCGCGCTCTCGGCGTTCCTGCCCCTCCTTCACGGGCAGCCAGCCTCTGCCGTGTACCAGTGGCGGGTCTTGGGCAGGTTTCTGCTTTGTCTTGGTGTGTGATCCTGCACCTCAGAGGTCACCCACCTCTTCCTGGAACAGGCACCTCGAGCTGCTTCTGCCCTTGCCTCGGAAGCCATGGGCTCCTTGCCTCAGGGTCTGGGAGTGAGAGAGTAGCCTCACCTCCCACGGTGGTGGAGGGTCTTATAGGAGAAAGGGCCCTGGGGAAATGGGCTGGGTTTCGTGCCAGCCCCACAGTTGGCAGCCTGCACCCCTTCAGCACCAAGAGGGGATTCTCTCTGCCCCCACTCTTCCTTGTAAGCACCTGGCAGAAACTCCTGGAAAGAGCTTGCGAGGGCCTCCACATGCCCCTTGGGTCTGGGGCTCCCTCTATTCTAATACTGTCCCACCAGCCCACACCTGACCTTTAAGAAGCCATTAACATTTTAGCTGCTTTCTTCTCAAGCTTCTTTATGCTGACCACCTCCTCCCTGTGTGTTGCCAGAGGCGATAACTCATTCATCTCCTGTGTCCACGGTGGGGTCCTGGGGACCCCGCGCTCCAATAACTATAAGCAGAGTTCTGCTTTTCTAGATGATGTGATTCTTTTTTCTCCCTGTTAGGGTGGGGGCATTGTTTTCTTGCAGCTCCTGTGTCGTAACCAGAGGTAGAATAACTTTTACACGTTTTCTGACGGGTAGGATTTTATGCCCTAAACTGACCCTGATGCTGGGTAAGATTGAAGGCAGGAGGAGAAGGGGGCGACAGAGGATGAGATGGTTGGGTGGCATCATGATTTTGTGCAAACTCTGGGAGATGGTGAAGGACAGGGAAGCCTGGTGTGCTGCAGTCCATGGGGTCGCAAAGAGTCGGACATGGTTTAATGACTGAACTGAACTGGGGACGGTGTCGAGGCCTTTTCAGGGCATTTTCTCTGCAGTTTTCACCATGTTCGTTGACTTTAGACCCAACCCTGCGTGAGGTTCAGGGTCATCGCCCTTCCAGCACTCCGGGCCGCTGTGACAGGGGAAGGGCCCGGGACCGTACGTGTTGTGAATTCTCAGTGAGCTCCTGGGTGCACTTGTTTCTTCAGGGAGCCCAGAGCGTTTCTTCGGCAGGCACTGCATTTTCTTGGTCACTCTGTCTCAGTAACCGAGCTCTCAGCAAAGGGTTTAAGCCCCCAGAGCCAGTCTGGCCTGAGGCTTCTGCCACGTGGGTTATTGCAATCTGGATGCTCCGGGCGTTACGGGGGACACAGGCTAGAGCGGGAGCAGTGGCCCCCAGATAAACGGGTATCGGACGGCATAGCGAGGCCAAGGGACCATCTCCACGGCGTGCAGACAGAGGGCACTGTCACAGCCCAGGCCCGCAGGGACTAGTTGGAGTGCCGGGAGCCCACACGGGTGGCATCTCGTGGACCCAGGCTCGGTTCCCGGTCCCACCAGCGACAGGAAGTCAGACTGGGAGCAGGTCCCTCCTGGGCTGCGTTTCCTCCTCCGAAGTGGAAGCAGGGCCGCCCACTCCTTACAGAGGAGATGAGGGGCCCTGACCATCTTGCCCTTGCCCTGCTCCCGCCCGCAGGAAAACCTTCAGAAGCTGGTCCACATCGAGCACAGCGTTCGGGGCCAAGGGGATCTCCTCCAGCCAGGAAGGGTGAGTGCCTCCACCACGGAGGGCACGGGCAGGCAGGTGGGTGAGGCCCTGATAAGCCCCATTGTTCAGCTGGGCTGGCCCAGACGGGCCTGGCCGCAGGTGCCCACAGGCAGGGGATGGAGGGGGGCAGGGGGAGGGAGGGCGGGAGGGCAAGGGCTGTACTGGGCTCCGCAGGCCCCTGGCCGTCTCCCCTCGGGCTTCCTGCTCTCAGGGCCTTTAGAAAGCAGTGCCATTGGGGTTCCATGTTCCTCTCAGAAGAGACACCAGTATCCTCAGTTTAGTCCAGTGGCTGGGAAACCATCTCTCAGGAACCCCAACGTTTTTTAAAGACAGATTTACCCACTTTAAAGCTTCCAAATGGAAAACACAAAACTCAGCTCAAGAGTAGAAAAAAAAAAAATGTATTCCTGACCTGTTCCGGTCCTCAAAGGACAAGCAGCAGGAGTGAGAGATGGTACTTCGGTGTAAAACCCCACCCAGCGTTTTGGCCAGAGGCCTCAGCTTAGTGAAGACGATCAGACATCTGTTTGTATCCTCCAGAATTGAGGGGGCTGTAGCAACTGTTTGCAGGTCTTCAGCCACTGTAGCAAACTGGCATCTCAGAGGCTCTGTTCTCATCGGATGCCCGTGGCAGGAAACCAGGGGGCCAGGCATTGGTGGGGCCACTCTGT
>NW_011495042.1:5860162-5867398 GCF_000754665.1 Bison bison bison | reverse complement strand
GGGCGGAGTCATTGTTGGGACCACTCTGTGGCTGGCCCGCTGTCTGGGTTGGTGTGGTTCAAAGAGGGTGCTCCCCAAAGGCCAGATGCCCGTCTCCAGGGCTGCCCCACCAGGCGTGGAGCATGGCTCCTGGGCAGGGGGCTTCTGCCATGAGCCGCTCACCCGAGCTCCAGGAGGCACCGTAATTGGTTTCCCGCTGGACGGAGCAGGGGGTCAGCCTGATCACCGAGGTCTGCTTCTCTGCTCACAGGAGTTTCTGAAGGAAGGGACGCTGATGAAAGTAACAGGGAAGAACAGACGCCCCCGGCACCTGTTTCTGGTAAGTACCCGGCCTTCGGTCAAGCCCGGACTACAGGTTCTGTGAAGCATTTGGGGGCCGTTACCCGAGGATGGCAGGAAGGCCGTGGAGACCAGAGCCGACCCCGTAGGGCGAGGATCGTCCAGGAAAGCCGAAAGCTGAGGGCTTAAGCCTCTCCCTCGGGTATTACTTGAAAGATTTCAGGGGAATGTTGTGACGTGTAACGTCATTATTCACGTGCCCCTCCTAAAACCAGGAGGGTCTTAAACTTGGGGTAACTGTTCAGCTGCCTTATCTGACATGTGAGCCACCAGAGACCCAGAAAGGAGAGTTGACCTGGCTCGCCCTCCTAGCAGGTCGGGGGCGGAGGCCCGAAGGAAGCCAGGGCTCTGAGCTGAGCCCGGCCCTGTCTACAGTGTGCACAGGACAGGACAGAGGGACGTCCTTAATGACGTCCCAGCCCAGTCTGGAACACCAGGGCACGTCCAGGCCTGGAGGGGAGTACCAACTCACTGGAAAAGACCCTGATGATGGGAAAGATTGAGGGCAGGACAAGGGGACGACAGAGGGTGAGATGGTGGGATGGCATCACTGACTCAACAGGCATGAGTGTGAGCAAGCCCTGGGAGGTGGTGATGGACAGGGAGGCCTGGCATGCTGCAGTCCGTGGGGTCGCAGACAGTCAGACACGACTGAGCGACTGAACGACAGCAGCGGATGCTGAGCTTTACGCAGGTCGTGGCCCCCGTCCTGAGCCCCCGAGGTGTTTTGCCTGTTAAGTTCTCCTCTCTGCTAGAAGTAATTTTTCTCTCTGCTCCTCCACCATTCGCTGTCAGTTTTTGTTCCTGCTATTACAGTCTCCATTCACTTTGTTAGAATTGTGTGCAAAGTAAAAGTGGAAAGGCTCCGAGTCAGTGGGTAGGAGTTCTCTCTGTCGAAGCACCTCCTGTGTGCTGGGTGCTGGAACCCAATAGCTAAGGGTCCCTTTCTCTGCCCTCAACCTCCAGTGTCCAGGGTAAAGATTGAGTTATGAGAGTAGTTTGGGCAGAATCTCAGGGATGGGCGGGGGGGATATGGAAGGAAAGAGAGGATCCAGGAGAGTGGGGAAATAGGAAGGTGGATGGCACAGGGGCAGCTGGCATTTGTTGAGTGTTCTCTGGGTGCTGTGCCGTATGCTGAGTGTTTTGTGTATTTTTTCCCTGGGGAAAACCGTACCCGCGTTAAGCTTGGAAGGAAGGATTGGAGTTTTGTCAGGCGGATGAAGGAAGAGCATTTCAGGAGCAGGAACAGCAGAAGCAAAGGGTAGAGGTGTGAGGAACACGGTGTGTCTGGAACACCTCTGTTGGCCTGGTGGAGTCACAGGTGCAGATGGGCGCTTTCGCTCGTAGGGCTGGCAGGGTGTGGTGGTCTCCAATGGCCCTGCCAGCTGGGGGGCTAAATTCCAGATTGGCCTCACAGTCCTGAACAGGGGAATTGCGGGCCTGGCTGGAAGCGTCTCATCCGCAGCTGCCTGCCAAGGTTTGCTGAGCTTCTGTGGCCTGTGCCCCGGGGCCTTGGCCTGGCCTCACTGGTCACTCAGCTCCATATAAAGACCAGAGGAGCCAAGTCCAGAGGCTCTTCTGCCTCTGCTTCATCCTCCCCACCACCTGTCACCTCCCCTGAGAAGCCCCCACTCTGGCAGGCTGGCGCTGCCGTGCAGGGAGGCCATGTGGTCCTGGACCATTCACAGAGCCCTGGGTGCCGGTGGCGTTGCCATGGCAGCAGTGGCTCCAGGGGTAGCCGCAGAAAGGCGGGGTCACCGTGGTGACACGGGTGGGTTCCCTAGGGATGGGCGGGGTGTGGCCACCCCCAAACACACCACCCTGCACGCCCTGGAGGCACCTTTATTCACTCGTGATCCTGACCCCTCCACGATGAACTCTGTAGACCTGGGAGGGGGGAGTCTAGCCTGTCTGTGGCTCGGTTCCCCCTCTGTGCCTGCCTGAGGGGACGGTGGGGCCCGAATTGAGATCCTTCCTGCCAGGGGCTCAGCCTGGCCTGGCCAGTGGTTCTTGTCAGTATTAGAACAACAGAGCCGGACAGGGCTTGGAAGCTTCCTCTGGGCCGGGGGTCGGCCGGCCCCCTGTTTTGTGGAGGGAGGTCTCTGGGAGTGCAGCCTCACTCGTTCTTCCTTGAGTGTCTCTGGTGCCTACTTTTGGGAGACGATGGCTGAGTCAGGCAGTTGAAGCAGAGACCATCTGGCCCACAGAGACTGAAATACTTACTTTCTTTGTTGTTCAGTTGCTCAGCTGGGTCCAACTCTTTGCGACCCCATGGACTGCAGCACACCAGGCTTCCCTGTCCTTCACTATCTCCCAGAATTTGCACAAACTCATGTCCAGTCGATGATGCCGTCCAACCATCTCACCCTCTGTCGTCCCCTTCTCCTCCTTCCTGCCTTCGATCTTTCCCAGCATCAGGGTCTTTCCCGATGAGTCATTTCTTAGCATCAGGTGGCGGAAGTATTGGAGCTTCAGCTTCAGCATCAGTCCTTCTTCCAATGAATATTCAGTGTTCGTTTCCTTTAGGATGGACTGGTTTGACCTCCTGGGAGTCCAAGGGACTCTCAAGACAGTTTGAAAGCATCAACTCTTTAGCGCTCAGCCTTTACGGTCCAGCTCTCACATCTGTACATGAATATCTGGCCCTTTACGAAACAGTTTGCCGACCCTGGTCTGTTCCAACTCTGTTCAGACAGTGAGGCCCTGAGAGAGGAAGGGCTTGCCTGAGACTGCACCACGGCTCAGTGCCCAGGCCAGTCCCAGAAGCACCAGGAGAGCCAGTGGCAGGAAAACTCGCCCATCCCGCCCCCTCTGCAGACGCTGTCTGCGGGCAGAGGAGCGCGGACCCTGAGTTCCCGCCCCCTCTTCAGACCCCGTCTTCCTGATCCCCTTTGGCTCCCACGCATGGGGCCTCCCCGGGGGCCACTCTCCCTTGATGCTTGTAGTGAAGTGGGGGTGGTGGTGTTCCCCACTTGGCAGATGGGGCGGCTGAGGCCCCGGGGAGCGAGACAGCTTGTCTGGAGCCACTCAGCTCCAGCAGAGCAGGGTTGGACGGCCCATAGCGCCACCTGGAGGACGCCATCGGCTCTTCGCGCTGTGCACTTAGCCAGACAGAAACACTCTGTCTGAAGGCAGAGTGGCTTAAGTTTCTGCATGTCTGCCCTGCTTCGGGGTGGCAAACTTCAGTTGTTCATTCAACAAACCTTAATTAAGCATCAGCTGTGTTGCTGGAGGTGCATCAGTGAATGGGCTTCCCTGGAGGCTCAGACAGTAAAGGATCTTCCTGCAATGCAAGAGACGCGGGTTCCATCCCTGGGTGGGGAAGATCCCCTGGAGGAGGAAATGACAACCCACTCCAGTATCGCGATTCTCCAGGCAAACACAGGAGCCTGGCGAGCTACAGTTCACGGGGTCACAGAGAGTCGGCCGTGACTAACGCTATCTATCTAACTTGCAGTGAACAGGACCCGCCAGCTCCCTGTCCCCAAGAATCTTCCCCTTCCCTCCCTCCCTTCCTTAACTCTGCTTGTTAGAGGCTGACTTGATAGAGAGTTCATCAGTGTTAAGTGTATATGTTGGTGTCTGTCGACAGCTGCATATTGACATGTGACCTGCTTGGGTCGACATACGGAGCATATCCAGCCCCACGGAAGTTCCCCAGGGCACCTCCCCTCACTGTCCCCCAGGCACCCGCTGCCCTTACTTCCATCAGTGCAGATGAGCTGTTCTGGAGCTTCATGTACATGTTGTGAAGCCACGTGGACTCCACAGTCCGGCTTCTTCTCGCTGGTGTGTCTTGGAGGCTGAGCCCTGTCGTCAGGCGTGTTCTGTCTGCCCGCTGGTTGCTGTGTGGCTGCGAGCTGTGAACGTGCCGCCGTTTCCGTGTCCTGATACCCGCTGATAGGTGTTTGGGTTGTTTCCCTTTGGAGTGGTGCTGGATAAACCTCATACCGACATCCCCGTCCCGGACTTCCTGTGGGCATGTGTGCGTTTGCTCCTCTGTGTCCATGTGAAATTGCGGAGAAGGGGTCTCCTGTTTCAGCCCAGAGTGCCCTTGCTCCCCTGGTCCCTGGGAATGCGAGATGCTTGTGTTCAGTGAGGCTCCAGGACATGCCCAGCACGTGCCTTCTGGGCCTAAGACACGTCTGACGGGGTCCCCTCTCCCCAGATGAGTGATGTGCTGCTGTACACGTACCCCCAGAAGGACGGGAAGTACCGGCTGAAGAGCGCATTGGCGGTGGCCAGCATGAAGGTAAGAGCCCAGGAGCAGGGGCCCTGGGGGTGGCGGGGGCCCTGGGGACGAGGAGACACATCCCTGCCTGTGGAACTCACAGCCTGCAGATGAGGAGGGCCCCAGGATTCTGTCGTCGGGAGCTCAGGGAGGGTGGGATGAGGGAGGGCTGCCCAGAGTGGATAATATTTGGATAAATGCGGAAGAGAGACAAGGAAGGGGGTCCATTGGGGGAGGAGAATGCGGAGAGAGGAAGCAAGCAGACGTGTGTTTATCGATCGTGGTTAAGATATCCGTAATGTACGTTTGCCGTTGGAACCGTGTTTTAACCGTACAGTTCGACGGCATCGAGCGCATTCACGGTGTACCATTGCACCGGCCATCCCCAGCACTCTCTTCATCTTTCCAGTCTGAAGCTCTGTGCCCTTAAACTCTTTCATTCTCCCCCTCTCCTCCCCAGGCATTGGCAACTACCATTCTACTCTTTGTCCCTATGAACTCAGCAGCTCTAGGGACCTCATATAAGTGGACTCCTAGGCGATGCTTGTCCTTCTGTGACTGGCTTACTTCACTTAGCATAACAGCCTCAGGGTTCGTCCACGTGGTCGCAAGCGTCAGAACCTCCTTCCTTTTTAAGGCCGAATAGTGCTCCATCGTGGGTGTAGGCTAGCCCACACTTTGTGTACCCATCGTCCATCCGTGGACACTAGAGTGGCCTCCACCTTTTGGCTGCTCTGAGTAACGCACGCGAGTGTGCAAATGCCTGTTCAAGCGGCAGCTATTTCTTAAGAGAGGCCGGCTCAGCTGGACAGTCTCTTGGGTGAGCTTGGAGAGACAGGACGGTGTGACCGGGTCAGGTGTGACCTCACTCAGTGTGACCAGGGTCCCAGATACGGGGCTGGTTGGAGCTGATGGGGATTTTCAATGAGCCGGGAGTTTTAGGAAGGTAATTCCCGACCATCGTGGGGACTGGGTTAGAAAGGGAAGCACCGAAGTGGGGGAATGGGGTATGTGCGGGCTGTCACTTGGGAGGGCGGAGGGCTAGAAGGGAGGAAGAGCTGAAGGGGGCCTGCAGGGGGCTGTCTCCCTCCCGCGGTCCCCGACCTGGAGAAGGGTGACCTTGCTAACCTGGGAGGTGTCTTCCCCTTTTGGACCAGAGCATCCGTCCGCGCAGGAGTCTGACAGAGGCCATCTGGAGGGTGCCCACTGGGCAGGTGCTTGTCCAGCACAGTGGGCTCCGAGAAGGATGCCTTCCTGGGGGTCAGCGGGTGGCCACAGAGTCAGAGTCAGCAGCTGGGCTCCCACTGTGCACACACGCACACAGAGACACAAACACACATGCACACACACAGACACACACACCCCATCTTCCAGGTGAGAAAGGTTTGCCCTTCGCAGTGAGGAAGCTCAGGCTCAGAGTTGGGCGGTGGCAGGACCCCTCCCGTGCCCATCCTGAGGGCCGCTCCTGGTTTCCAGGTCAGCCGCCCTGTGATGGAGAAAGTGCCCTACGCCCTGAAGATCGAGACTCCCGAGTCCTGCCTGACTCTGTCTGCCAGGTATGAGGAAAGGAAGGACCGGGGGAGTGTGGGGCAGGATTTCGCACGTGGGAAAGTTTGGAATCGTAGACGCTGAATGTGTTGTCAGTTTTATTTTGGTGTCCTTTTTGGGTAAATGACTTTTGTTCCGTTATTTCTTGTCCGGTTTTGGACAGTCATGTGGCGAATCTGATAAAACCATGGCTTCTCTCCCCAGAAAACATGTGCATACACATAAAATTTTACGTGGAATCTCAGGGGTTTCCAGAGCCCATTGCTTAAATATAACAATATCTCCTTGTTGTAAAACTCTACGAATCATTGGGTCTTTGCAGCAGTAAGAAAGGTCAAAGCCAGTGAAAAGTGCATGGTGCACCTTAGCTCGTAAAATAGTCTGTGTTTAGGCTGCCAGATCTGGAGAGTGTGAGAAACATCAGAGGTGAACACTCATCGATTTATTTTCCCTTTTACTTTTTTGGGGGTGAGGCCTTTCTATCAGAGATGGCTGTTTTTTCCCAGGCCCTCAGGCTCTGCCCTGGGGTCCCCGTTTTGTTGGTTTCTGGCAAAGAAAGAGTCCCCCTGCCCTTTTTCCAGGAGAAGACCAGCTGGAGCTGGGATAGGGGCTCGGGGCTCAGAAACCAGGAAGGGGGCTTCTGCCAGGAGCTGCTCTAGGCACGGTGGCAGGGTTGGAGCGACATCTAGTGGGCTCCGTGAGAATTTCCACCTGGCGGCTGCTCGGGGGCATTGCCTCTCAGGAGACCCTGCCAGCCCCAGAGGGGAAGGTGGGATGTCTGCGCTCTGAATGAGTGAATGACTGGGAGGGCGTGTGGGAAACTGAGGAGGACAGAGAGAATGAGATAGTGACAGTTGCCAGCATCTGCCCACTGCCCCCCAAGTGGTGCCTGGCTCTGTGCCCCCGGCCTCCGAGAGGGTGGGACCCCTTGCTTCTGCAGTGCTTTGTCATTGGCAGAGTCCTCCACCCCCACGTGTCATCTGGTCCCTGCAGCCGCCCTGGGAGTTAGAGTGTTTGATGTTCCCACGTTTACAGGCCAGGCCCAGAGACACCTCACAATCGAGGCTGCCTGCTTGGAAGCGGACATGCCGCTGTGCAAGTCTGGCGGGTGGCCGGGC
>NW_011495042.1:5858756-5859569 GCF_000754665.1 Bison bison bison | reverse complement strand
CTGATGCCCTCCCACCAGGGCTCCAAACCCAGACCCGTTCCGCTCCACCACCCTGCTCCCCGAAGGAAATTGTAGCGGATGGGGTTGTTCTCCCGGGAGGAAGAATATCCCGTCTTGGTTAAGGGTGCAGGCTCATCAGAAAACAGAAAGCTTACTGCTTGGTGATAATAGTCAGCAGAGTATTGTAGAGACATCCCTGGTGGTCCTCTGGCTAAGACTCCATGCTCCCATGCAGGGGACAGGATTCAGTCTCTCTGGTCAGGGAACTAGATCCCTGTGTAACCAAGACCCAGTGCAGCTAAATAAAAGCTAAATTAATTAATTTAAAAAAGCTGTATTGTATATGTGAAAGCTGCCAAGAGAATAGATCTTTAAAGTTCTTAGCACAAGAAAAATAATTTGTAAACTGTGTGTGGTGATTTCACCATACAGTCTCCCTTGATATCCACGGGAGACTGGTTCTAGGATCCTAGGATCCCCGTGGATACCAAAATCCAAGGATGCTCATGTCCATTATTTAAAACAGTGTAACATTTGCATGTAACCTACACACATCCTGTAGCATACTTTAGATCATCTCTATATCGCTTATAATACCTAATGAATAGAAGTGCTGTGTAACAAGTGAAAGTTGCTCAGTCGTATCTGACTCTTTTGCGATCCCGTGGACTATATATAGCCTGCCAGGCTCGTCTGTCCATGGGATTCTCCAGGCAAGGAATACTGGAGGGGGTAGCCACTCCCTTCTCCAGGGGATCTTCCCAACCCAGGGATTGAACCCAGGTCTCCCACATTGCTGGCGGATTCTTTTCC
>NW_011495042.1:5852842-5858343 GCF_000754665.1 Bison bison bison | reverse complement strand
GTGTAAATAGTTATAAATACAGTGTAAATTCCATGCAAATAGTTGGCAGCACGTTTTGCTTTTGAAACTTTGTAGAATTTTTAAAAATCTTTTCGATCCATCATTGGTTGAATCTGTGGATATGGAACCCGCAGACATGGAGAGCCAACTATATTACATACACTGAATCACTGCATTGTATACCTGAAACTATTAATAATATAATGTTATATGTCACTTCTATTGGGCTTCCCCGATGGCACAGTGGATAAAGAATCCGCCTGCATGCAAGAGACAGAGGAGATGCGGGTTCAATCTCTGGGTCAGAAGGATCCCCTGGAGAAGGAAATGACAACCCACTCCCATATCCTTGCCTGAAAAATCCCATGGACAGAGGAGCCTGATGGGCTGCAGTCCATGGGGTTGCAAAGAGTCGGACATGACTGAGAGACTTTCACTTTTCACACAGAACTTTCATTTTATTAGGTATTATAAACAATTATAGGTATTATAATATTAGGTATATAATACATAATATGTATTATAATATTATATTAGGTATTATAAGGTATTTGATATTATATTAGGTATCATATGCTACAAATATGACATTTGGTATTATAAGCTACAGTCCATGGGGTTGCAGAGACTTGGACATGACTGGGCACAAGCATAAGACAAGAAATCATTTTAAAAATAATTAAAAAATATATAATTTTTTAAAAATTATACATTAAATATATATTAAATTTTTAAAAAATAAAAATATGTAATTTTTTATATACTATTTTATAATTTTCTATAATTTTTTAAAAAGAAAAACAGATAAGCACCTGCAGAGGAGCATAATAACTCTGCTCAGAGCACGAGGCCCTCGAGGAGGTGGGGGCGGGTCGGCAGAGGGGTCGGACATGGTCCTCTGCTTGGGCCGGGAGGGTGAGACCCTGTGACCCGCGGGCCCCCCATCTCCCCCAGATCGTCTGCCGGAACTGCTCTCGGAACAAGTACCCTCTGAAGTACCTCAAGGACCGCATGGCCAAGGTGTGTGACGGCTGCTACGGGGAGCTGAAGAAGAGGGGCGGGGACGCCCCAGGCATGATGAGAGGTACCGCGGACCACCCTCCGCTTCTTCCCCACACGGCCTTTCCCAGCCGCTTTCTTGGGGGTCTCCGGACAAAATGCTGCCCTCCAGGAGGAGGCAGGGTTTAAACCCTGCTCTGGAGCACCTTCTCCCCGACCGTTGGTTCTGTAGAAAATCCAGAGGTGCCCCCAGAGGAAGGGTTCCATAGCAGCTGAGTCTGGGGCATGTGTCTGGGACACATGTCTGGGTCACGTGTCTGGGTCCATGTGTCTGGAACACGTGTCTCGGTCCATGTGTCTGGGACACGTATCTGGGTGACATGTCTTGGACACGTGTCTGGGTCACGTGTCTGGGTCCATGTGTCTGGGTCACGTGTCTGGGTGATGTGTCTGGGTGATGTGTCTGGGTCCATGTGTCTGGGTGACGTGTCTGGGTCCATGTGTCTGGGTCACGTGTCTGGGTGATGTGTCTGGGTCACGTGTCTGGGTGATGTGTCTGGGACATGTGTCTGGGTGACGTGTCTGGGTCCATGTCTCTGGGTCACGTGTCTGGGTCCATGTGTCTGGGTGATGTGTCTGGGTCCATGTGTCTGAGTGACGTGTCTGGGTCCATGTCTCTGGGTCACGTGTCTGGGTTCATGTGTCTGGGTGATGTGTCTGGGTCCATGTGTCTGAGTGACGTGTCTGGGTCCATGTGTCTGGGTCACGTGTCTGGGTGACGTGTCTGGGTCCTTGTGTCTGGGTGACGTGTCTGGGTCCATGTCTCTGGGTCACGTGTCTGGGTCCATGTGTCTGGGACATGTATCTGGGTGACGTGTCTGAGACACGTGTCTGGGTCCATGTGTCTGGGTCACGTGTCTGGGACATGTGTCTGGGTGACACGTCTGGGTCCATGTGTCTGGGACACGTGTCTGGGTGACATGCCTAGGACACGTGTCTGAGACATGGCATGCTGGGTCCGTGCGTCTCCGTGACGAGGCCAGTAGGCAGGCACTCAAATCACTCTGCCCAGCGGCCCTGTTTTCAGGCCTGGGTCCCCTGCGGCCCTCTTGGAATGAGGATGTCGAGATGGAGACCAGAGGCGTTGTGGTCGGGGAAGGGGCTGAAGGTCCTCGGATAGCAGAGCTCGAGGTGGCTGAGAGGGCCTGTGAGCGCCTGTGTTCAGGGTCGGCCAGAGAGGGAGCAGGGTGGATCTTGGGCCTGAAACCAGAGACTCCCCTCGGTCACCTCCACCCCAGGGCTGCCCGGGGCCGTGGAGAGGACTGCTGGCCTCTGTAGACACGGGGAAGAAGGCATAGCCAGCATCGGGAAAGCCTGCCCCCACTCCAGCTCTGTTAGCGGGGCGGGGGGGGGCACCCCTTCTCTTGGGTCACACGGAACCCCAACCCCACCCCACCCCTCATGGCCGGGTGCCATCTCAGGAGGGCCGGGAGCTCAGGTCTTGGAGGCGCCTGTGTCCCCTGCCATGGGCGCAGACGCTCACCTCCCTCCCCGCGGCTTGTCTTGCTGCAGAGCGGCCCCTGAGCATGAGCTTCCCCCTCTCCTCCGCCCGCTTCTCGAGCAGCGCCTTCTCGTCCGTCTTCCACAGCATCAACCCCTCGGCCTTCAGGAAGCAGAGGAAAGTCCCGTCAGCCCTGACCGAGGTGAGGCGGGTATAGGGCTGCCTTCCTGGGGGCCAGGGGGATTTAGAAGGTTTTGGGTCCTCAGACCCCCTGCCCCAGCCGGACCAGGCTCTTGAGGACACGTTAGAGAGCATCCCTCATGGGAGGCGTTCTGGCTCGTGCTCACAAAGGCCGCCCTGAAGCATAGGCCGTCTCCTGGGTGTGACCGAGAAGACCCCCGCTGGTGGCAGAGAACAGGAGCCCAAGTGGCTGTCAGAGGTGCGGGGAGACACGTCGGCCCCCCAGCCTTGACCCATCCCCAGATGCACACAGCGCTGCAGCACTTGGGTCTAAAGCCGCTCGGCCTGGCTCAGCCCTCCCGAGTCTGGTCCCCTCAAACCTCATCCCTGTCTCATCCTGGGGATCCCACACAGGCTCAGGTGGTGGGCCTCCTAAAGGCTGTAGGACTCTTTCCAGGAAACCTCAGAATTAGCCCAACTCAATTCCTTTCTGCAGACAGAACCAGATTATTGACTGTATTCTAATCATAACCACAAATAAATGTGTGCCCGTGAATATACAAGCCGTCAAAAGAAGACTGAGCAGCTGTTACCAAGTATTTTTAAATATTCATTATTGAATAGCAGGTGGCAAGGGTCAAAAAGTGTTAGGGATGAAAATTTTAAGTGAGTATGGTTCTATCCATTAGCTTGATTCCTTTTGTATCTTAAAAATCGTGGAAGTTAACACTTACGTGATAACAATTTTTTTTTTCAAAAGGACAGAAGAATGTGTGATGAGAATTGAGTTTCTCTCTCTCCCTCCCCAGACTCCTTCAGTCCCACCCCTCAAAGTTAACTGCTGTCAGATTTCTTACGGATGCTTCCAGAAATGTTTATGCATATACATAATTAAGATAGACGATCATAGATCCTTTTTTTAACTCAAAAGATGATACTCTGAATCTTCCATACATTTCTTTCACTTTATCTTTGATATCATAATTTCACATTAGCTTGTCCACACAAATCTCACACTTCTTACACTGCATGGCTGTCTCCTCACTTATTAACTAGTCTCTTGCCACAAATTGAGAAAAGACCACCCTCTCACTCCCACAGTCCTGTCAACAGGAGCTGAACTCACGGAACCTGAGTGTGCCATGGGTACAGAGTTTGAGAACCACTGTTCTCACCTTTCAGGCATCAGGCCACCGTGATCCAGGTGCCGTGTGGACCTGCCCCAGGCCATGTTGGCAGGTTTTGCCCTAAGCAACACCTTTTTATTACTCAACCCGGACTACACCGTGGGCTCCGCAGCAGCCCCAGGAGCAATGTGTCCCCGCCTCCCGCTGTTCTCTCCCCCGCCCCCAGGAGCCCCACCCCAGCAGTGAGACCTGCTTCCCAGGGGACAGTCTGCTGGAGCGCTGTCCCGGGAGCATCAGATGGGGTCAGATCGCAGACTCTGGGAGCTGCTCCGGCAGGTCAGCTGTGGGGAGAGGAGGCTTGTCCGAGTTAGAGGGGTCCTGGGGACCCAAGAGGGGCAGGTTCCTTGCCCGGTACTTCTCAAAACACCTGGCTGGTTGTAGCTTCCTCTGCCTACGCTGGAGTTCCCTGACCTTGAGAACATTTGCCAAGAGCTCTGAGTTCTCGGCCTCTCTTCAACTAAGTCGGAACTTCATCTTTGGTAGATCCCCCCCCACCCCCAGTTCCTCTGGGTCTCAGTTTCCCCACCTATGAACTGAGAAAGTCAGATGACATTATTTTGTAACCTGGCCTTCTTGCTCTTGTATTAAGGTGAATGTTTATGGAGCACTTAACTGTGGGTCAGGCACTGTATCTGACCGGTACCTGTCTGACGTCCTTTGATTCCAGTTTAACTAGTCAGGACACTGAGACGTACAGGAAGTAACCCCTCTAGTGGTTGCTAGGGTCTGTGTTGGAACCCGAGATGGGTCTTACTCCAGGCCTGTGATCTTAGCCCCTGTGAGAGGCGTGTTCAAAAGACCACACCATTGATACTACTGAAAGAAAGTCAAGTCGGTCTGTGTCCCACTACAGACCCCGTGGACTGTAGCCTGCCAGGCTCCTCCGTCTGTGGGATTCTCCAGACAAGAGTACTGGAGTGGGTGGCCATTTTCTTCTCTAGGGGATCTTCCCAACCCAGACTTCAAACTCGGGCCTCCCGCATTGCAGGCAGACGCTTTACCCTCTGAGCCACCAGGGAAGCCCCGATGCTACTAAGAGGTGTTAACAAACTCATTAGGCAGGAGATCATACAACCTTTTAGGGAAACAGTTTAAAAAAGAAAGGATCCCCTCTTAAATGTGAGGGGAAAAGTAAGCTGAAAAGCATAAGAACCAGTTTTATGAGGAAGAAACTTTCACCCAGATAGATACCTGCAGTTCTGTGATTTGGGGTCCTGGGCTGAGACGAGAGAACCAGGAATCTGCCTCACCGCCAGAGGGCAGCCTCCTGCAGGCACTTTTCGACTCTCGGGTCCCTTCGTCAACCTTGTCTCTCAAACCCGGCCCCGTCATGCGGCCTTTGAGGGGCCGGATGCACCGCGAGACCATCCGAGCGCCCCGACTCCAGAGCGGCACGAATGCCCCGCCGGCCGGTTTCAGTGTCATTTAGGTCCCGTCGGAACCGTGTCCACCCGCCGGAGCCTTGACCGCCCCGCTTGCTTCCCTCCGCCAGGTGGCCGCCTCCGGAGAGGGCTCCGCCATCAGCGGCTACCTCAACCGGTGTAAGAAGGGCAAGAGGCACTGGAAGAAGCTCTGGTTCGTCATCAACGGCAAAGTGCTCTACACCTACGCGGCCCGTGAGGTAGCAGATCGGA
>NW_011495042.1:5835214-5852674 GCF_000754665.1 Bison bison bison | reverse complement strand
TGGCCCCCGCTCGGCTGCCACGGCGGGCAGGTCTTCTCTGAGGGCGCCACGCGGGTGCACGGCCACGCGTCTGTCTCTCCGAGGAGCCGGCCGTCCCCTTGTGGGCCCAGGTGGTGCAGCGGGCAGGGCCGGTGCCGCGAGGCCTTGGCACGTCCCCGGGGTGGGTGGGGGGCAGCAATCGAGGGCGCTGCCTCAGAGAGAGCGCCTTTCTGCCCTCCGCTTCCGTTGTTCGCGCGGGAACCCAAGAGCCTGAGGAAAATACCGTCCTCTGTGTCTGTGCACCGGCCAGGGAACCGTATTGCTTCGTGCATGGCAGCTCTTTACTAAAGAAGCCCGACGTTCATGTGTATCACAGCATCTTAGACTTTCATCTGCTACAATGCAGCGGGGAGAGGGTCCTGGTCCAGCCTGCTTCTGCAGCAGAGAGGCGTGAGCGCGGCTGCGCGGCAGGGGGCGCTCTGGTCCTGGCTCGGGCTGAACCCGTGGGATACAGAGAAAGATTTACCAGGTCCAGACCCCGCTGTCTATCTGATGGTTTCCGCAGGCGAAATCCGCTTTGGAAAACGGGCCTTCAATGCATTCTCCCCTCCTGCAGAGGGTGAGCACATTCTCCCCACGAGGATGAGCACATCACCACAGGGTGGGCCCTTCTCCCCTGACCACGGGTGCTGGCGACCAGGCAGAAGGCATGTCCCCTGTGGGGGCGTGAAGCTCCCCTCACGAGGAACCTGCAGCTGTGGCGGCTGCAGTCAGCCCCGCCGTCCAGGATCCCAGACACACAGAGGGGACCCCTTGTGGGCCTGAGGGACAGGGGTGCTGTGTGAATTTCACCCTCTCCGAGGAGGGGTGGCCTCTGAGACCTGGGTTCTGGGAGAACTGAGTGGACACTTTGTGAGACTTCTTCACAGCAGCGCTTGAGGGGGGTGCACAGGGGTGTGTTGTGGGTCCCCGAGGTGTGGAGAGCACCCAGCTGTCCTGAGAGCAGGCCCTTCCTCCACAGAGCATCTCGTGGAAAACACGCTTGGGGGATAAAAGCTATTGACAGTTAACCGACCATCAGAGTGAGGATCCTGTCTGAGAGCTGAAAAGCCAGACGGTCTATGTCTCGAGCGACGGTTGTTGTGGAAGTGACAGTGTGGGTTGGTTTTCAAAGATGGATTTCAGGATGCTTCCACTTCTTCAGAGAGAGGAACTTGTATAGTTGCTCAATAAGCCTAAACCAGTGACAGGCCAAGCTTTCAAATTCCATCAAAAGACGGAGACTTGGTAACGTGGATGGGCAGATTTCACTGTCTCTACTGCCATGCAGCCCCATCACGTACCCTGAGGTAACCCAAAGCTGATGTAACTTGCTACTCAGCATCAGCCCTGGGAGAGAGTGCTTGTCAGAAATATATAGGAATCTTTTACATTTTTCCAATATTTTGTTATGTAGTTAATGTATTAATTATTACAAAAAATTTCAAACATAAAGAAACGGAGGAATTTTGATTATACAGTTAACATTTTACTGTAATCAAGTATCTGTTAGTCTCTCGTCCATCTTGCTTTCTGATGCTTTTCAAGTATAATTCCCCCTGAAAAGCGAATGTGAAAGCCACTCAGTGAAAGTGGAAGTCGCTCAGTCCTGTCCTACTGTTCACGGCCCAGGCCAGAAAACTGGAGTGGGTAGCTGTTCCCTTCTCCAGGGGATCTTGCCAACCCAGAGATCGAACCCAGGTCTCCCACATTGCAGGTAGATTCTTTACCAGCTGAGCCACCAGGGAAGCCCAAGAATACTGGAGTGGGTAGCCTATCCCTTCTCCAGGGGATCTTCCCAACTCAGTAATCAAACCGAGGTCTCCTGTGTTGCAGGCGGACTCTTTACCAACTGAGCTGATTCTCCCTAAGAGTTCAATATTTGTGTATCTTTTTTTTTCTTTTGAAGTACAACTTTTATATGAGGAAGTACACCAATCTTGATACTGTTTGTTGAGTTTTGACTAAAGCATACCCCTGTAAATCCTCACCTCACCCCCATCCCTAGAGGCAACACGCTAGGTTGTATTTTTTTCCTACCATATGTTAGTTATATCCTTTAGATCTTCAGATAAATGGAATCGTGCGCGATTTTTCCACTCAACACAGTGTTTTTAAGTCATCCATATTGTTGCGTACAGTTGGTCACGCCCTTTTGTGGCTGAGTAGTATTCCGTTTTGTGAATATACCTCTTTGTTTATCCATTCACCAGTTGAAGGACATTTGAGTTGTTTCCAATTTGAGGTGATTATGAATAAAGCCAGTTTAAACTTTTGCATACAGGTTTTTGTGTGAAAATAGGTTTTTATTTTGCCTTGGGTGAATACCTAGGAATGGAATTTCTGGATCACAGAACGATATACATATGGTCTTTCAGAATTTACCGGGTAGTTTTCCAAAATGATGTGGCATTTTACAGTCTCTGCAATGATGTAGGTAAATTGGGAGTTCTGTTTGCTCCACCTTTGTTAACACTTGGTATTGCCAGGCTTTAATTTTAGCCATTCTGGTGAAAGCGTAGTAGTATCTTAATGTGGTTTTAATACTTTATAGTAAGCCTTGTGTAAGTCCTCCAGCTTTGTTCTTTTTAAAGGTTGTTTTGGGTCTTTTGTGTTTCCATATAAATGTGTCAATTTCAATAAAAATGACTATTAAGATTATGACAGGGATTATTGAATCTATATATCTATCTGGGGAGAATTGACATCATAGCCATATTGAATCTCCCAATCCATGAATAATTCATTTATTTAGTTCTTTAAATTCTGCATTTAATGTTTTGTACTTTTTAGTATAGAGATTCTTATACTTCTCTCATTTCTGTTACCTTTATTCTAAGTACTTTATTTTTGGATGCAGTTTTGAGTGGAATTTATTTTCTAGTGTTCACTGATAATACAAAAATGTTTTTAAAAGACAACAATTAATTATCCTGTGACATCGCTAAATTCATTATTAGTTCTAATAGTTGTTTGTAATCAAACGTGTCCTTTTTACGCACAGGTAGTTTTGCTTCTTCTTTTCTGATCTTGATGTCTTTTATTTCTTTTTCTTGCCTTAATGCGATGACTAGGATCTCCAGCGCAGTGTTGAATTTAATTGGTAACGGGCAGTGCCCTCTTGCTTCGTGTCAGTCTTGGGGGAAAAGCATTAAGTATTTCGCTATTGAGTATGATGTTATTGGTGGGTATTTTATAGATACTCTTTGTCAGATGAAGGAAGTTCCCTTCTGTGTGTTTACTGGCTGCACTGCGTCGTCGTTGGTGCATGAGGGCTTTCTCCGTTTGCAGGGAGCGGGGGAGCTGGATGCCGTGGCTTCTCTGGTTGCAGAGCCCGGGCTGTAGGCGTGCAGGTTCAGTGGTTGTGGCACACAGGCAGAGCTGCTCTGTGGCATGTGGGATCTTCCTGAAGCAGGAATCAAAGCCATGTCCCCTGCATTGGCAGATGGGTTCTTATCCACTGTACCACCGGGAAGACCCGAGAAGTTCCCGTCTGTTCCCTAGTTTGCTAAGGGTTTTTATCATGAGTGGATGTTGAATTTTGTCGAATGTTTTTTCTGATCCAGCAGTCTTAAAAAGTTGATTGCCTTTTATACACAAACTGAACTCCCCCTTCTCTCCTACAGTCATTCTAATGTGCTTAACCACTTATCTCTGTTCACGTACGATCTTATGGTTGTATGAACGTGTATTTGTGCATAAATATGGGTGTGTTTATTATAAAACGCTCTTTATCTACATATAAGAAGCTCGCTCTTTTTCCGCCCAACTCCATGATTTTAAGCACGGACGCCCTGAGTGCTCCATATTGAAGCGCTGTGAAAGAGACCATGGCGGGCTGAGCACAGAATACATTAACAGGAGTAATGACAGTGGAAAATCTGAGTCACAGACACACCAAATCAGTGGAAGGAATGCGCAGTTTTACGGGTTCATGAGTTCCAGTGCTGGCCCTGCCCCTTCCACACTGTGTGATCTTGGGGCATTATTTACCTTCCCTGAGCCTCAGTTTCTTCTTAGCATGGTGGTGACACCTTCCATGACCGTCAAGAAGATTAAACAAGATAACGTGGAAGTCCCAGGACTCTGTAAACGCTGTTACAGAATGTTAAGTCTCCCTCCTCGTGACTGGTGCTGGCAGGAAGTAGGGGTGAAGAGCACGGATGCTCAGCTGCTGATGGGCGTCTTGCCATGTTTAACGTCCTTTTCCCCTCTGCCTCTCTGCAGGACACAGTGGCCTTGGAGAGTATGCCCCTGCTTGGCTTCACCGTTGCGTCAAGCAAGGAGGAGGGCAGCAGCGAAGCCAGCCCTACGTTTCATCTTTACCACAAGAAAACCCTATTTTATAGCTTCAAAGCCGAGGATAGCAGTTTGGCTCAGAGGTACTCAAATAACTAGTCCTGGGTTCCCCCCTCTCCTCTCTCAGAAGGGAACCAGCTGTCACCCTGGGCTTTGGCTTCTGTTCTCCAGCCCTCCTGTCCTGTCAGGGTCCCTTGGGCCACAGCAGAAGAGCAGATTGAAGTTCCCAGGCAGACCTCAGATAGACTGTGGGTGGGGTTCCGGACCACGCAATGAAGCGCATGTGGCAGTCAAGGGAGTCCCCAGCTTTTTGGTTTCCCAGTGCATACACGAGTTGTGTTTATCCTGTAGCCTGTTAACTGTGCAGTCGTGTTATGTCTACAAAAGTATGCGTTCCTTAACTGGAAAATGCTTTATTGCTAAAAGTACTAACCATCATCTGGGCCTTTTAAGAGGTCATAATCTTTTTGCGGTAGTAACATCAAAGACCACTGGTCACAGATCACCACAAGTCAACTAACAATGGAGAAGTCTGAAATACGGTGAGAATTGCCAAAATGTGCTGCAGAGACACACAGTGAGCGAATACTGTTGGGAAGATGGTGCTGCTTGCTAGACTTGCTGGACGCAGGATTTCCACAAACCTTCAAATTTAGAGAAAACGCAGTGTCTCTGAGCACAGGAAAGCAAAGCATGATAAAGTGAGGTCCACCTGTATTATGACTCACCCATACAGGCGTGCATTGATTCAGCAACTGTGCACTGCACTCTGGGCCTTTTGCTAAATGCTAGGCAAGCACACAGAGTGGGACCTGGTCGCTCACCTTGGATTAGTGATGCCGGTGTCTCATCACTCTGGGGTTCCGTGACCAGAGCTCCAGGCAGAACCGAGTGTCTCCTCTCTTCTGTGTTGCAGGTGGATCGAGGCCATGGAAGATGCAAGTGTGTTATAGCAGTCACCTAGCGTGTGGACTCAGAGCACACTCTTAGGTTGACATGTGGGCCCTTCCAGAAGCCAATCCGTGTCTCCGCCCGTCCAGACACATCTGGATTCAGCGCGGGGCCTGGCCTTCTTGGCTGTCATCCCCTCTCTCACACCTTCACCAGTGGACCCCTTAAGGGATATTTATGGACCTTTTCTGTCTCTGTGTTTTCCACCCTCCCCACTCCAGCGTAAACTATTTCCCTTTCCAGTAGTGTGTTAAAATTTAGTAACATGAAGACGTGGAAACCAGTAGAGAAGTACGTTGTAGAACTGCAGGCTTCTTAGTAGAAACAAGCTTTTACAGTTTTTTTTTACTCCTGGTAAACATGATCGCCTTTCATGTCGTTGATGTCGGTGCCTCAGGTGAAATGAAAAATCAACCAGTAAATAACAGCTACTCTCAACAAAAAGCACTTTATTTTACTGAGCAGCAACCTCCGGTTTGATTCCCCCCCCCACCCCAAGGGACTTCTGTAAGTCAGTGGTAGATGGAGTCCTGTGGACTAATTTGCCACCAGCACTGGCTGTGGTGCGTCAGCAGGTAACACCGGGAGGGTCCCCCTGGCCTCGGAGGGCGCAGGGCCAGGCAGCCCCGGAGCAGAAGTGGAGGACTGTCTCCTCCAAGCAAGCACTCACCCTGCAGACCGACGCGGCTTCCGAAAGGAGGAAACTGCCTCCTCCCTGTGGCGGTCCTGACACCTCACCAGTGCTGGAAACTCGGCTGCTGGCAGACCCGGTCCCCACCCTGGAGGCCACTGCAGACCCTCCCGAGAGACGGGGTCTGCTTTAATTTATTGCGTGCCTTCCTGAGTTTACCCCGCACAGGCCGACAGCGATGTGCTTGTGAGAACTGTCCTTGTTTTCCACATCGTGATCCTTCTGCTGTATTCCTGAAGCCTTGAAAGAGAGGAAAGGAGAGAAGACAAGATGCGATGGGAAGCTGAATTCGTGTTGTTGGCCAGTGGCTCTGCACACAGTTGAGGGAGCCTAGAATTGTGGCTTGAAGATGCTCTGTGGGTGCCTGGGGCTTGGTCCCTTCCCGCTGATGACTGCTGCTCACGATGCTGGACGTGTTTTTACATAAGGCAGAGTGGCGGGGGGCTTCCTTGTTACTCTCATCAAAATAAAAAGCAATCATATCATTTTCTGATGTCTGTCCCCACCTTCCTGTTGCCCTGTTCCCTAAAAAAAAAAAGTCAGTTGCTAATCAATGTTTTATAAAAAGCACATCTCCAGGAATTAGCTTACATTAAATATTTTCAGGGGAATTTTTTTTCCTAGTTTGCAGTTCTTCTTTAAAAATGTTTGGTTAAACATCTTGAGGACCCAGACTAAGTGATGAGAGAGGTCTTCTTGTTAATTTTTGAGGACTTAACTCCCATGGAATCATCTTCACCATCAGGCATATTGAGACGGGCCTTCTAGACTCTTTGATCCTTTAAAAAGCACAGCAAGGGACTTCCCTGGCGGTCCAGTAGCTAAGGCTCCAGGCTTTCAATCCAGGGACCTGGGTTCGATCCCAGGTCAGGGAACCAGATCCCATGTGTTGCAACTAAGAGTTTGAATGCCACATCTGCAGGCTGCAACGAAGCTCTAAGGTCCTGCCTTTACAGCTAAGACCTAGTACAGCCCAATGAATAAATAAATATTTTAAAATTTTTAATAAATTTTAATTTAATTTATATTTAATTTAATTAATATGTATATATTTTTTAAGTGCAGCAGGACTTCAGAGAGGAAGTGGGCACTTCCCCAGCCTGCCTGTGCTGCGGCCCCGTTATCAGTTTCTGAGCTCCACGGAGAATTATGTGTCCGGAAGTCCCTTGAAGGTTTCTTCCCCCGAGTGACATCCTATTTCTGATCCTCTAAAGGAGCTGTGACAGGGCTTTTTATTCTCGGTGAATAGTTGCCCCTGATAGAAGCCCGGGTTGTAGATAGAACACACTGGATGGGTCTTGTAGGAGGGAGCCACAGAGGTCTTCCACAGCTCCTGTGTGACGGGGCCCTGACCCGCCTGGTTACCTGGGCGCCTTGTTTTCTTCTGTGTTCCCCCTAATTCTCAGTGGACTCATTTCATCGGATTTCTACTGGCCCACTTTTTTGTTGTCCCTCGCCCGCCCCTTTCTCTGTCCGACTTGCCTTACGTGTTCATGTCACTGTCTGTCCGCTGGGTGAGCCTGGAGTAACTCAGGGGAAGCCACCCACTTGGCTGATGGCACTTCTCCCTGGGCCGGGAGGCTGGAGGAGCAGCTGCCCACGGCCCCCCCAATTCACTGCTTCTCCGCCTGCCCGCCGGGGGTGCCAGGCAGCCCCTCCAACATGTCCCCAGCAGAGTGCATTTCTAGGGAGGACGCTGTGCTGTGGCTCAGGAACCAGCGGCTCGGAGCCCCCAGGCCTTCACCTATCACCCGGAGACCCTCCCGGCCCCCCAGAGCGTTCAGCGCACACCAGCTGTCTGTCAAAGCGGACTGCAGTCCCCGGCCCTGGAAGGCAGGTAGCACTCTCTTTAACCGTGGCGGTTTCACAGCTTTCCTGAGACCGGGTGCGTCTCTCCAGCCTGGATGGGGCCTCATCAGCAGGAAGAAGTGATTGTGGTCACCGACACAGTGCGCACGGGCACACGGGAGCGTCCGGGGACAGTGACTGAGGTCCTGGGTCCCTTAATGGAACTTCTGGGTGTCAGAAATCCACTCTGAGCTGTCCTACTCAGGCTGACAGACTCCCCTGGACGCGGCCAGGGCCGGGGAGGCGTGGGGGCTGACGCCCAGGGGGTGTCGGGGCGTGCACCATGCTCCGGGGCTGAGGTGTGCAGCTTGGAGTCCTTTCTCCGTCTAGTCCAACCTCTCGTTTGATTGACAGTGGAGATGGCGTCGCTGAACACTGAGGCTGTAAATCGTGACGAGGCCACCTGGGCTGGGAGTGCTAGGAGCAGATGGAGCCCAGCTTTCTCTCTGCCTTGAGACAAAGTCAACAACATTCTGGAAGATTCTTCCATTCATGGCTTCAGCCTGGGGTGTGCAGCCTCTGTGAGCAGGGAGGCTTCCGTGCTTCCGTGTTAACTGTCAGTTGAGGGGACAGTTGTGTCCACACTAAGATGTCTGTTTTTCAATAGCAAGGAAAAGGAAACCAACCTCACACTGCGTTAGACAGCTAGGAGATCAGCTCACCCAGAGGAGGCGGGAGAGCAGGATGGGTTCAGGGCTGGACAGTGTCTCCCAAGCTCCAGACTTTTTGGGTTTCTCTGACCTACTGTCCATTGTCAGCTTGATTTCAAGCCTGGTTCCCAAGAGGCTGACCGCCGACCACCCCCAGTGGTGGGGGCTATAGCTTTTTCTTAGAAGCACTGAGCGGGCCCTGCACACGGCTGCCGGACCACACTTAGTGAGCTGGTCACTGTGAAGGGCACCAAGGTGACCCGCATAGACCCGTCAGCTGAGGGAAAAGGAGTGGGGTGGGCTGGCTGCTGGGGACTCAGCCCCAGTGGCCACTCTCTGGAGCCACATTTTCTGAAAAGAAGACTGTGGTTTGGATTAGTGTAGTGCAAGGGCTGTGCCTTGCTGTGAATTTGGGTATGTTTTATGGGAGAGTAAATTACATAAGCATTTTTGGGGCATCTGTTGCATATATTGCTATTACTTTCAGGGACTTTGGGGAAGCTGGTTTGATGTTACCTGTATTTTAAGCCGCTAATCAAACAGTTACTGAATCAGCAGCCAACAGCACTGGCCTCTCACAAGCTCCTAGGAGACCTTTGTGTGATTCTTAACAACAAATAATAAATAGCGAGCATCTCGGCATGAAGGACTCTAAGCACCTTAACCCCGCTCCTCCATTTAATCGTCCCAAGGACCCGTTGAGGTGCGTTCTTATTATCTCTGTTTTGCAGATGAGGAAACGGGGGAATAGAGACCTTGTGTCACTAGCCTGGGGTCACACACTCACGATCGGGAAACCTACGCTTATAACTGCTGATACTCTGAGTTATTAATATTTTCTCAGACTTGCAATGTGAAGTCCCTCCTAAAATCAACAGAAAACTCTGACTGCCGTGGACTAATCCGTAGGACCTTTTCCCCAAAGTCATAACACACACAATGCATTTCTTTATCCAGCCATGTACATAATCCAGTGTTATTTCAGTGTCTAATTGCAACGGTGAATACAGTTCTGTTTTTCTGCAATGATATGGCATAAGGTTGGCTTCAACTTAAGATGGGGTATTTAAAATCCAACTTAATATTTAAAATCCAAAGTACACATGCTTTAAAAAGTTGTAACATTTCATGCTTCTAGTGTGATTCAGTTGACATGTTAGGAGGAACACTCACATATAAAGGATTTTTAAGGCAAGTGATCTTGGGGATTCATCACATGTTTCTCACATAATGGAATAGGTTAGAATTTCTAAGATGTATTTATAAATAATAATCTAAAAATTGATCAATTACTTGCTATTCTCGAACCCTTTGTGAATTTATATCTTGTGGTGAAGTCATGCCTGAAGGCTGCAGTTACTATGTGTCCTGTAAGAACGGATAGGTCTTATTTTGGGGTCGAAGCCATCATACCCTTGCCACTCCAGTTCCTAGGGAGAGAGAACACCTCTGTGTCCCGGGGGGTGGTCATGTCCCCAAGGGACGGGTCTGTTTCCAGAAGTGAAACCAAGCAGGGCACAGTCGGGGGCCTGTCGGTCATGTGAAGCCAGACCAGTATTGTCGGGGTGACCACCCATGTACCACATGTTGCAAACAGAGGCTGGACCACTTTACCAAGGCTGCCCTCCTTGGGGCACGGCAGGTAACATTGGAGGGGGAGCCAGCCCAGGGGACAGCTGTGTAGGTTCTGTGGCCTGAGATGACCAGCATGAAGTGGAGTTCATCCCCACCTTGCCTGCGTGGCCTTGGGCTCCTCTGTGGCTCACCCCTCTCTTCTGGGGTTCCCTTCTCTAGGTTTACAAGTGCCCTCGGGACATTGTGGATGTGCAGGCTGGGGATCTAGGCTTGGGAGGGTCTGGGAAGGTTTTCAGAGTCAAAGCTTGGTCTGTGGGCAGTGACCCCAGCTTGTGGCCAGGCTTGGAGTCGTCAGTGGATAATCAGATTCTGAGCCGAAGAGGAGACCCAAGGGCATCTGGAATGACGTGTTAGGAATGAGGGCTGTCACTGGTACCATGACAAGACTTCAAGGCACCTTTTAGAATTCGACACTGTGCCAGACGATCTCAGGAGGAATACATGGCTGAGGCGGTGGACATCGGAGGGGAAACCAGCCTGACTCTGTCAGACCCGGGACTGCAGAGCCGCTGCCTGGCATGGCAACATCCCCTTCCATAGAACTCTCAGGAGAAGCTTAACGCCCCGTGGCCACCCTCACAGTGTCCTGGTGATCATGGAGCAATTTTGCAGACACGCTGTGTATGTGGCCCAGGTCTCTTCTGTGGACAGGTGGTTGATGATGTCTTACAGTAAAGGGCGTTCTGTGTTGGCAGAGCAGAGTGACAGGTCTCTTCTCTATGCTGATCACCTTTCAAGGGTGATGTTGTAACAGTGTGGGGAGCGAAAGAGAAGCTTGGACAAGAGAAAATCTGTATTCAGAAAGCACAAAGCAAAAAAGGGGAAAAAAAGCACCATAAATGAAATTTCTTTTTCCTTGTTTTTCAAACTCTGGAAGTAAGTTACGAAATCAGTGTCATGGATCACAACCAGGACCCCGCCCTGCCTCGCACAACAGAGAGCAAAGTAGAAGGCAGCAGAATACTCCATCATCGCCAGGGACCAGGTTCATGACATTTTTGTTTTAATCGTATGTATATACATATATACTATATGTATATGCAGCCTCTCAGGTGGCGCTAGTGCTAAAGAACCCGCCTGTCAATACAAAAGATGTAAGAGACGGGTTCAATCCTTGGGTTGGGAAGATCCCCTGGAGGAGGGCATGGCAGCCCGCTGCAGTATTCTTGCCTGGAGAATCCCATGGACAGAGGAGCCTGGCAGGTTCACAGTCTACAGGGTGCAGAGTCAGACATGACTGAAGCGGCTAAGCACACATGCGTGCATACTATATATGATGTGCTGCTTGTTGATATAAAATATACTTAATAGATCATGGTCAAAAAATTTTTTTGAACCACTGGCTTAAAAGTATCAGGTAAGGGGGGAAAATAAAGAGCACAAAGTTTCAATTAGACAAATTAAACCAAAACAGAATTAAAGTCATGTATTCAAAAGTAAAGACACTTAGTTTTCTTTTTTTTTTTTTTGGTTTTATTTTCTAAAAGCTTCAAAATACTACAAAGAGGAAAATGTATGAAATTCATGGCAAATCTACAAAAATTCTTTGTTTTTCTGGAAACTGACTTTGCTGATCGAAACTCTGATCCACTCATAAATCTTGACTTTCCTAGCACAAAGAAATGCTGATTTACCTGTCATTTCCGAAATGTCTTTGAACAAATCAAATTTCATGTTGAAACCTGGAGCCTCAAGAAGCAGCTAGATAACCAGGAAACATGCATTTCTTGGCTCCCTCCCAAACCTACAGAAAGGACAGTAAATGAATAAAAAGATGTAACCTGAAGGACAGAGAAAATCCAAGAGGCATAGGCTGTGGAAATTGTCATTTTTGGAAGATACAACATGCAGGGACAGTGGATGGCTACCTTGGCACAGAATTTGAACACTGAAGTGCCCCCAGGGGGAGATGCCAGCCAGACACATTGGCCCCTGCTTCCCAAACAGGCTCAGAAGCCGAAGGCACAGGGTCTGGGAAGGCCACGATGGGGGGGTAAAGACAAGAGTGCCAGGTGAGTGTCTATAAGGAACCCTGAGACCCTCATCCCCTGACCCCACGCTATACAGACAAGTGACTGCTCTCCTCCTGCCCTGGCAGGAGACATGAAGTTTATTCAAAATACAAGAACTAGAAGAGGAACGGGCCCCCATCTGCAGCATACACACACACACACACACACACTTTGGATTCAACTTTTAAATGGGGGGCTCGTTTCTGCCTGCCACGTTCCCTTCCTTGAGATGAGTTCTGTATGCTCAATAGAATCACAGTTCTGAGTTCCCCAGTGTTTTTGTGGAGAGATCACCACTGCCATCTGAAGGTGGCAGAAAGGACCCCTGGGAAGGACTTTCGATCACCCTGGCTCAGGAGTTTGGATTTTATCTGCTTACTCAAAGGTCCCAAACTAGTTCTGAGGCCCAGAACCACGGTTAAAAGATGCTGCTTGGCCTGCAGACTTTAGAAACCGGTTGCAAACTGCCAGTACTTTAAAGGTAAGAGATTTCACATTTACACATCTGGACTCCTGGCTTCTCTTGAGAAATCTGAGATGAGGTGTCTCTGGGCCACATTCCAGGTGCCAATGAGGGGCTGGGTCACTAACACCATTTAATGGTGTTTCTGAACCTCCCTTAGACTGCCTGCTAGACTCCTACCCTCGGCTCCTACGCTCACTCAAGGTCCTCCCCTTAGGCATCTGAGTTTTCCCTTCAGCCCTAAGCAATGCAGAACCATTAGAACTTCTTAAACAGAAGAGGGCTAGGAGTGGCTGTTTCAGCAGCAGCAAGGAAGGGTGGATGAATGAATGGATACAGAGGGAAGCTACTTGGATCAGTTAGGAAGGCTAGGAAACCACAGCAGTTAGGACAGAGCTAAGACCTAAACGTGGGACCAGAGGAGGAGGGGCCAAATGCAAGGGTAAAACCAAGGGGGTTTGTGTTGTCTAGACCCTCAGTCTTGACCGTGCACCCAGAGCTCCCTGGAAGCCGGAGGCCTCTAGCAGCGTCCCCTCTCTCCCCGAGGCTGAGGGCAGAATCCAAAGCAAAGCACTTGAGAGAGAGGCTTTCCCAAGGCATCTCTGCTTTGAGGTGCATTTCCTGGGCTATAGTGAACAGGTTGTGGGGTGGAACTCATCTCTTAGGAACCTCAAGGAATGCTGTTTTAGATGGCTGACAGCCCCAAGTGGCTTAGCTCTTGAAGTGGTGCTGGGTTAGTAAAGAACTCCAGGCCTCACGACTCAAAGAGGCCCAATTAGATGACATTTAAAAACACATGGCTCCCAACCATATTCTAAAACAGGGACAAGGGCAGGCAGATTTTTTTTAAAAGTAGGTTTATTTATTTGCCATGCCTCGTGGGATGCAGGATCTTAGTTTCCCGTCCAGGGATCAAACCTGTGCCCTCTGCCGTGGAAGCGTGGAATCTTAACCACTGGACCACCAGGGAAGTCCCAGCAGGTGCCCTATTCTGAGAAGACAATCTGATTTTCCCTTATGTTTTCAAGATAATGTGAACCAAGTACAACTTATTAAGGCATGGGAGCCAGGGGGCAGAAACCAGAGTTGGCACTTCCCCGACCAGGGATTTAACATCCCTGGTCATGCTGCTCAGCGTGGCCAAAAACCAAGCAGAAACAACAAAAACCCCTTAGAGTCATGACTCAGTAAAAGCCATTCCGGAGCGGTCTGGGACCCACTCTTACAGTGTTCCTGTGTTCCAGAACCATCCATCCACTGCAGCACCAGGCTTCCTCTACCTGGGAAGAACATGGGTCACAGATACAGAAGCTGAGACTTCCCCAAGTAAACTTCTACTGTGACAAAGCTCGACTGTGACAGAATCGCAGAGGTGGGTAGAAAAGAAAGGTTTTCTTCTTTTCTAAGTCCTCAAGGACAGAAGAGACTAAGCAGAAGGAATTCCCTGGCGGTCCTAACCATTCCCAGTGGTTAAGCTTTCACTGCCCAGCGCATGGGCTCAATCCTGGTTTGGAAACTAAGATCCCTCAAGCTGGGCAGCATGACCAAAATATATAAATATATATAAAACTTAGCAGAAATCACTACTGATAAATGTCCCAGCATATACCATCCAGGTGACTTTGCAGATGTTATTCTCCCTCTGTTAAAGGTTTCCTGCCTCTTCAGTTGTGAAAAAAAAGAAAAGATAATACCATCTACTTCACAGGGTTATTGTGAAGATTAAACAGGATAATGCATAAGTATAAGGAATGTGCAATCTGGTATTCAGTGATTACATCTATTCATATTCCAAGTTTTTTTTTTTTAAAGGCTAGTAACAATTATATGAGGTTTAAAAGTTTATTTTATAAACATGTCATAATTATATAAATGACAGAAGTGTCACAAATACTATATACAATAACGGGCTATTACAGAAAAATGATACAAAGATGTACATAAGTACTTATGAAGGTAATCATTAAGTCTTCCTAGTCTATGAAAATAAAAAGGAAAAACCATTATTTACGCTATCACAAAAGCCATACCTTTTAGGTAAAAAGAAACTCTACTGATAATAGTAATTTGAAAAATTTAGCACATCTACAACTATTGTTTAATTAAAACTTGATTTTCATTAACATTTATCATTTAAACACAGATAAGCTTGGATGGCAAAAAACATCTACTCAGGTACAAAATGAAAACTGCATGATGATCTTCCTGCTCTCAGTTAATGACTGCAGAACAGACCTGTTTAAGTGTTGTGGGGAAAAAAACCTGTCCAGAGGACCACAGAGGCCGAGGAGGGAATGCCTGGATCCCATTCACAAGCTCTGTGCAGGGAGCTAGGAGGCCCGGGCTCACAGGCCAGTCCAGGAAGTCCAACTAAACCATGTTTTCACTTGAGTTCATCCGTAAAAACAAGCTGACGATACCAACACTGCTCATCATACGCTGCTGCTGGGAAAAGCATGCACTAGGTGCCCACTTCATACCCACTGTGTACTAGGAACCGTGTTACGGGCTGAGATGAGGACAAGGCACGTTTCAGCACAGGCTCAGTGTGGGCAGGTGCTGAGGCAAGGCATGTGCAAGCACTGGGCACTGCTGGACAGGTCACTCCCAACGGCTCTGTGAATGAGCAGTCTTCAGGCAGTCAAGAAGTTAAAAAAAATTTTTGAACAAGAAGTTTTCTTTTTGCCACATTTTTGGAGTTCACGCAGTGATTTGAGCCTGTGGCGTGCATCAGAATGACCCGGGATGCCCAGCAGACATGCTCATGCCAGGCCCCACCCAGAGCTTTCAGACCCAGCATGCACCTGGCAGTTCTATAGTACACTCCCCAAGAATCCTTAAAAGGTTGATAAAACAACTTTCAAAGCAACTGTGAATGCAAATGTGGATACTTCCTATTACTAGTCAAAAAAAGTATAGCTAGTGTAACACAATGTGTGTATTTTTGTTATTATAAAATCCATCAAGTGTTACAAAGTCACTTAAGAGTTACCACTAAAAACTTCTGCCCAACACACAGTGGAGCAAAAAATCGGCACTCTGGCAGTGCCCACCTCCGTTTGCAGAGGCCTGTCATACTCTAACAGCAGTCTGCCAGTGCATGTCCATGTACTTGTTTTCTGAGGCAGAAAAGTGCTCAGGATTATGAAGGCTTGCTATTAAAATTTTAAAATCTTTATTGAATTTATTACAATATTGCTTCTGTTTTTTTGCCCACAAGGCATGTGGGATCTTAGCTCCTGGACCAGGCCTCCTCTTCCTTGCATTGGAAAGCCAAGTCTTAACCACTGGACCGCCAGGAAGGTCCTGCTATTACTGGTAGTATCAACATTAACCAAGGTTTTAACCGGCAATTCGTTGACTACTACTACAAACAGAGCAAACCAATATGGCATGGCAAAAGGACTGATCAGAGATCTGGCTTCACTTTCTGCACCCGGAGCACCAGAAAGGTCACTTATCTGGGCATCAGTTCTTTCACCTCAGTAAAATGAAATAACACTGCCTTGTTCACAGAACTGTATTAAAAGGAGAAAATCATAAGCCATCAGAGAAACATTGTTTAGTGTTCATTTCAAAATCTAGTACAGTTTTGTTTGCCCCCCCCCAAAAAAAAACCCACAAAAAACCTCAATGTATGTATTTTAAAGCTATAGCTAGAAGTGGTATACAACGTTGAAAACCTACCTAATGGCGGGGGGGGGGGGGGCCGGGAAGTACACAATTACAAAGCAGTACATGTTTACAAGGATTTATCATTAAAATACTGTGTTCCCTTAGGCATATCATTTGACCTTTCTGGTTCTCATCTTCCTCTTCCTTGAGAGGTGAAAACAAGGAATATGGGTGTGTTAAAGCATTTCCTATCAAATAAAAATATTACAAGATTATGGAGAAAATACTCAAAGTTGAGGTCACACTGATAAAAGCTAAATGGCTACTGGTTTAAAAAAAAAAAAACACAAATGGTTAAATCATCCATTTTCGAGTCAGAATTTATTAATAATAAGAAAAGTTCAGGAAAAAAATCAATTAGCAGCGGATCTCAGGCCTATCAGAAGCACGGTCATCAAGCGGTCTGGCCTATGCAATTCAGGGCGTCTCAAATAAAACGGCAGTCCGCACCATGCAAAGCAAGTCAAATCATCACTAAGAGAAATATCTAGTGAATACCTACAACCCAAGATTCATAGGATCAAGAGAATCAACTATTTGTATACGTAAGCAACTCTACAAGGAGTTTCTTTGTATACACTTAAGCATTGTTGCACTTCATTGGTAGGACTGATTGATGCTGAAGCTGAAGCTCCAATCCTTTGGCCACCTGATGAGAACTGACTCACTGGGAAAGACCCCGATGATGGGAAAGACTGAAGGCAGGAGGAGAAGGGGACGTCAGAGGATGAGACGGTTGGATGGCATCACCGACTCGATGGACATGAGTGTGAGCAAGCTCCGGGAGTTAGTGATGTACAGGGAGGCCTGGCGTGCTGCAGTCCATGGGGTCGCCAAGAGTCGGACACTACTGAGAGACTGAACTGAACGGAAGCACTGTTGTTCAGTTTCAAATCGCGAGGAGACTCTGGACCTAAGACTTGGGGCATATATTCCAGAAAAGAGTGACAGGCTTGGGAGGGCTTCAGCACGTTACCTGATACTCCCAGAAGGTGGTGCATCCTCGGATCATTCGGACCGAGGGCACGAACAGGTCAACGCCCACCCAACAAACCACCCACTTCCGCCCTCCGGGCGCTCCGCCGCCATCACTTCTTCAGTCCACAAGCACAGAGGCTTCGGCTGGGCTCGGCGGAGGCCCGGGTGGGGGACGTTACGGCGAGAACACGGTCCCCACCCGGCCTCGAGGAGCTCGCGGGCGAGCCACCCCGAATAACG
>NW_011495042.1:5834096-5834463 GCF_000754665.1 Bison bison bison | reverse complement strand
GGAGGGGGGACACCGCGGCCCCGCCTCACAGTTGGCCCTCCGCCAGCGCCGCCATTTTGTCCTCGGCGGCGACGGCTCCGGCTGGGCCGGGCTCCCCTCCTCCTCCTCCATCGCCTGCTCCTCCCAGAGCCCTCCTTCCCTCGCTCCCCAGCTCCTCTCCCCTCCGCTTCCCGTCCGCCGTTGGCGACCGCCGTGGCCCAACCGCCGTTTCTGTTTTTTTCCCCCCCCCTGAAGGGGAGGGTTGGAGGAAAGGGAGGAAGGCGGGTGTGCGAGTGCGACCTTATGAGTGACAGCTGAGGGGGTCAATTGGCGCCCAGATAGGAGGGACGGGGCCTCGCGGCCCCGCCCCCTGGGCCTTTGCTGATTG
>NW_011495042.1:5817599-5833747 GCF_000754665.1 Bison bison bison | reverse complement strand
GTCCGGAATGAGTGCTGCTGAACAATAGTAATAAAAGTGATGAAGCATCCTGAACCCAGGGCCGTCGGCTCGTGGGATAGGGCGTTGTGGAAGCGACACCTCTTAGGGCTCCTGCCCGTGTTGTCGGCGCGGCTGCGGGCGAATCCCCTTCCTGAGGCTCAATTTCATCGACCCTAAAATGGGAGGATGGGCGTTCTTACCAGGCCGGACCTCCCTTCTCAGTTCGTGTGAGGTGCTCAACTCAGAAAATGGAGTCCAGGCTACTTTGCAAACCTCGAGTCCTGCAGAAGTGTTGTTATGGTTGAAAATGGAGTGTGGAGCCACCTGGAGTGGAAAGCTTACGGGTATGGAGGGCTTCAGAGAACAGAGGGGAATCCGGAGTATTGTCTTTTCATTCGTTGGTTAAATATGTATTCGATCAGCCCAGGGTCCTGGAATACATTCAGAGAACCAGGTAGACCAGGCCCCTGCTCTTCTAGAATTGGGGGTGGGAGTGAAGTGTTGCAGGCCTGAGAAAACTGCCATTGAGTGGTCAGGGAAGGCCTCTGTGAGAAGGTGATTGAATAGAAGAAACCAAGGAAGGAGTAGCGTGAGAGAGGGAAAAGTGCAGAGCCCCAGGAGGGAGGGCGTTTGGTGTGCAGTGAGGCTGGCCGCTAGTTCATTGCTCCATCGGTTCCCCCCTCTACCTCCGAGCTGCGGTCTGTGAAATATGATAAAGGTAATGGAGAAGGGTCATCAGCGAGAGTCAAGGAAAATAAAGCCATGTAATGCATAGCTGTTGAATACATGACTTGGTGGGAAAGCATCAGAAAATCACTTTACTTCCACATTAAAATCCTTTGTCATCCCTTCAATTCCTCAGATACTTGCTGAGCCCCACTATTACCCAGGTGCTAGATGAGTTAGACATTGGTGGGTGGCAAGTATATGATTGTAATTCCAGACACCTGCGTTCTGTCCTCTCCCTCCTCAGTGTATCTCTACGTACATACTTACCCACAGATGTAGGCAGAAGCTAGGGTTGGGGTTAACAGTGCCAGGATTTACGAGCCCTGTGACTTTGGCTAAGTTCTTTAACTGTTTTGAGCCTCGGTGTCTTCATCTGAACAGTGAATAGAACTTTCCTTCTAGAATTCAGGATTAAATGAGTTAAATGTAAATAAGGAGCTTAGAAAAGTGTGTAGTAAGTGCTCACAGTTGGAGTTATTGTCATGAAGAACTAGCTGTCTGGAAAAGACATTAGATGGTTAAGTGAGGCAAACAGTGAAATTTTTAGACAATGTGGTGTAGGGCAAAACACTGGACTAGAACTCTGGGGAACTAATTTTGGCTCTTATGCTTTCAGCTGGTCGCTTGGCATCCAGGCCAAAAGTGTATTTAGAAAGAGAAGTAGTGGGACTCATACTATTAACAAAACTGTGCAGAGCTTTACAATTTATAAAATTCTCTTACAGGCATTATGGTGCTCAAGCCCTACCAGGACATAATGCTAGAGGTCCTTTTCCTCCTCCCTATTTTCAAACGTTTCTAAGACTTTTCATCATTTTCTTATGCCTGTATTCCAAGCTCGTGCACGAAACACACCGGCCTGCTTTCAGCTTCCTTGAAGGGTTGGCTTACCTTTACCCCAGGCCCTTTCAGATGCTCTTCCCTCTTGCTTAAAACCCACATTTGCTGTTGCTCGCCGTGCCGGCCCCCTCACCCCCCACCCAAGTCCTGCAGATGTCAGCATAAGCCTCACTTCCTTAGGGAGTCCCACTCTGATCCCCCATACCAGTCTAGATCAACTCCTTTTTCTTTACACTGTGTTCTTTTCCTTTATAACATTTCTCTCTGCATAATTACATTCCGTAAATGTGATCGTTTGATGGATACCTTTACCATCAGTAAGATTCCCTTTACCTTATGCGAGCAGGAATAATTTTGCACATCATTGTATTTCCAGCACTTAGCATAGTGGCTCAGTGACTGCTTGTTGAGTGATTGAATTGTTGATACTTTTGATATCTCTGATAAGCTGCTGCTCATTACTGGTGTGTTTTTATGTGGATTTGTTTAGCGGTTAAGAAGCAGTGTCAGCAGTAAAATAAGTATCTGCTACAGTATTTGGGTGAGTTAGGAAGTGGTTTCTCAGAGTGTGGCATTGTCTGCAGACATGGTGTGCATGCATCAGTCGTGTCCAACTTTTTGCGACCCTGTGGACTGTAGCCCACCAAGCTCCTCTGTCTGTGGAATTTTCCAGGCAGGAATACTGGAGTGGGTTGTGGTTTTCTATTCCAGGGGTTCTTCCCTATCCAGGGATTGAACCCATGTCTCTTGTCTCCTGAATTGGCAGGCAGATTCTTTACCCCTGTGCCACCTGGGAAGTCCATAATATGTGTAAGGAACCTGAGGGGAATCCTTTTTTACCCACCTAATGTGTTTGTTTATGGTTTTTTATTTTTTTGAGATAAATAGATAATTGTATCATAAGTAAACTGCATGTAAGTTAGTGCGAATGGAACTCTGCTGCTGCTGCTAAGTCGCTTCAGTCGTGTCCGACTCTGTGCGACTCCATAGACAGCAGCCCACCAGGCTCCTCCGTCCATGGGATTTTCCAGGCAAGAGTACTGGAGTGGGGTGCCATTGCCTTCTCCGAATGGAACTCTAGTAAACAGCGTATGTATTCTTGCCATTTACTTTAACTGGAGGATTAGAGCACAGTGTGATTTTTCTTGAAATAAAAAATGCTGGTCTTACTCTTATCACAGAGGATCAAAGGACAAAGAAGAAGACTTAGTGAGCTTGCAGAGAGTTGGCAATTCAGTCTTTGTAGCCATTAATTTAAAATAGTTACCTTTTCAAAGATGAATCATGCAATAGAGTTATTGAAAATCACCTTGTAATTGCTTTACCAACATCACAAGCGCATTTGTCAGGTATATATCAAGCTTCTGCTTAAGAGTCTGGTAAATGGAACATTTCTGTTGACTTATTTTATATAATACAGATATTGCAAATGTTACAATATTTTTAGAACAGTCACCCTTTTATTCACTTATTTTTGGATTTTTTTTTTTCTGTCCTGTTTAAGAATTTTTTGGTATTATGTTTCAATCCAGCACTTTTGATTCCTTGAACTCCTTAGGGTAACCAAAGAACTCATAGTTTAGTGGAAAAACTAAATATATCTGTGTGTGTGTGTGTGTGTGTATATATATATGTATTATTAAATTATTTGTTGCTTTTGGCAGTTTTATTTACGGTGACCTTTAAGTTTTGTTGTCATAAACATGCCTTTCAGAAAGAGGAAAAACTTTGTGATAACCCCAGTTTATGAGGGCTTCTGGGAAGTTTTAGTGATTGTCTCCAAGAAGTCAAGTTACTCCTGTCTCTGGAACTTTAAGTGGGGAGATTCCCCGCTTGTACGATGGGGAGGCGGGGAGCCAGCACTGAGACTGGGGTCGGGACAGGGGCCTCTTGCTCCCTGGGCGGCACAGGGAGCACGGCGGTTGTGCCTGTGGCTCCTGAAGCCGTGGCACTGAGCGCCGGCCCGCGTGTCTTGCTCCCTGAATGTCTCTGCATTTCCAGGACTCTCTCGGAATTTTTACCCTTGAGTCCTCTTTCTTTTGTGCCGTGTGCTCCTTTAGTCCCAGAGCATCCGTGGAGCAGATGCTAGTCCCCCTTAAACAGAACTGCATGGGAAAAACCTGGGAAGGATCCGTGCTACAGCTCATCAAGGCTAGCCTCCCACCTGCTGCAGAAGTCCTCTGTCGGAGGTTAGTTTCCTCTTCTCACTTTGTTGCTCGTTATAGGGAACTTACTGTAGACTTTTTTTCCTCCGGGTATGATTATCACCTTTAACCGAATCTGTCACGCATTGAGAAGATAGGCTCTTCCTTACCTGTTGGAGTTTCTTTTGCCTCAGCATACTCGGCCTGGGGGCTGAGATTCTCTGTGTGACCCAACCCTGCCATTCTCTCCCCATAGCCCTTGTCAGGGACAGCTGCTTCCTGCTTTCCATCCTTTCTTCAGGTATCCTGAGTGCTTGAGTGTAAGCAGCAGGGACTCTACAAAGCCAAGTCTCCCTGGGAACACTCAGCTAGTAAGTCACAGTGATGGTGGGGGAGTGGATAGAGGACTTGAAAGCCCAGATTAGGTCATTGGCTTAGGACACTCTTAGGGGACAGAAAGAGCAGCTTTCTATCCCAGCATCTGGGGTCTGGGAGCAGAGGGGTGGGATGGAATTAGGATGGGAAAGGAAGAGACTGGTTCAGATACTCAAGTATCTTTCTGATTACCCACGGGCTCCAAGGAGCCTGTAATCATGACAGCCAGCCTGAGGCAAAGTGTGATTTTTAGGGACAATAAAAATTACCTGCTTCACTGTAATAAGAGGCCTTGAAGTCCATAGTAGGAGGGCTTCCCTCATGGCTGTCAGTGGTAAAAAACTCGTCTGCCAGGCCAAGAAATGTGGGTTCAGTCCCTGAAGGAGGAATTGGCAACCCACTCCATTTATTCTTGCCTGGGAAATCCCATGGACAGAGAAGCCTGGCAGACTACAGTCCATGGGTTGTAGAAGAGTTGAACGTGACTGAGTGACTAAATGACAACAAAAGTCCGTAAAAGGAGGTGAAACCTTTTATTCTAATATTATGGACAAATAATGCTGAAGATTCTAATTCCTTGAAGTGTTAGTGAAGTCAGTAGGGAGGAATTTCATGCCAGTGATAGAAGAGGTTATCATTCTCTCCTGCTTGGATTAGCGGAACGTGTGAGAGAAGGTGTTGAGGCTTGGAAAACGGAGTGAGTGGTATCCAAAGAGCGGGGAGAGAAGTGAGAGGCTGCTGGGCCGGAGAGCAGATCTGAGGCGGCATGGTTTTCCTGGGCGACACCTGACGTTTTTTGTTCATGTTCTCCAGTAACCGCCTGCCTCTGTGTGCCAGGTAGGTCTCCACTGAGAAAGATAGCCGGCTGAGATTGGATGGCTCTTAGGAAGTTAATTCCATGAGGTTTCAGGATGTGTCTCCCCTGGTGGTGGTTATTATATAGTGTATCTGATTGTGTAGTATTTGTCGAACATTTTAGAAATGTCATTTGTAGTGCCCTCACTGCCTCTCATCCCCTGCTCCATCACTTTTGGAATAATGCATACTTCTACTAGGTTGATTAGGTGAATAAGCCTAGAATTATTGAAAAATCACCTTTTACCAAGGTTAAAAGCAGATGTCTCAAAGTGCATGTCAGCCTTTTGCTGAAAAGAATATGTTTATCAGTTCAGTTGCTCAGTCGTGTCTGACTCTTTGTAACCCCATGGACTGCAGCACACCAGGCCTCCCTGTCCATCACCAACTCCCAGAGCCCAGTCAAACTCATTCCATTGAGTCAGTGATGCCATGCAACCATCTCATCCTCTTGTCATCCCCTTCTCCTCCCGCCCCCAATCTTTCCCAGCTTCAGGTGGCTGAAGTATTGGAGTTTCAGCTTCAACATCAGTCCTTCCAGTGAATACTCAAGACTCATCTCCTTTAGGATGGACTGGTTTGATCTCCTTGCTGTCCAAGGGACTCTCAAGAGTCTTCTCCAACACCACAGTTCAAAAGCATCAATTTTCAGCACTCAGCTTTCTTTAGGGTCCAACTCTTACATCCATACACGACTACTGGAAAAACCATAGCTTTGACTAGATGGACCTTGGTCAGCAAAGTAATGTCTCTGCTTTTGAATGTGCTGTCTAGGTTGGTCATAACTTTTCTTCCAAGGAGCAAGCGTCTTTTAATTTCATGGCTGCAGTCACCATCTGCAGTGATTTTGGAGCCCCCCAAAACAGTCTGACACTGTTTCCACTGTTTGCCCATCTATTTGCCATGAGGTGATGGGACCAGATGCCGTGATCTTCGTTTTCTGAATGTTGAGCTTGAAGCCAACTTTTTCACTCTCCTCTTTGACTTTCATCAAGAGGCTCTTTAGTTCCTCTTTGCTTTCTTCTGTAAGGGTGGTGTCATCTGCATATCTGAGGTTATTGATATTTCTCCCGGCAATCTTGATTCCAGCTTGTGCTTCATCCCGCCCAGCGTTTCTCATGATGTGCTCTGCATATAAGTTAAATAAGCAGGGTGACAATATACAGCCTTGACGTACCCCTTTCCTGACTTGGAACCAGTCTGTTGTTCTGTGTCCAGTTCTAATGGTTGCTTCTTGACCTGCATACAGATGTCTCAGGAGGCAGGTCAGGTGGTCTGGTATTCCCGTCTCTTTCAGAATTTTCCACAGTTGGTTGTGATCCACACAGTCAAAGGCTTTACAGTACAGATTTTTTAAAACTTAACTTTTTTAAGAATGTATTATTTTTGGCTGCACTGAGTCTTTGTTCCTGTGCATGGGCTTTCTCTAATCACAGCGAGGTGAGGCCACTCTCTGGGTGTGTGGCCTTGTCCTCCCAGCGGCTTCTCTGGCTAGGGAGCGCGGGCTCCAGGCGCACAGGCTTCAGCAGTCGCAGCTACCAGGCCCTGGAGTGCCGGCTCAGTAGTTGGGGCACTTGGCTCAGTTGCCGCGCAGCATGTGGGGTCTTCCCGTGCTCAGGATCAAACCCATGTCCGCTGCACTGGCAGGCAGATTCTCAACAGTGGCCGTCAGGGAAGTTCTAAATGTATAACATGTCTCTTTTCTGAAGAGATAAAAGATAGTTTTTTAAAGTAGGAAAATTTTCAAGTGAAGAAAAGATAGCATTGCATCAGAAGGCACATATGGATCTTCCTTGATTTATGATGGGGTTATTCATAAGTTGAAAATATACATAAAAGTGCGCTGCTCCTAAGTCGCTTCAGTCGTGTCCGACTCTGTGTGACCCCATAGACGGCAGCCCACCAGGCTCCTCTGTCCATGGGATTTTCCAGGCAAGAACACTGGAGTGGGGTGCCATTAAAAATGCGCGTGATACACCTAACCTACCAAAGACCGAAGCTTACCTTGTTTACCTTAAATATGCTCAGAACACTGACACTAGCCTGCAGTTGGCAAAATCGTGTAATGGAAGTCTATTTTATAATTATTGAATATGTCCAGTAATTCATTGACTACTATATTGAAAGTGAGAAACAGAATCATTTTAGCAGTTTAATTGTTTAACTGTAACAGTAATGATTGTAACAGTAGATCATGTGACTGACTGGGAGGTAGCCAGATGCCACTGCCTGGCATCATGAGAGGATCATAAATGTATACTGCTAGCCTGGGAAGAGTTCAGAATTCACAAACAGAAGTGCAGTTTCTACTGAATGCATATCCCTTTCACACCATAGTAAAGTTGGAAAATCATGTTATACCACCTTAAGCTCTGGGCAGGAATGCTCAGAGGAACGCCAGTCATTAGCACTCCAAACTAGAAATAATCTAAATGCTCATCGGCTGTAGAATGGATAAGTAAGTAGTGCCACAGTCATGTGCTGAAACACTGCACAGGAGTGAAAATGCACTCGCTGCTCATGGTTATCACAACTGTGAGCAGAGAAGCCAGAGCCAGGAAAACTGTACTAACATACAGCTGAGAAACAAGCAGAAGGAATCCCTGAGCGTGGAAGGCAGGGCAGCAGGGGAGAGGCGGCCCTGAGGGGCGTCGGGGGGCTTCCAGGTGCCGGTGGCGCTCTGAGGGGGTGCGGTTTGTGTGTGTGTGTTCACTGAGTGAAAATGCATGGAGCTGCTTCATTATGATTTGTGTGCAGTTTTGTATCTGCATGTTAGGCTTCAGTAGAAAAATTTTTACGTTAAAGATTGTAAAATTATCCTTGTTACTTTTAATCAGTATGATTATTATGTTGGTAAAATTTATAAGGCGAAAGTGTGTTCAAGTTCCAAAGGAACTGTCGTGTTGCTGTCTGGGTGGAGCTAGGTCAGAAATTTCTGTAATACTGAAACATCAATCACATGTTTAGGAATCAGTGTTAGCGTTAGTCGCTCAGTCATGCCCGACTCTGCGACCCATGGACTGCAGCCCACCAGGCTCCTCTGTCCATGAGGTTTTCCAGGCAAGGATACTGGAGTGGGTTGCCATTTCCTTCTCCTGGGGATCTTCCCAACCCAGGGATCGAACCTGGGTCTCCTACACTGCAGGCAGATTCTTTACTGACTGAGCTACAAGGGAAGCCCTGTTTCAGAATTAGTGGTTTTATACGTAAGTTACTAAAGATCCAGCATGCTGATGTAAGCCGTTTGTTCCTTTGGATGACTAGCTGGTCTCCTGTCACTCTTTATAATTCTCTTCTGTTGACTTTGTCTTTCAGGAAACTATTTTGAAGGGCAGTCTGGTGCAGAAGGAAGGCTGTGGTTTTAGAGTCAGAGAAGCCTGAGTTAGAACCCCAGGTACATTTTTTCCAACTAGGTGGCTTGGAACAAGTTGAGTAAACTGAGGCTCCTTTTTTTTCCCCCCTGTCTGCATTGGTGGAGCTAATAATGTTGCACCTACTCAGAAGGAATGGATTTAAGGATTAAATGCTGCCTACTGTGACTTCACTTTCACTTTCATGCATTGGAGAAGGAAGTGGCACCCCACTCCAGCACTCTTGCCTGCAGAATCCCAGGGACGGGGGAGCCTGGTGGGCTGCCGTCTATGGGGTCGCACAGAGTCGGACACAACTGAAGCAACTTAGCAGCAGCAGCAGTGATATCAGGCACGTTGTAGGTGCTCTGAAAAGCTGTCGTGCTTTCCTCCCGTCTCTCGCTGGGCCACACTCATAGAAACAGGGAGCGTGCGTTTCTTCCTTGCCGTTGGGCCCTTGGTAAACTGAGGAGAGCCCCCGCAGTGAGCAGTGGCGTCTCAGGACAGGTCTCCACATGGAGACCCGCAGCGTTGCTCTGGTCGCTGGGACTCCACAGAGATGAGAGCCGCTCCTCTTCCCCGATAGTCTCTGCTCACCCGCCTCCCCAGCTCCCACGCACCTCCACTGACCTTTCCTGGACCCCAGACTTGTTACAGGGAAGAAGCAAGTTTCCTGTGGGCACAGGAAATCACCTGGCCCCAAAGCTAAGTCATCTTTGAGTCTCTCTCTGACGACAGGCTGTGTACCTCAGCTTGGCCCGATGGTGTTCTCGTAGCATCTTCCGTGCCGATGCGCACTCACCGAATCTGTCACCTGATCTGTTTCTTGCCTTCAGGTCGATCTGTGGTTTCAAGTCTTGAGCTGTGTATTTCTCATTTTTTAAGTTCTCAGGTGTTTTATATTAATATTTTCGTTTTTATTTTCTCAGTACAAAGAGACTTCTGACAGTCATAGCATAATAATACTTACACTGAATACCTTGTTGCCTGTCTAGAAGTCCTGTTGTTGTTGTTGAGTCAGTCAGTCGTGTCCGACTCTTGCGACCCCATGGACTGTAGCCCATCAGGCTCCTCTGCCCTTGGGATTTCCCAGGCAAGAAGTTCTATACGCGGTAGTATTTTGCGAATAGTTGTTGGTGTTGGTTTATTTTCAAATGTTTTTGAGATTTATCCTAATTCAGCCCTTTCATTTCTCAGATGTGCAGTTTAATAGGGTGAATTATAAATATTGTATGAGCACATAATACATATACATATGTAGTTAAATTTCATGTGGCTCTTATGTCAAAATAAGGGGCCTATCCCCGATTATAATATGCGTTTGGATACAGTTTTTCACTGCTTTCTCGCGGCTTTGGGATTGGTGCTGGCAGTAGCGCCATGCACCGCACGCCTGCAGTGTGCCTGGCACAGTGCCAGGCCCTTTATATATGTGTTAAGACCTCTTCTTCATGATAATCTCATGCAGTCCAGTATCAGAGAGACCAGCTTAGAAGCCTGCCAGGGCCTCTGAACCCAGTATATTTGTTTAGATGAGGAAATATCAAGGCAGTAAATCTTTAATGTTATGTAATTTTGGGCCACATACTGTATAAATAAGGATGATGTGAATCGGTTCTTTGTGAAGGGGAAGGCAGGCTGATCCATTCCTGTCAGTGAAGACAGAGTTTCCTTGTCCCACGACGTGTTTATTGTCATTTGAGACATCGGCCTCTCAGCCTGCTCCTGGGGAGAGCACGGCCGGGCTGTTCTCCAGCTCCCTGGGGTTCGGGTGTTCCCAGGCTGAGCCCCGCTCTCGCTGCAGTGGGATCTGCAGCCCCCCACTGAAAGCAAAGACACCCTGGTTGCAAAGTTTGGTCAGCTGGATGCTTTCTGTAAATCTGGAAGAGTTGGTTAAAGTCACTGCTGTGTCCTCTTTGTTGTTGTTAAGAGTGATACCGATCTACTTGTATTTGAAGGAATTTGTGTTCTAAAACCTCCTGCCACAGAAGGCCAAGCAATGGTAATTTTACTTCTGCCCTTCTGTGGTCTCTATGATGGTTTTATGTGCTGCGCCCTGTTGCCGTTTGTGTGCCGAAAAGACATGCTAGTTCAGGTTAAGACTGTATCCCTAGTCTTTGTTGCCACCACTTTCTAACTGGCCTTCCGTAGACCGTTTTCTGTCACCTCCTCACTGTCCCCCGAAGGATTTTTTTTTTTTGGAAGAGCCAGATACGACCACTTTGTTTGTTTCTCTGCCACACCGCTGGCAGCTCTTGTTGTCTTCAGTGTCTGCCCCTCTCCTTGGCCGCTCCAGCCGTCTCCCCCAGGTTGCCTGCTGGCCCTCGACCCTGCTGTCCTCCTCTGGTCTGCCGGTCTGTCTGAGCTCTGCTTAGAACTCTCTCCCACCCGCCCTGTGTTGGTTTGCTCCATTCCACTTCCCTTCAAGACCAGTCCACAGGCTTCTCTCCTGTGAAACTGCCATCTCTTCTTCCTTTGAACTGTAGCATTTACCTTGCTCAGCTCTTACTGGTTTCCTTCATAAGTTCTTCAAGGACAAGGACTTTCTCCTTTATTTCTTCTTGTTACTCATGCTCAGCAGTCAACTTGTTGCCTAGTTATTTTAAAAGGATGGATGGTAGTTGAACTTGGTTAGTTTAAAACCACCATAGGAAAGTATTCCATAGTAGGTAGGTTTTATTGTTGTTTAACTTAGGGTACGTGGTTTTCTGCTCTTTGGTTAATTAGGAAAGTGGGGGGTGCGGTGCTCCAGGGTTAGAAGCCAAGCGGGTGAGCGCCAGCCTTTGAAGCCCTGTGCTTCTGAACCGAGAGCTGCGTTAGTGTCCTGCCCACGGTGCTGGTAAGTGCAGGGCCCGAGCTGCAGTGACCACGCAGCGAGTGTCAGTTACTTCAGCATGGCGCTGCTTCGCTCTGCCAGCAAGGCTGTTGTCAAGGGCTTTGTCTAGTTTGTAGTATCTAAACAGTAGTGTTTTCTGTTTTGTTTTTCAGATTTCAAATGCAGAATTATGTTGTACTAGTGATTATGGCTTTTCAAACTACATGTGGACATAACCCACTGTTCCCCAGAGCCGCTGTTTCTTGAAAGACACCCCCTAATTGATAACCATCTCCCAATACCCTTTGCAAGGCTTTGCCCTTCCCTGTGTCCCAGGGGCCACCTGTGGCTGGGGTAGCCAGGAAAACAAGCCCTGAGGGGAGCCTGACCCCCTGACATTGTCTTTTTTCTCTAGGGCATTTAAGTCAAAGGTTTCCCCTCACTTCCTGATGTCACTAGAGGATGCTGCTTTACTTATTTCTCACTACACTGTGATGCCTGCAAGAAGCAGCCTCTGTCTTCTTTGGTTTATACCTGAGAATAAGATGCGGTTTGCAGCTTAACATGTTTTTTCAAATATGATGAAATGGAATATGTTTTTAAAAATTTCTCTGTCTCCTACCTGGTCTCACTGGATTTAAATCAGTGTTGGAAGCACTTTTCATAGTTTTAGTCTCTCTCATATTCTGTTAGTCTCTGCTTGCTTTTCCAGAGGTGCACATTCGTCCTTGTTCATTTGTAAGCATTTCCTAAGCTGCCTTTGGTGATGCCTGTAGCTTCTTTGGTGGCCGAAAACTAACAGATCAAGAATTAAAAGACGTAGAGTATTGGGGTGGCCAGAAAGTTTATTCCGGTTTTCCCACAGCACCTTATGGGAAAAACTCAAACGAACTTTTTGGTCAATCCAATATATAAAGGAAGGTTGTTGCTCTGGGTATTGAGTGTTTGTTTTTGACCAAGAGGTTGGCATGGAAGGGAGAGCTGGGGGGAGGGGTGCCTGCCCCAACAGAGAGCAAGCCTGAGCTGTAAAGGGTAGTGTCAGATGATGAAGTAGACAGAGGAAGGCAGGACAGGTGTGCGGTAGAGCAGAGAACTGCGAATCACATCCTCAGGGAAGCTCGAGCTGTCATTGCAGACAAGTGAGGAAAGCTTAGACTGTTCCATGAATGGGGTTGAAAATTGATCATCCGTATTTGAAGAAAATTCATTGGGCCTTTTGTCTACCTCTGACTCAAGAGTTAATTTGCAGATGGATTGAGAACTTAAATGTGAGAGTCGTAAACATATTAAAAGTAGGCTTTTGATTTTGGGGTAGGACAGAATTTTCATAAATAAAGGTACGAACTGTAAAGAAAAAAAAAAATTCAGCCTTATGAAACTTAAGAACTTCCTTTCGTCGAAAGACACCATGAAGAAAGCAAGCAGATGAGCTGAAGAGTAGAAGATATTTATCATTTATATAATCAACAGAGGATTAATATGCAGAATGATTGGCTTTTCTGAACTTAACAGCTAACTGCTACTTCTCTGAGACCTAATGTCTGTAATCACCAGTCATTAGCAGGATCTTGGGACCCCTAAGCCTAATCTGAGGTTGGTGAGTCCTGCAGACTTAGTGTTAAAGTGAGTCACTGCAGAAAGGTTCCTGAGTTACTATCAGACAGTCACCTGTAAAATCCTTTTCACTTCATATGTCGGAGGGTCAGGCACCTCTTTTAGGGACTCCTGGTAGAAAGGTATGCCTTTCTAATACTTTATTATTTCTCTACTCTAATACTCAATGGTATTTCCCTAACACTGTTTTTTAATACTCAAGTTCATGGACTTCTTGTATCAAAACGCACTTGACAGCAACACAAACGCTAGTAACACCTCAGAGCGCTGCAGTCACCGCTGCGTGTTTGGACATTATTTCTTAATGTAGTATGTCTGTTTAGATTTTATTTCTTAATGTAGTGTATCTGTTTGCTATCTTTATCCATCTGATTCCTTAGCTCTTATTTATGGTTTTGAGGAAAAAAGATTAGAGCTCTAGACTTTCCACATAGAGTAGTGGGCTTCTGATCAAGTTGATTTCTGGTGCGTGTGAAGTCTTCTTTCTTTTTTCTCTGTCTCTTACTAGTTTGAACCAGACTGTAATAGGGGAAGAGACAAGAGTGTTTCTCAAAGCTTTTTCTTGTAGAAACAAAGAGGAGTAAACAAATGTTAAAATCCTTGGCTAGTTATTAAAAGAATAAACAATCAGAAACACTTCCTCCCTCATCTTGGACCTGATCTTGTTCTATGAAGACAATCCACTGAGACTGGTGACCTGGGGTCATTGTCAAGGTCGGTGTAATACCTGCTCTTAGAGGACAGTGATCCTTGAAGTCAGGGGCCATTCTTCTCTTTGTCTGTCATGGTTTCATTCTCCATTTCTCTCTCATTTTGGTAAGAAAATAATCTGAAGGGGAATTAGTGATAATAGAAATGGTGGCTGTCTAATAGTGGATAGAATAATACAGGTTACCAGAGTGAAAAAGTTCTATAGACATGAGTGCTTAAAGTAACACTTTAGGTGAGAACTACGGAAAGTGTTCTGTAAAATTGCATTGCAGAATATTCAGTGCCTGAGGAGTGGCCAGGCACACGGACTGTATGTGCATTTTGTGTACTACACACTCGATTGGACCATATAGATTTTATCTGTGAATGAGAGTAAGTCACACAGGAGCTTTAAATTCCTGTTAACCATGGGTCTGTGCAGTCAGTAATGAAGTCTGCCTTGTCCAGAAAGTGGGTCCAAAGTGGAGTCCCTTTATCCTAGGTTCACTGTGGCAGAGTTATTGGAAAGGGTTTAGGGACTACTCAGGGTTTCCTTGATGGCCCAGAGGGTAATGAATCCACCCGCAGAGCAGGAGGTCCCCTGGAGAAGGGAATGGCTACTTATTCCAGTATTCTGGCCTGGAGAATCCCATGGATAGAGGAGCCTGGCGGGCTACAGTCCAAGGGGTCGCAAAGAGTCGGACACGACTGGGTAGCCGACATGTAGAGACCCCTCGGGAGCGTTGCTGCATGACCGGAAGAGACCAGGGGTCAAGTGTCATCAAGGTGCCTGCACTCCAGTGTTCCTGACCCAGGAGACCAGCACCGTGTCGGCTCTTTAGACTATCTTCCTCAATTTTGAGGCAAATGGTGGCATAATTTTTCTAGTAACATAAAGCTGAATTATTTGTGTTTCTAATTTAATGAGGACTTAAAAGTATAAATTGATAAATTAATGGGTACCATGTTCTTAGCCCCCTTCAGTAATGTCGTCTCCTTACTGCTTTTGTTACTGTTTGCTTTTTAACTCCTGAGTGAGGTGTGTTAGCACCCGGTAGGGCTTTGCTCCTTGCTTGGTCACTAGTAATGGAAGCGTAGTTGCCGACAGCAGTCTAGTGCTCTGTCTGGAAGTCGACCTTAACAGCTTTCTCAGAGAGCCACCTTCGCATTCAGCACGCTGTGACACAGGCCATCCACAGAGATGGCGGTGCTTCCCACCTGCCTGAGAGGTGAACCAGGCTGTTACAACCCGAGAGACCTGGTAAAGTTCCAAATTGATTTTCGTGTTTACCGGGGGAAGTCTTGTCCCCAAACTGAAGTGTTTCTACTAATCAGTATTGGTACCTGTGATTGAAGAAGCTGCTTAGCTTGTGGTCTGAGGACAAAATCTGTGCCAGACAGTACCAAAGGAGAATTTTATTACTGATGTTTTTCAAGGAGGCTGGTTTCTGCCCACCTGATGGAAGTCGCTGCCTCTTTCCAAACAGGTTCTCTAATGGTCTTGCTTCACCATGGCTACAAGTGCGGAGGGGCTGGTGCAGCACAGAGTGGGGGCCCGGCAGGTGGCTGAGGTGAGTGACGGCGGCCGGCTCGCCAGTTGGCACTCCTGCTCTTCCAGCAGAGGTACACCAGTGTGCGCCGCCCCGTAAAACGGTCCTGATGAAGGCAGCGTGCGGGCCAAACCCAGAGCAGGGTGCTGCCTTTGAAGACGAGTTAAAACCACAGAAACGTTGACTCTTCAAGTTCCTTGGCGTGAATAGGGTGGCCTAGCTGCATACAATACGGTGACTTTAAAGATTTTACCTTGAACAAAAGCTCAAAAAGTTTGATGCTTGTCAGGCTTGTGAAAGTATAATTTCAAGTCCCAGGCTCTTAGTTTCTTGCACATTTAATACTCTTAATACCGTGTGTGGTGGGGAGTGGATTCTGTGCAGTCCACAGTCATTGTTGACCTTCTTCCCTGTCCTGGGAGTTTTGCTAAGTTGCTCAGTGGTAATGAATCCGCCTGCCAGTGCAGGAGACTCCTGAGTCGGGAAGATCCCTGGGGAAGGAAATGACAACCCACTCCAGTATTCTTGCCTGGGAAATGCCATGGACAGAGGAGCCTGGTGGGCTACAGGCCAAGGGGTCGCAAAGAGTCGGACACGACTTAGCAACTAAACAAGAAATATGGAGGTGAATAAGCCATTAGTCGTACCTTTAGTGTTCTTGGGGTCTGGTTAAGGAGTAATTACAAAGTGGTGAGACGTAGAACTCCATGCGTGGAGGGTAGTCCTGGAGGCTGTCTTGCACTGCGAGTCATCGTTTGTTAGGCCCCAGGAGGCAGGGCTGGAACCTGGCAGGTGCTGACAGGGCTTCTTAAGTCAGAAACCTGTGCAAAGACAGGGCAGAGACCGAAGTCCCTCGGTCTAGGCAGGCAGCCCGAGGTGTCCAGGAGGGAAGTAAGGCCAGGTCGTCTCCCTCTGTGCTAGCCCTCCACAAGGGCTTCAGTCCTCAGCAGCCTTCTGAGCTTGATACGATCACTGAACGTGAAGGTGAGGAAACCAAGGCTCAAAGAAGTGATCGGCCAAGGGCACGCTGGCCCTGTTGTGTTTCACTTCTTCCAAAGCTCCTCGTCTAAACCGTGCTTCGTGCTGCAAAGAGGAGCCATTAGAAGGATTCACAGTTGTGTTTTGAGCCACTAATCATATTCCTAGAGTGAAGAAACAGGTTTACCGAAGAGTGGACATTTAAAGG
>NW_011495042.1:5812363-5817429 GCF_000754665.1 Bison bison bison | reverse complement strand
CTCAAACTCATGTCCATCAAGTCCGTGATGCCATCCAACCATCTCATCCTCTGTCACCCGCTTCTCCTCCTGCCTTCAACCTTTCCCAGCATCAGGTTCTTTTCTAATGAGGTGGCTTTTACATCAGGTGGCCAAAGTATTGGAGCTTCAGCAAATCATGATTAAGTCATGTCTTTAACCATCAACAGATCATGGTTAGTGTTAACTGAAGATGAAAGCAGATAGATTTCACAGATTTTTCAATATTACATTTTTTAAAGAGCTACAGAGCTGTGAAAACATCAGGGTTAAAATGCTTGTGTTTATTTGTTGCATTAGTTTGTGATAGGAACAGTTATCTTGAAAATCATTGTTGGCTTTTCAAATATTTAGGGTTATTTTGCATTTAATACAGTTTCCAGCTGACACAGACTTGGAGACTAGTATATGGATCACTGCCTTAAGAAGTCATCATTACGTCTTATGGGTTTATTTAGTTACATATAGTACTGACCTATAGTAACTTAAAGGATAATATAAGCTTTCTGTATGTATTCAGAAAATTTTCTAGCTGAAATTTTCTGTCAGATGCCTTATTTCCATGAGGAAATGGAATTTCATGTATAATAGTGCAACTATTGATGCCCATGGCAAAAAGTACATTTTGTGGAGACTTCCACAACAATAGGCATTGTTAATTTGAAGAACAAAAGCAATCTTCCTATTTAAACTATTCCCTATATTTCCATGATTATTTTGAAATTTTAAGCTTAATGACTTAAACAGTTAACATACAGTAACTGTATTACATTAGGTTAGCCAAATGTAAGAGAAGCTGCAGGTCATCATTTTGTTGCTAAACAGTAATTGAGTGGGAATAAATTTTTTCAGTTCGGGGTTAATAGCAGTCAGCTTGGGATAGTTGTTCATTCATTCAGCAGACGGTGAAGGACCCCTTCCCTGCCTGTTTGCCAGAAGCCCACGCCAGTGAGTAACAGGCCTGGGGATCTGCTCCCCAGAGCTCTATTGTAGGGATGCGGCATGAGACAGGCTGCCCTGGAGGGTGGGCTCTCCTGGGATCAGAAAGATGCGGGTTCAAACCCAGGCCCTGCCCCTTGCCGTCTGTGGCTGCGTGTGCCTCGGTTCCTTATCTAGAAAATGGGAGGAGGAGCAGTGCCTGTCATCTTGTGGGCTTGTTGTGAGAGGTCATTGAAATAAAAACATGTAGGAAACTTTAACAGGTCCCTCCCTAGTGGCTCAGATGGTAAAGAAGCAGCCTAAAATGTGGGAGACCTGGGTTCGATCCCTTTGTTGAGAAGATCCCCTGGAGAAGGGAATGGCAACCCACTCTAGTATTGTTGCCTGGAGAATTTCAGTTTCATGGACAGAAGAACCTGGTGGGCTATGGTCTGTGGGATTGCAAAGAATTGGACACAACTGAGCAACTAACAATTTCTTCTTTCTTTTTTGCTTTTGCCATATGAATGAGATATAGCAACATCGTCACTTGTGTAAATGATTTTTTTCCCAAGTACTCAGAGCAATCTTTTTTTGCTATAGACCAGAGAAATCACATTACCAAAATAAACTGGGGAAAATGGATCATACAAAATAACAACTTGATGTACTATAATGTATTCAGATTTTTTCAGTTATTCAGAGAGTTTAATACAGTGGTCAGGAGTATAGACTCTGGAAAAATTGCCTGGTTAAAATCCTGGCCCTGCTGCTTACAAACTGTGTGACCTATTTTTTGGAATTGTTTATAAAGAATTGCTAATTCTTTAAATGTCTGGTAGAATTCGGTATTGAAGCCATGTGGGCTTGGGGTTTTTTTTTTGCAGGTAGTTTTTTAGTTCCTCATTTAGTCTCGTCACTAGTTATAGTTCTATTCGTATTGTCTTTTTTTCTTGAGTCAGTTTCAGGAGTTTGTGTCTTTTTTGAGGAAAAAAAGGTTGGTTAATAGGTATTGGAGAGGGCGTGGAGAGGTTGGAAACCTGTGTTGTTGGTCATAATGTCAAATAGTGCAGCCACTTTGGAAAACAGCTTGGCAGCCCTTCAGAAGGTGGGCATGACGTTACCATATGGCCCAGCAGCTCCACTCCAAGCTGCACACCCAGAAGAGATGGAGCAAAAACTGGCTCACCAGTGTGTACAGTAGTGTTCAAAATAGGCAAAAGGCAGAAGCAGTTACATGTTCAACAACTGATAATGAATAACAAAAAGTGATATGTCTAGACCATAGAGTATTACTGAACTATAAAAAGGAATGAGTTACTGATAACATGCCATAACATGGATGGACCTTGACAACATTATGCTAAGTGAAAGAAACTAGTCACAAAAGAGCATATTCTTCATTCATATGAAATGTGCAGAACAGGGAACTCTGTAGAGATAGAAAGTAGATTATAGCGGTTGCCTCGGTCTGGATAGTGGAACTGATACCTTTTGAGGTGTTGAGATTTTTCTGAAATTTACTGTGGTAAAAGGTTGCACATATCTGTGTATATACTAAAAACCTTTGACTTGTACTCTTAAAATAGAGTGTATGGTAGGTGAATTATATCTCAATAAAAACTGTTTTTAAAAAATAACCCATAACAGCAACTAGATGCCACTACCAAAATCGGGGGGTATTTCCCAAAATAAAAAAAAAAGAAAAAGAAAAAAACCTAAAAACCAAAAGGATTTGTGACTTCTGCTTTTTAATTAGAAGTATATACTTTCCAAAATAGTGAAACTTGATGACATAAGCATTAAAAACAATAGTGTATACAGTTGGATTCCAGTTTTTTAAGGTATTTGTAGTTAACATGTACCTCTCTATATAATATAGTGTGCCTGGTATTATGCTTTAGCTCATCACCTCATTTAATACTTCGGTTAATGCTAAAGGGAAACATTACTTTCCCCACTTTAAATAAGAGAAAACTAAGAGGTGGGAGATCGCTTTGCCGTATCTGAGTAACCTCAGAGCCCAGACTTTTATATGGCACAGTAGGTTCATATTTTATTCTATGAAAAACATCTTTTTCTCAGTTTTATTGAGATATAGTTTACATATAGTACTATATAAGCTGTATATTTAAAAGCAGAAACATTACTTTGCCAACAAAGGTCCATCTAGTCAAAGCAATGGTATTTCCAGTCGTCATATATGGATGGGAAAGCTGAACTATAAAGAAAGCTGAGTGCCGAAGAATTGATGCTTTTGAACTGTGGTGTTGGAGAAGACTCTTGAGAGTCCCTTGGACTGCAAGGAGATCAAACCAGTCAATCTTAAAGGAGATCAGTCCTGAATATTCACTGGAAGGACTGAGGCTGAAGCTGAAACTCCAGTACTTCGGCCACCTGATGCGAAGAACTGACTCACTAGAGAAGACCCTGATGCTGGGAAAGATTGAAGGCGGGAGAAGGGGACAACAGAGGATGAGATGGTTGGATGGCGTCACTGACTGAATGGACATGAGTTTGAATAAGCTCCAGGAGTTGGTGATGGACAGGGAGGCCTGGTGTGCTGCAGTCCATGGGGTCATAGAGAGTTGGACACGCCTGAGTGACTAAAGGGACCTGAAGATGTAAGGTGTGCAGCATAATGATCTGACACATGCATATCATGAAATGATTAGCACAGTAAGTTTAGTGATCATCCATCATCTTACATAGATGCAAACTAAAAGAAAAAGAAAATAGTTTTCCCCATCATGGGAACTCTTAGGTTTTATTTAGTCTTGTTCACAACTGTCATATGTAACATTAAGCAGTGTTAATTATGTTGATCATGTTCTGAATGACATTCTTAGCATGCATTTATCATATAACCGGAAGTTTGTACCTTGTGACCACCTTCCTCCAGTTCCCTCTCCTCCACCTCTGATAACCACAGATTTGAATTCTGTGTGTGTGTATATGTGTTTTGAGGTATAGATGACCCACAACACCATGCTCCTAGTGCACAACATCATGATTCAATATTTCTGTATATACATTGCAAGTGACCCCCACAGTGGCTTCTTTTTTTTAAATACCCTAAATGCTAAAAATGTTTTTAGTTTTCTTGAATTTGGGCAATTTTCTTTATACCTTCATTTTCCAAATTTTAATTGTAACATTTTGTAAAGTCAGTAACTCTTATTTAAAGAAATTAAAACTATTCTTTTGTGGTCACACAGTGTCCGAGGCATGGCTAGATCCAGGCTTCTACTAAATGTGTGTGCTATAGAATTGACTATGACATTTGATAAAGAACATGCGTTAATTTTTTTTAAAGGGGCTAGTTGGTAGTTGAGAGTTTGTAGCTGAAACAGTGGAAGGCTGAATCATATGTAACAGTAGCATTAGTTTTACTTGTCACATCTTTGAAATGATCTTTGAAATGGAAGACCCTGTCACCACTGAGAAAATACCCCAATTCTTATGACCATATTCCTTGATTTATCATCAGGACTTGCATCACTGTTGCAGAAAACGCCACACTTCTAAGGGAATGTTTAAAAACCTAGGGCACTCCCTGTACTTGGAAAAAACTCATTATTGGCAAGACTACATCCTGTAGTGGAAGAAAGCAAACTCATTGCTCCAGTTTCAGGTTTTCAGTGTCCTGAAAAGACATAACTCGTTACATTTTATTATTCTGCCCTCTTACAAGCTGGCATTTAAGTTTTCATTTTCTTGTAGTATGTATATATCCATTTTCTTGTAATAAGAATACATTGATTTAAATGTTGGCCAATATTATGTTTGGCTTGAGACAGAACAGGAAGCTTCTGAACCACCCCCACCCTTTCCTTAACCTCGTCTCTAAATTTGGTTTCTTCTGGTGTTTAACTCCTTATTCTAAAAGTATCTTTACCTTGCCTTTTTTTTTTTTTTTTTTAAAATCAGTGTTAGACATTGCCCTTTTTTGGGAGAGAGGATTTTTTTTTTTAATTGTGGTAAAATATAAAATTTAAAATTAGAACCGTTTTAAGGGTACCGTTCTGTGACATTGACTACATTATTTTATAACCATTACCACTGCCTATCTTCAGAACTTTTCATCTCTCCAAACTGAAACTCTCCACCCCCCCCCCCTTTTTTTTTTT
>NW_011495042.1:5806085-5812263 GCF_000754665.1 Bison bison bison | reverse complement strand
CCCCCCCCCCCCCCCCCTTTTTTTAATTCTGTATCCTTTAAACACTTAGTAACTATTGACTCTTCCCCTCTACCCTGGCAGTATTTTATTCTTTTTGATGCTGTTTTAAATGGAATTATATACTTAATTTTTTTTTTTTTTGAGCATCATTGTTAATTGTGTAGAAGTGCAGCTGATGTTTTGTGTTGATTCTATATCCCACAACTTAGCTGAATTTGTTTATTTTACCAGATGTGTGTGAATGCGAGAGAGAGATTGAGGTTTCTCTGTGTGGAAGATCATGTCATCTGTGTGCTTATTCCCTCAGTCATGTCCAACTCTTTGCGACCTCATGGACCGTAGCCTGCGAGGCTCCCCTGTCCATGGGGATTCTCCAGGCAAGAATACTGGAGTGGGTTGCTATGCCCTCCTCCAGGGGATCTTCCCGACCCAAGTCTCCTGCATTGAAGGCAGATTCTTTACCAGCTGAGCTGCCAGGGAAGCCCCGTGTCATCTGTGAATAAAGAAAGTTTTACTTCTCCTTTTCCATCTGGACGCCTTGTGTTTATTTTTCTTGCCTAATCATTCCGGCTGGAACTTCAGCATGTGGCCTGAAAGAGGTGAGAGCAGTCGTCCTTGGCTTTCTGGCCTCAGAGAAAGGTTTTTCAGGTTTTCATCACAAAATGTGATGTTAGCTGTCACATGACATTTATTATGTTGAGATAGTTTCCTGCTATTAGTGGTTTGTTGGCTGTTGTTGTTATAAACAGGTGTTGAGTTTTGTCAGGAATGAACCCCCTTGGGCTTCCTAGATGGTGCTAGTGGTAAAAAGTCTGCCTGCAAATGCAGGAGACACATTGGAGGTGAGGGTTCAGTCCTGGGGTTGGGAAGATCCCCTGGAGGAAGAAACTGCACCCGACTCCAGTATTCTTGCCTGGAAAATTCCATAGGCAGTGCAGCCTGGCAGCCACAGTCCATGGGGCTGCAAAGAGCTGGACATGGCAGAGCACACAAACCGCAGTTAGTCATGGTGTGTAATCTTTTTAACATGCTGCTGTTAGCACTTTGCTGGAATTTTGTTGAGGCATTTTACATTGGTATTCATAAGGGATATTGATCTATAGTATTCTTTTCTTCAGTCTTTGCCTAACTGGTATCAGGGCAATGTGGGCTTCATAGAATGAGTTTGGGAGTGTTCCCTCCTCTTCAGTTTTTTATAAGAGTTTGAGAGGAACGGTGTTAATTCTTCTTCAGATGTTCAGTAGAATTCAGTAGGACAGGGCCAGGGTTTTTTGAGGAGTGAGGAGGCTTGATTACTGATTCAATCTTACTAGTTATAGGTCTACTCAGATTTTCTGTTTCTTCATGATTCAATCTTGGTATGTTAAATGTTTCTAAGGATTTGTCCATTTCATCTGGGTTATCCAGTGTGTTGGTATACAGTTGCGCACAGTACTTGCTTATAATCCTCTTTATTTCTGCAAAGTCAGTAATAAGTTTTTAACAACTTCTCTACCATGTTGGAGATACTAGGGATTATGACATTATCACAGATACTTCCTAGTATCTCCAATAGAGTTGTAGAACTCTCTGAAAACTATTTTTCATACAAATACATCAGAGGAATTTTCAGTTTCCTTTATTTTCCTGTGAAAACATTCCTCTCAAGTCCTCTGACCTCCTGCTCCAGTGCTTACTGATGGCTTTTTAAGCCAGCTGCACAGCTGTCATCCTTTATTTCTCTCTTGTTTGGGATTCTTTCCTTGAGTTCATGTCTTTTTCCTTTTTAAAAAAATAAAATAACATGCTCAAATAACTTCCTAAGAAACAGTGCATCAGAAGTGAATTGTTTTTAGATCTTAAATATCTAGATATGTCTTTATTTATATCCACATGCTTGAGTAATAGTTTGATGGAGATAGAAATCTAAGTTGAAAATATTTTACTTCAGAATTTCGCAGCATCATTTTATTGTCTTCCAGCTTTGGGAAGCCATTTACATTCTCAATCTTTGTGCGAGTCTCTCTCCCTCTTTCTTTCTTGCCTTTTCTGTTCCCTGCCTCCATTGTTAAGATCCTTTCTTCGTCCCTGTTGTTATGAAATTTCACGGTAATGTCTCTTAGTGTAGTTATTTTTTCATACATTGTTCTGGGCACTCAGAGGGTCCTTTCAGTCTAGAAACTCATGACCCCCCTGTTGAAATTGTTTGACACTAGTTCTCTGATCATTTCTTTCCTCAGTACTTTTCCAATCTCTTTCCAGAACTCCTCATTAAGTAGATACTGGAGCTTTCGAACTAATCCGCTCATTTCCTCATCTTTTATCTCCTATTTCCAGCTTCCTAATGCTTCTACTTTTGGAGAGATTTCCTGACTTAGATCTGTCTTCAGCTCTCACCAGTTGCTTGAACATACTGGTTAACCTTGCTGTTCCAGCTATCAAATGGGGTTAATGATGGTACTTACTGTGGAGGGTTATCGTTCAGAGTTGGTGTGTCTAGAGCATGACATACAGTAACACTACATTGCAGCAGTCAGTGCCCAGCTCCTATTGCTGCTACAATTTTGTTTTCTTCTTTGCTGTCTTATTTTTCATTTTAAGAATTTTTTTTCTGGTTTTCTTTTATAGCAACCTTTTTCTTTTATTTTCCTTTCTTGATTGAAATTTTGTTGGTTGTTTTTGAGGATCAGTACACAAATATTTCAGTTTGTTCACAATTTGTAACATGTGTACCAAGCATCTGAAAAACCATGTAGTTGGGAGTTATATTTAGAGGATGTCAAATGCCAATATCTTCAAATGTTGATAAACTGTTAAATTGTAAGTCCCACTGATTCACAATTTAGCATCATGTACTTATTCAGATTTTCAGTCTTTCACAGCATATTAGCAGTTACTAGGAGAATGGACTGCCACGACCAGAGGAGTTACAGAGAGCAGGCAGTTCTGACAGGCAGAGCCAAGATCAAGAAGTTGTTTTCTTGAGGAAACGATTTTACTGAAAACAAAATGAGAACAGAAATAATTTTAAATGTTAAAGGCATATTAAGTGCACACCTGGGGCTCCCAAGTTGTCATTTAGTATGCTGTATATAATAGGAAATGAAAAGGACCCCCCTCCGTGGCACGTTGAGCTGGCACCCAAGACAGTCAATGTGTCCGGCACTCAATATTCTGCTATTTCAGGTTGTATCGAAAAATAAGCAACAGCAGATGATTCACCACTAAAAAAAAAAAAAAAAATTGACCCTTGAAGGATTGTATATCGTGGGATTCCCGCCTTAAAAATGTTTCTAGAACTGCTTTTTTTTTTTTTAACCCTGTGTTTACAAAATAGCTGGTAACTATTCCTCCGCATTTCTCACGAAGTGAGACAGGGACCTCTAAGACTTGGTGTGTAACGCCCCGCAGCAGTGGCCCCCTTCTCTCCCGCTTCATCAGAGGCTGGACTCTCCTCTCTCAGTTCTCCATTTTCTGCAGGTAAACCTTCTTTAGTTTCTTGCTTCTGATGAGCCACTGTGGCCTGTTTTCCTTTGCTCCCCTGTTCTTTTTTCTTTTTTTTTTTTTTGTCTGAAGAGTTACCTTTTCCTGTTTTGTCTTTGTTTCCACTTTCGCAGGAGCAGGTTTAGCTGAACAGGATGGAGCTGCACGGCAAATTTTACTTGTCTCATGGATGTGGTAGTTTGTCCTTTTTTAGTGAGGGTGATAAGTCCAGTTTCTTGCTCTTTAGTTTTCTTTTGCTACTTCCATAGATGCTGTTTTATCCAAATTCCTTTTTGCCTCTTTTAGTTCCTTTATTCCATAAGGAGTATTTTTCTCAAATGGCTGATGATCCTTATTGTTGGCTCACATTTTTAAAATGAAGCACTTAAAACTGAAAGCAAAAATGAACATGTTTTGTACAGGAGTAAGTCTTGTCAGCGTCCAGTTTGATCTTGCTTTGGGGTGATTAGATGGGCACCTACACACTTTGTTTGGAGAGTGCCCCAGATGGCAGAATTCACAGGTTTCTTTTCTGGGACCGTTCAGGGTTTCTAAGCAAGAATTCTTCAGTGTAGTGGTGGGGGTACTTCATGCCTTGTCTGCAGTATTTTCAAAGCTCTGGTACAAGGTGAGGGTTGGGGTTCAATACTTCATGTCCCTCATTGCACTCTGAAGAATGGGGGCTCCCTCCTCACTGTGAAGCTGTTCTGTGTCTGGTCTGGGGCTTGGTGGCCACCCTTTCCCCACAGGGGCATAACGTGGTGGTGGTCCTGGGTGAGTCACATGGCCGCATGACAGGTGCTCAGCCAGCCCCTGGCTTTCGCGTGTTTCTCAGCCCGGCCTCCGCAGGACTGCGGGATCTAGCACTGAGCCCTTCCAGGCTCCGGGGTGGCAGCGAGCGTATTTCTCAGTAGTGTCCCCTCCACAGTCATTTGGAGCTTGGCTTTGTTCTTTATGTTGAGTCAGTTTCCTCTCCACCATCTGCTTTCCATCTTCCTAGAGTTTGTTAGGATTTGGGATCCGCTGTCATCTCCTTGACTACTATTTTTCCCTTGTGGATTTGTACTTTTTTTTTAATCCTTTACTCATACTTAAATGTGATTTGTTGAAGAAATAGAGATAATAAATGCCTGTACTTGCTGTATTTAACTGGAAGTCAGGTACAGTATTACTAGTAAATCAAATTACAGTTGTTCACTGATAGATTGAAGATACTTCGTAAATATCCATTCATCCATATAACAAGTATTTAATGAGTGCCTACTGTGTGCTAGGCCTCATTCTGGTTTTTAAGATACTTTCCTTGCATGAAAACTCTATTCTGTTGGGAAATAACCAACATCTAAACAAACAAAAATTGTCAAGAGAGCGGTAAGTGCTCTAAAGAGAAGCGAAGAGACAGGAAGTGGTAAAGAGTAGTCCTGTCTAAGCACCTTAGGGAAGCCTTCTCTTAGAAGGCGACACTTAAATGGAGACCTGAGTGGCGTGAGAGAGCGATTCATCTGTGAGTGCCGGGGCGTGGGCCAAGCGGCCCAGGTGCGGGAGAGGGAGCGTGCTTAGCACAGTGGAGGAGCCATGCAGAGGCCTGTGCGGCAGGACCGCGTGGTGGGGACAGAAGTGGTGGGAGATGAGACGAGTTCCGTGGGCCGTGCTGGAGAACTTGTATTTTCTTCTCTCTGTATTGGGGAGTCATTGGAGAGTCTGAGCAGGAGGTTGGCCTGTCTTTGAAGGTTGTAGCGGGAGCATGCTGATCATGCAGACCGTCACTCAGACCCTGATCTGACAGACCAGTCTCCTCCTTGAGGGTGGGTGCTTTGAAGTGCTTCCCACTTTGAAACCGTTGCTACCCGTAGTCCCTGCTCTTCACGTACCTGTGTGGCCACGTCCATAACACATTACCCTGGTCTTGATTCAGCCAACCTGTATCCCTGGTGGACTGATTAAGCTGATAAATTTCCTACTCTTAAGAATTAGAGAAAAAAAAAAAGAATTGGAAAGCAAGCATTTTTGTTTTTACATGAAATATGCATCTCTGAAAAACCTTGTGTTCTCCACAGTAAAAGTAACAGAACTTATAGGAAAAAAAGCATTCACAATGGCCCAGAGCACAAAAAAAAAATAATAATCCTAGTAAAAATGCTAATATAATTAAGCCATTGCTAAGTCCCTTCAGTCGTGTCCAACTCTGTGTGACCCCATAGACGGCAGCCCACCAGGCTCCCCCATCCCTGGAATTCTCCAGGCAAGAACAGTGGAGTGGGTTGCCATTTCCTTCTCCAACGCATGAAAGTGAAAAGTGAAAGTGAAGTCCCTCGGTCGTGTTGATTCTTAGCAACCCCATGGACTGCAGCCTTCCAGGCTCCTCCATCCATGGGATTTTCCAGGCAAGAGTACTGGAGTGGGGTGCCATTGCCTTCTCCAAGAATTAAGCCATTAAATTCCTAATAATCAAACATTAGAGTAAGCATAGGATTTTGTCTTAAAAACAAGGTGAAAGTAACTTTATGGTAGAAGATACAAGGGAGGGTTCAGTTCAGTTGCTCAGTGGAGTCCAACTCTTTGCGACCCCATGAACCGCAGCACGCCAGGCCTCCCTGTCCATCACCAACTCCCAGAGTTTACCCAAACTCATGTCCATCGAGTCGATAATGCCATCCAGCCATCTCATCCTCTGTCGTCCCCTTCTCGTCCTGCCCCCAATCCCTCCCAGCATCAG
>NW_011495042.1:5801725-5805985 GCF_000754665.1 Bison bison bison | reverse complement strand
CTTCAGCATCAGTCCTTCCAATGAACACCCAGGATTGATCTCCTTTAGGATGGACTGGTTGGATCTCCTTGCAGTCCAAGGGACTCTCAAGAGTCTTCTCCAACACCACAGTTCAAAAGCATCAATTCTTCGGCGCTCAGCTTTCTTCACAGTCCAACTCTCACATCCATACATGACCACTGGAAAAACCATAGCCTTGACTAGACAGACCTTTGTTGGCAAAGTAATGTCTCTGCTTTTGAATATGCTATCTAGGTTGGTTATAACTTTCCTTCCAAGGAGTAATCGTCTTTTAATTTCATGGCTGCAATCACCATCTGCAGTGATTTTGGAGCCCCAAAAATAAAGTCTGACACTGTTTCCACTGTTTCCCCATCTATTTGCCATGAAGTGATGGGACCAGATGCCATGATCTTTGTTTTCTGAATGTTGAACTTTAAGCCAAGTTTTTCACTCTCCTCTTTCACTTTCATCAAGGGGCTTTTGAGTTCCTCTTCACTTTCTGCCATAAGGGTGGTGTCATTTGCATATCTGAGGTTATTGATATTTCTCCCGGCAATCTTGATTCCAGCTTGTGCTTATTCCAGCCCAGCGTTTCTCATGATGTACTCTGTATATAAGTTAAATAAGTAGGGTGACAATATACAGCCTTGATGTACTCCTTTTCCTATTTGGAACCAGTCTGTTCCATGTCCAGTTCTAACTGTTGCTTCCTGACCTGCATAAGGGGGGCGGGGGTTAGAGATGGTGAATTACTGCACGAATGCATAGGGAGAACCATGCGACGGGCTTTTCCAAGACACAGAGCACATGGCCAGAATGAAACTACCAAAGAACTTGGTGTGACTAGGTCTTGTGCACAAGGCTGAATTTCTGGTGGTTTCGATGCCAGTGTGCTTTGCATTCTGTGGTGTTTACACTGTGCTACAGAATAGAGTGCATTAAGGAGTTGGAAGCAGTCACTTTTGAGTCATTGTGATTTCAACTCTTGTATCCCCACCATTTCTCTGTTTCCAGTTTTGTAGAATCAAAATCACGTTACGGAAATAACTTTGCAACAGAACATACTTTGCTAACAGTGGTACTGTTGAATCCTTACTGTGTGCCAGGTATTGTTAAACTCTGTGTGTGTTACCATTTTACTTAATCTTAATGTCTGTGAAATGGTGCTCTCAATTTTCATAGTTAAGACCCAGTAGAGAGTTAAATACATGTTTACTGGTACATGATCAGTAAAAGGTTACATTAGACTCTGGAGTTAGAAGATCATACAGCGTCAGGTCTTGAGTTGATGCTACATGCGAGGCCAGGTTGTTGGGGAACGTAGAAGCAGAGAAAGCTAGTCCTCCAAGAGAAGCTAGAGAGTGATCAGACTCTCAGAAAAATGCCAAGGAAAGTGGGCAGGTAGCCTCAGAAAGATGGAGAGAGAAGCTGCCTCATAACTCTCCACTTTGCAAATAGCGTGGTCATGCATCCTGAGAGACTGGGCTCTGTGAGTGTCTTCCCAGCAAGTATTCACCCGAGCAGGTTAGTGTGTCATTTGTAACCAGTCACAGATAGAAGCACCCAGAACCTGCCAGTACTACTTGACATGTGTCTGGCATGTCACATTTCAGAGGTATACACTGCAGTTTTCTGTAAGTAGATTAATGTGACTCATTTTCCCCATGAAATCGAATAAGTTATCTGTTGGGGTTCAAGCCCATGGCTCTCAGATACACACGCGGATTGGTTTTGGGTGGGGAAGGCGCTGTGGAGAGAGTGGGAACGCCAGGAACAGAGGAGCAGGGCTCCGGTTCCTTCATTTCCTCTCGGTGAAGCTATGCATTTACGTATTTATTCTGCTGCTGGTAGTCACTTGGATTGTTTAAAGTGAAAAGTGAAGTCGCTCGGTCGTGTCTAACTCTTCGTGACCCCACGGACTGTAGCCTACCATGCTCCTCCGTCCATGGGATTTTCCAGGCAGGAATACTGGAGTGGGGTGCCATTTCCTTCTCCAGGGGATCTTCCTGACCCGGCGATCAAACCTGGGGTGTAGGCAGACTCTTTACTGTCTGAGCCACCAGGATTGTTACCGCTCCCTTTTGGGAGTGACAGGATGGGGGTGACATTGGTGATGCGTGTGCCTCTAGTGCACGTGGGCACGAGCTTCTCTAGGCTCGCGGTGATACTGTAGGCTTGCTTGGTTGTGCGGAGGCTCCTGGTCAGCTCCAGGCTGTACCACACGGTGCAGCCCCGTCAGCGCTGGTTGGATGAGAGCAGCTGACGCTCCATATTCTTGCTGCTGTGTGGTAGGATCTCACTGGTCAGGTAGGTACGAAATTCTTGCCCAATGTGGCTTTATGTTGCCGCATTTATTAATGACATTGAACACGGTTTTATGTTTTTATGGGTGCCTCATTTTTTGAAATTGTGTTCGTAAATGTATTTGTGTTTTCACCTGTCTTTTCTCACTAGTAGGAATTCTTTATAGATTGATGATGTCAATCTTTTTTGCTTATATGTTTTGCGAGCATACTCTCAGTATTCTCTTCATGATATTGTATATTCATCAGTCTTTTCCTTTGTAGTTTTCACTCCTTGTATCTTGTTTATGAAATTCATCCTTACCCCACGGTTCAGTGGTTAACATGTCTATTGAAGATTTAGTTTTGCCTTTTAGAGTTTAGGCCTTTGGGCCTCCTGGAATTGGCATTTAAGTGTCATATGAAGTTTTATAATAAGGATCAGATTTCCTTCACTTTGTTCCTGGCCTTTCAGATGGTTGTGAATATCTGTGGTCCTTTTCACCTTCAACATATATTTTAAAGTTAATTTGTTAGGTTATACATATAAGAAACAAAAAGCCTGTTGGCTGTTTAAAATTGGAATTGCATTTGCTTCATGAATGAATTTAGAGAGAATTTATATCTTTTTAAAAAGTGATTTTCTTTGTTTTGGCTATGCCGGGTCTTTATTGCTGTGCAGGCTTTTTTTCCGGCTGTGGCAGGGGTGGCCTCTCTCGTTGCGAAGCATGGGCCTTAAGTAGTCACAGCTCCTGGCTCTAGAGCACAGGCTCAGCAGTCGTGGCACGCAGGCTTAGCACGTGGGGTTTTCTTGGACTGTGGATTGAACCCGCATCTCCTGCATTGACAGGTGAATTCTTTATGAGCCACCAGGGAAGTTGAAGAATTATGTTTTGATGGTACAGAGTCTTATAATCCATACATGTAGCAAATTTTTCCATTTATTTAGGTTTTTAATTTGTTCTGCTGAGATGCAGCATAATTTTCATGTGATTTGTTTCCCAGTACTTAACGTTCTTTGATGCTATTTGAAAAGAGCATACTAAAGTTTTGTTTTCCAACTCTGCTGGTATATAGAGATCTTGTCTATAGATATGGTTTAAATCCAGCAATCTCTTATTTTTTATAGGGATTGCATTTTTCAAAATTCATTTTATATTGGAGTGTAGTTAATAATGTGTTAGTTTTAGATGTACAGCAGAGTGATTCAGTTATGCCTGTACATGTATCTCTTCTTTTTCAAATTCTTTTCCCATTTAGGTTATTACAGAATATTGAGCCAAGTTCCCTGTTCTATATAGTAGATACTTGTTGACTGTCTATTTGAAATATAGTGGTATGTACCTGTCAGTCCCAGGCTCCCAATGTATTCCCCGTCCCACCTTTTCCCTGGGTAAACCATAAGTTTGCTGTCTGAGGCCGTGAGTCTGTTTCTGTTCTGTAAACTAGCTCATTTGGACCCTTTTTCTTAAACTTTGGCCGTTATATTATGGCCGTCTTCTCTGACCTCACTTAGTGTGGGAATCTCTAGGTCCATCCACGTTGCTGCAAATGGCATCAGTTCAGTTCAGCCGCTCAGTCGTGTCTCACTGTTTGTGACCCCATGGACTGCAGCATGCCAGGCTTCCCTGTCCATCACCAACTCCTGGAGCTCAAAATTGTGTCCATCAAGGCGGTGATGCCATCCAGCCATCTCAGCCTCTGTCGTCTCCTCCTCCGGGGCTCAATCTTTCCCAGCATCAGGTTCTTTTCCAAAGAGTCATTTCTTTGCATCAGAGAGCCAGAGTATTGAAGTTTCAGCTTCAGCATCAGTCCTTCCAATGAATATTCAGAACTGATCTCCTTTAGGATGGACTGGTTGGATCTGCTTGTAGTCTGAGGGACTCTCAAGAGTTTTCTCCAACACCGCAGTTCAAAAGCATCAATTCTTTGGCACTCAGCTTTCTTTATAGTCCAACTCTCATGTCCATACATG
>NW_011495042.1:5773417-5801453 GCF_000754665.1 Bison bison bison | reverse complement strand
CTGAGCGACTTCACTTTCACTTTTCACTTTCATGCATTGGAGGAGGAAATGGCAACCCACTCCAGTGTTCTTGCCTGGAGAATCCCAGGGACGGAGGAGCCTGGTGGGCTGCTGTCTGTGGGGTCGCACAGAGTCGGACACGACTGAAGCGACTTAGCAGCAGCAGCAGCAGGTTGGTCGTAGCTTTTCTTCCAAATGGCATTATTTCATTCTATTTAATGGGTGAGTAATGCTCCATTGGATGTATGTGCCACACTTTCTTTATCCATTCCTCTGTTGATGGACATTTAGGTGGTCTCCATGTCTTGACTATTGTAAACAGCACTGCACTGAGCATTGGGGTGCATGGATCCTTTCAAACCATAGTTTTCTGCAGATATATGTGCAGGAGTGGAGTTGCTGAATCATATGTTAGCTCTTTATTTTTTTTTAGGAACTTCCATACAGTTCTCCCCAATGGTTATATTAATTTACATTCCCACCAACAGTGCAGGAGGGTTCCCTTTTCTCACACTTGCTCCAACATTTACTGTTTATAGACTTTTAATCATGGCCATTTTGACTGATGTGAGGTGATACCTCATTGTAGTTCTTTTTGAAATTTTTTAAATTAAAAATATTTATTTTTAATTGAAGGATAATTGCTTTACAATACTGTGTTGGCTTTTGCCATATATCAACACGACTCAGTCATCGGTGTACATGTGTCCCCTCCCTCTTGGACCTTGCTCCCGCCTCCCACCCCGACCGCATCTTACCCCTCCAGGTTGTCGCAGAGCACCGATTTGAGCTCCCTGCGTCATACAGCAAATCCCTGGCTGGCTGTGTTACACACGGCAGTGTGTATGTTTCCATGCCACTCTCCTTTCGTCCCATCCTCTCCTTCCCCGCGCCGTCCCCCACACGTCCAGCAGTCTGTTTATCAGCACCATCTTGCCAGATTCCTGTGTATGCATTCATATATGACACTTGCTTTTCTCTGTGACTTACTTCACTCTGTATAAACAGGCTCCAGGTTCACCCACCTCCCTAGAACTGACTCCAGCGCCTTTTGCTGGCTTAGTAATACTCCACCCTGTACATGTGGCGCGTGCTCTTGATCTGCCCACCTGCCGATGGACACCCAGGTTGCCCCCGTGTCCTGCTGTAGTGAGTGGCGCTGCTGCGAGCATAGGGCTGCGCGTGTCTTTCCCGCTGTGGTTTTATCATGGTGCATGCCCAGTAGTGGGACTGTGGGGTCACAGGCTGGGTTTATTCCCAGTTTTTTAAGCAGTCTCCATACTGTTCTCCATAGTGGCTGTATCTATTTACAGTCCTACCAGCAGTGCGGGACGGTTCGCTTTTCTCCACACCCTCTGCCTTCTGACCTGTGTGCGGTGGTACCTCATTATAGTTTTCATTTCCATTTCTCTAATAATTAATGGTACTGAACATCTTTTCACGTGCACCTTAGCCATTGGTATGTCTTTGGAGAAATGTCTGTTTAGGTCTTCTGGCAGCTTTTTCATTGTGTTTGGTTTTTTTTTATATTGAGCCTCATAGCTGTTTGTAAATTTTGGAGATTAATGTCTTATGGGTCACATGGTTTGCAGATGTTTTTTCCTGTTCTGTGGGTTGTTTTTGTTTATGATTTTGCTATGCAAAGGCTTTTAGGTTTAATAAGGTCTCATTTTAAAATTTTTTGTTTTTATTTTCATAACTCTGGGAGAGTTCTATCTCTGTTAATTCTAATGGTTTCACTATATTTTCATTTTAATTTTTTTTTCAGTCCTTATGTTTTTGTCTTGCCTTTCTGTCCTGGCCAGAATCTCCAGCACAGAGTGTAACAGAAGCGCTGGGAGCAGCAGTGCTGTCTTGTCCCTTGTCTTACAGGGACGCTTTCAGCAAGGCCTTCTCTTCCATGCCTGGTTAGAACAAACTCAGATTCAGCAGATGTTGGGTTTTTAATCACTTTTTAAAAAATATACTAAAATGTGATATCTCTCTTTTAATCAGTTAAGCTCATCTTGATTCTGGGGTTTTTGTTATTCAGTTGCTAAGTTGTGTCCATTTCTTGAGACTGGACTATAGCATGCCATGCTGCATGCTACAGATTATGGGGTTAATCCCAATCTAATCATGATTCACACATACATTTTAAGTTCAGTTTGCTAATTATTTGTGTAGGAATTTTCCATCTGTGTTCATGAGAAGACTGACTTTAAATGTTCTTAAGTTTTTTAATCAGGGTTATGCTAGCTTCATAAAATGAGTTGGAAGGAGAGCCCCTCCATTTCTACTTTCTGTAATAATTGATGTAAAATTTAAATTATTTGGTCCTTGAATGCTTATAGAACTTATCAGTAAAACTGCCAGGGCTTAGAAAGGTTTTAAACTACTGATTTAATTTCTTTAATAGTTAAAAGGCTATTCAGATTTTTTTTTTGGTAATTGACTTTCAGTTTTAGTAAGTTATGTTTTCCTAAGAATTTGACTTCAAGTTTTCACATTTATTGGCATATAGCTACTCAGAATAACTGTGTTTTATATTTTTAATGTTTGAAGCGTCTCTAGTTATAGCTTATTTTCATTCCTAAGATTATATTATTTGTGTCATCTCCCCTTTTTTCTTGATTGATTTTACCGGAGAGTTGTTTTTACAACTTTACATGTGCTTATGTCATTCATATTACATCTTTGATGAAGTACCCGTTCAAATCTTTTGACTTTTTTCTTTGCTGTTGAGTTGTTTGCTTTCTTACTCTTGAGTTTGACAGTTCTTTATATATTCTAGATATATGTTCTCTATTAGATAAGTGGTTTCCAAATATTTTCTCCCAATCTGTGACTTTTCATTCTTTTAGCAGTGTCTCTTGAAGAGCAGAATCTTTTTTTTATTTTGATGAAGTCTAATTTATCTCTTTTTAATATTGTGAGTCATGCTTTTGATGTTGTATCTAAAAATCTTTACCTAACCCAGGGTCATAAAGATTTTCTCCTGCATTTTCTCTAGAAATTTTATAGCTGCTAGGCTTCACATTTATAATTTTCTTTTTGTTGTTGTTGTTATTTTAACTTAATCACAATATAATAAAATCTGGTCTGTATGATAACCAATTTTGGGTTGTTGTTTTGTTTTTTTCCTGAGCTTTGGTGAAAACAAAAGCAATATCTGGGCCATTTGTGGTTTTTTTTTTTTTTTTCAAAAAATTCCAAGATAATTCTGATATACATTTGGATTTTAAAAAGTGGTTACAGGTTTTCTGTTAAATGATAGTTTTCAGTTCAGTCGCTCAGTCTTGTCCGACTCTTTGCAACCCCATGAATTGCAGCACACCAGGCCTCCCTGTCCATCACCAACTCCCAGAGTTCATTCAAACTCATGCCCATCGAGTCAGTGATGCCATCCAGCCATCTCATCCTCTGTTGTCCCCTTCTCCTCCTGCCCCCAATCCCTCCCAGCATCAGAGTCTTTTCCAATGATTCAACTCTTCGCATGAGAATGGGAAAGACTAGAGATCTCTTCAAGAAAATTAGAGATACCAAGGGAACATTTTATGCAAAGATGGGCTCGATAAAGGACAGAAATGGTATGGACCTAACAGAAGCAGAAGATATTAAGAAGAGGTGGCAAGAATACACAGAAGAACTGTACAAAAAAGATTTTCAGGACCCAGATAACCACCATGGTGTGATCACTCACCTAGAGCCAGACATCCTGGAATGTGAAGTCAAGTGGGCCTTAGAAAGCATCACTACAAACAAAGCTAGTGGAGGTAATGGAATTCCAGTGGAGCTATTTCAAATCCTGAAAGATGATGCTGTGAAAGTGTTGCACTCAATATGCCAGCAAATTTGGAAAACTCAGCAGTGGCCACAGGACTGGAGAAGGTCAGTTTTCATTCCAATCCCAAAGAAAGGCAATGCCAAAGAATGATCAAACTGCTGCACGATTGCACCCATCTCACACACAAGCAAAGTAATGCTCAAAATTCTCCAAGCCAGGCTTCAGCAATACATGAACTGTGTTCAAGCTAGTTTTAGAAAAGGCAGAGGAACCAGAGATGAAATTGCCAACATCCACTGGATCATCAAAAAAGCAAGAGAGTTCCAGAAAAAATGATAGTTTTAGTGATAAAGAATTCTTTTATTTTCTGTTGACCAGTCATGATACAATTATCGTATTAAGTAAAAATCACAATAGTGGAAGATGTTAATCAGTTTTCACAGTCAGTAGCCAAATAAAACATAAAAGGTCACTACACTTGCAAGCCATGAATAACCTAACAAAATAAATACATAGAATTTGGGGTGTTAAGTAGAGTGGTGTGATAAGGGAAAGTGCAGACATGAACGTGTTTTTATCTCCCCAGCCAGTCTTTGTCTTCTGGTTCATGCATTTACTCCAGTTATATTTAAAGTAATTAGTGATATGTATGTCCCTTTTACCATTTTCCTAATAGTTTTGGGTTTATTTTGTGTAGGTCTTTCCCTTGTGTTTCCTGCTTAGAGAAGTTCCTTTAGTATTTGTCGTAGAGCTGGTTTGGTGGTGCGGAATTCTCTCTTAACTTTCGCTTCTCTGGAAAGCTTTTGATTTCTCCATCAAATCTGAGTGAGAATCTTGCTGGGTAGAGTATTCTTAGTTGTAGGTTCTTCTCTTTCATCCCTTTATACATAGATACAGATATACTTCATATATCTTGCCATTCCCTTCTGGCTTGTAGAGTTTCTGTTGGGAAATCAGCTGATAACATTATGGGAGTTCCCTTGTATGTCATTTGTTGTTTTTCCCTTGTTGCTTTTGGTATTTTATCTTTGTCTTTAATTTTTGTCAGTTTGATTCCTGTGTGTCTCAGTGTGTTCCTCCTTGAGCTTATTCTGCCTGGGACTCTCTTACTTCCTGGACTTGGTTGACTGTTGCTTTTTCCATGTTAGGGAAGTTTTCAGCTATTACCTCTTTAACTATTTTCTCGGGGCCTTTCTCTCCCTCTTCCTTCTGGGATCCCTGTAATGCGAATGTTGGTGCCTTTAATGTTGTCTCAGAGCTCTCTTCAGCTGTCTTTTTTTCCCCCTTTCGTTCGTTCTTCTGCATTCTGTTCTGCTGCAGTGATCTCCACCACTCTGTCCTCCAGGCCATATATCCACTCTTCTGCCTTGGTTATCCTGCTGTTGATTTCTTCTAGTATTTTGTTCATCTGTTTGTTCGTTAGTTCTTGTAGGTTTTTGGTAAATATTTCTTGCATCTTCTCTATTGTTTTCCTGAGATCTGGATCATCTTCACTATTATTATTCTGAATTCTTTTTCTGGAAAATTGCCTATCTCCACTTTATTTGGTTGTTTTTCTGGGGTTTTATCTTGCCCCTTCATCAGGGACATAACTTTTTGCTTTTTCATCCTGATTAACTTTCTGTAATGTGATTTTTGCTCTAGCCATTGTAGGATTGCAGTTCTTCTTGCTTCTTCTGTCTGCCCTCTGATGGAGGGGTTTGTGTAAAGTTCCAGATGGGAGGAACTGGGGAACACTGTGTCTGCTCTGGTGACAGGGCTGTGCCAGTGAAGCTTTAATCCTGTGTCAGCCGACGGATGGAGTCATCCCCCTCCCTGTTGGTAGCTTCAGTCAGTTCAGTCGCTCAGTTGTGTCCGACTCTCTGCGACCCCACGCTCCGCAGCACACCAGGCCTCCCTGTCCATCACCAACTCCCAGAGCTTGCTCACACTCATATCCATCCAGTTGGTGGTGCCGTCCAACCATCTCATTCTCTGTCATCCCCTTCTCCTGCCCTCAATCTTTCCCAGCATCAGGGTCTTTTCCAGTGAGTCAGTTCTTCGTGTCAGGTGGCCATAGTATTGGTGTTTCAGCTTCAGCATCAGTCCTTCCAATGAATATTCAGGACTGATCTCCTTTAGGATGGACTAGTTGGATCTCCTTGTAACCCAAGGGTCTCTCAAGAGTCTTCTCCAACACCACAGTTCAAAAGCATCAATTCTTCAGTGCTCAGCTTTCTTTATAGTCCCAACTCTCACATCCATACATGACTACTGGAAAAACCATAGCCTTGACTAGACAGACCTTTGGCAGCAAAGTAATGTCTCTGCTTTTGAATATGTTGTCTAGGTTGGTCATAGATTTCCTTCCAAGGAGCAAGCGTCTTAATTTCATGGCTGCAGTCACCATCTGCAGTGATTTTGGAGTCCAAGAAAATAAAGGCTGTCTCTGTTTCCATTGTTTCCCCGTCTGTTTGCCATGAAGTGATGGGACCGGATGCCATGATCTTAGTTTTTTGAATGTTGAGTTTTAAGCCAGCCGTTTCCAGCTCTCCTCTTTCCCTTTCATTAAGAGCCCCTTTAGTTCTTCTTCGCTTTCTGCCATAAGGGTGGTGGTAGTTGTTTAGCCTGAAGCAGCCCAGCCCTGGGTCTGTGGGCTCTATGGTATGGTTAGTGGCAACCTCCAAGAGGGCTTCACACCAAGGGGCCCCTTCCCCGCCTGCTGCTGCCAGTGCTCCCTCCCCCACGGCGAGCCCCTGTGAGCCGCGCCTGCACGGGAGGCCCTCCAACACTAGCAGGTAGGCCTGGCTCAGTCTCCTGTGGGGTCACTGCTCCTTTCCCCTGGGTCTTGTTTCCCCCAGTCCTGTGTAAGTCCTGTAATCAAATCCCAGTAGCCTTCAAAGTCAGATTCCCTGGGGATTCCCAGTCCCTTTTTTGGAGCCCCAGGCTGGGAAGCCTGACATGAGGCTCAGAACCTCTACAACAGTGGGAGGAGTTCCTTGGTATCATCACTCTCCAGTTTGTGGGCCGGCCACCCGGCGGGTATGGGATTTGATTTTTAACATGCTCGAACCCTCCTTGCTTCTTTGCTGCGGCTTCTTCTTTGTCTTTGGATGTGGGGCACCTTTTTTGGTGGGTTCCAGTGCCCCCCGTCAGGGGCTGCTCAACAGCTAGCTGGGCTTGTGGTGCTCTCGCAGGAGGCGAGCGCACATCCTCCCACTCTGCCATCTTGAACCCGAAGCCCTGGGTGTTTGAAATTTGTTGATTTTCAGTTTGGTGTGGTACTTTCCAGACATTTCCCCAAGTATTTATGTTCGTGTATACGTAACTAGAAATATATAGAGTTTTTAAATTTAGTGTAAATGGAATCAGACTAGATAGATTTATTTTTCTACAGATTGCTTTAACTGTCAACAGTGATATACGTAATTCTTTTACTATCATATTGTATTACATAAGTTACAGCTGTATTTTTTTTTAGCCCCTCTTCTTAGAAGCACATTTAAGTTGCTTCCACAGTTTCTCAAACATAAATAGTGCTGCAGCAGACATCTTTGTCTTTGTTGCCTTCTGGACTCACTTGTGGGTATATTTCTCTAGGCTGGAAGCAGAATTGCTGAATTAAAAGCTATCTAAGTGGCAGACAGAACTTTAATGTGAAAAGATACATACACCTCACTGTTCATAGTAACCCTGTTTACGGTAGCCAAGCCATGGAAGTGAGCTCAGTGCCCACTGAAGATGAATGGCTAAAGATGTGGTGTCTGTATACTGTGAAATGTGAGCCATAAAATAGAGTGAAATACACCATCTGTAGCAAGCTGGATGGCCCTAGAGATGACCTCAGTAAGCGACATAAGTCAGAAACACAGGGTGCCATTACTTTATGTGAAATCTAACATAGGACAGACACGAGCTTGTCTACAAAACTGAAACGGATTCAGACATGGAGAACAGACCTGCGGTTGCCGGGGGAGGGGAGGGGAGGGAAGGGTAGGGAGTTTGGGACTAGAAGGTGCAGTGTTATATGTCGGATGCATAAATAACATGGTTCTGTGGTATAGCACAGGGAAATACACCAGTATCCTATGATAAATCGTGGTGAAAAGAATATGAAAAAGAGCATATGTGTGTAGCCGAATCACTGCTGTGTTGCAGAAATTAACACTGTAAATCAACTGTACTTAAGCAAATTTTTTTAAAAAGCTACCTGGTTGGAATTTTATCTTCCAAGTTGATTCTTTTCCTTTTTAAAGTTTTTTTTCTTAATCATGCATTCTTATATGCAAAAAGTAGCTGGGTCAGTGATCAGCTCAGTTGTTAATTCAGCAAGCATTCATTGAGGACATACTGTGGGACTCTTCCTCCTTGGGGTTTTCATTTCTTTCCAACTCAGCCCCCTCTATTTATTGCAGTATTTTAAAGTCAACCTTTTATTACACCAGCATGATGTTAAGAGGAAATACAACAATTCATATACAAATAACTTTAAAAAAAACATTAATATAGTACAGTAACTATATTCAACAGAAATAAAAGGAAGGCAGTTTATCATGAAGGCAGTATATCCTGTAAGTGCTTAGGCGCAGCTGTCGCAGAAGATAGAACGGAGAATTCGGATGGTTGTATGTACTTAAATAACCTGTGACTTAAGAGTAGTAAGAAGATGAAGCGTTTTGGGATTTGGAATAAGATTAGTGTTAGAATAAGTGGTGCAAGAGGAAAAGAGGTGATCAGAAGGTGAGGACGTGTGTTGTCTTTGTAGAAGAGCTGCAGTGTGGAGAAGCGTCTTGTCAAAATAATTCCCTCTGCTGTCTCAGAAGAGAACGGTGATGATCTATACCAGAAAATGTCTCCTTTCTTAAAATCTCACTGCATTTGAGGTATATACGTTTAGTATCTGAAACTTTCAAAAGACTTTGGAGACCATATTTGTTCATTGGTCGCAGGACTGGAGGGTTTGAAACCTTTTTGTCTGCCAAAACATAAAATACAGAAAATCCTAAACATCTTACATAGGGAAAAATAGCATTTTACTGAGGATTGTAGTTTTAACACTGCACTTGATTTCCTCAAGAAACTTGTAATAGAAATGCTGGGGGTTTTTTTTATTATACTACATTGCATTTATATTTATTGCCTCATTTAATCCTCCCAGTATCTGTGAGGAAAGTGATATTAACCTCAAATAAGTAGACAGTCTTAGAACAAGTACAGGACTTACCCAAAGGCACCCAAACAGGAGCCGGCAGAGTGAGATGTTTCCAGGGTCCTGGCTGCCCACTGAGATGATTCCATTTAGATCATAGTTACAGAAACACAGAGCCTCGTTAAACTTCAGTAGCAGTTCTTTAATAGGTAAGGAGATTGAGGAGTGTTTTTTTACAGCAGTTTTTAAAACTTTTTATTGGAGTGTAGTTGGCGTACAATGCTGTGTTAGTTCTGCTTCACAGCAAAGTGAACCAGCTATATATATACATATAGATTTTTCCCCCATATTGGTCGTTACAGAGTATCGAGTAGGACCTATACAGCAGCTCCTTACTGTTACCTATTTTGTATCTCTTTTATGTGTAAATAATGTGTATGTGTCGGTCCCAATCTCCAGGTTTATCCCTCTCTCCACTTTCCCCCTTAATAACCGTAAGTCTGTTTTCAATAACTAAGTCTGTTTCTGTTTTGTAGGTAAGTTCATTTGTATCATTTTTTTAAAAAAATTTGATTCTGCATAGGCATTGGAGAAGGAAATGGCAACCCACTCCAGTGTCCTTGCCTGGAGAATCCCAGGAACGGGGGAGCCTGGTGGGCTGCCGTCTGTGGGGTCGCACAGAGCTGGACACGACTGAAGCGACTTAGCAGCAGCGTGAGTGATACATTTGACTGACTTCAGTTCAGTCCAGTTCATTGTGGACTTTCCTGTTGGCTCAATGGTAAAGAATCTGCCTGCCAGTGCAGGAGATGCAGGTTTGATCCCTGGGTCAGGAAGATTCCTTCCCACTCCAGTATTCTTGTCTGGGAAATCCCATGAACAGCGGAACCTGGTGGTCTGCAATCCATGGGGCTGCAAAAGTGTCAGACAAGACTTAGTGACTGAACGGCAGCAGTGTGTCCCGCACCTTCTTTATCCTTTCTGCTGTGGATGCACATTTATGTTGCTTCCATGTCCTGTCTGTTGTAAATATCGCTGAGGTTAACATTGAGGTGCATGTACCTTTTGAAATTTTGTGTTATTCTGGATATATACCTAGGAGTGGGATTGTTGAGTCATACGGTAACTATTGTCGGTTTTCTAAGGAACCTCCATATTGTTCTCCACAGTGGCTGCACAGATTTGCCTTCTTGCCAACAGGGTAGGAGGGTTCCCTTTTCTCGACGTCCTCTCCGGCATCTGTTCTTTGTAGGTTTTTTGATGGTGGCTGTTCTGACTGGTATCAGGTGACACCTCATTGTAGTTTTGATTTACATTTCTCTAATAATTAGTGATATTAAACATCTTTTCAGGAGCTTTTTGGCCATCTGTGTGTCTTCTTTGAAGAAATGTCCATTTCTTGTGTCCATTTTTTTTGATGGAGTTGTTTTTGATATTGAGCTGCTTGAGTTGTTTTTATGTTGAAGAATAATCCCTTGTTGGTCACTTTGTTTGCACATGTTTTGTCCCCTTCTGTGGGTTGTCTTTTCTTCTTGTCTGTGGTTTCCTTTGCTGGGCAGTAACTTTTACGTTTAATCAGGTCCCATCTTGTTTTTATTTTCGTTCCTCTAGGAGGAGCATCCAGAAGGTCCTGCCGCGACTCGTGTGAGAGTTTTCTGCACAGGTAGATTCTGAGTTCTACAGTGTCTGGTCTTACATTTAGGTCTGTAATCCATTTTGAGTTTATTTTTTTGTAAGGTGTTAGAGAATGTTCTAATCTCATCTTCTATATGCAGCTGACCAGTTTTCTCAGCATCACTTATTGGCAAGGTACAGTATTTTCTGCATTGTTTCTTTTTGCCTCCTCTGTCGTAGATTAGATGACCATGGATGCCAGAGAGTGGGTTTATCTCTGAACTTTGTTTCCTGTGCCATTGATCTGTATTTCTGTTTTTGTGCCAGTACCATATTATATTTGATTACTGTAGCTTTGTAATACAGTCTGAAGTCAGGAAGCTTGATTCCTCCATCTCTGTTTTTCTTTCTCAAGATTACTTTAGCAACCTGGAGTCTTTTCTGTTTAATAACAAACTGTAAAATTTTTTTGTCTAATTATGTGAAAAATGCTACTGGTGATTTGATAGGGATTGCATTGAACCTGTAGATTACTTTGGGTAGTATAGTCATTTTGACAATATTGATCGCTTCCAATCCAAGAACATGGTCTATCTCTCCGTGTTGGTGTCATCTTTGATTTCTTTCATAAGTTATCTTATAGTACAGTATGTTTTTATATTTCATCTTACCAAAAAAGATGGAAAAGCTTTCCTTGTTCTTTCTTGAATGGGTAGAAGCTTTTCTTTTAAAAATGAAGAAAAGAAGAACACAGTTATTGCAGACTTTGGATGGAAAATAAGATTCATTGTACTAAATTCTAGCAATATTTGCTGGTTGTAGAAGGTAACTTTGTTTTGGAAACAGTTTTTTGTCGTTCTGTTGTTTTGGCCACACTGCTTACCTTACGGGGTTTAGTTCCCCAAGCAGGCGCTGAACCTGGACTCTTGGCAGTGAGAATGCCACTGGACTGCCAGGAAGTTCCCTGCAAACAGTTTGTTCCTTTTTTTCTTTTTTCTTTTTACTATAAAAGTGATACAACATTCTGAAAGTTTTGAAAAAGAAGAAAACTGTATGTCTTTCATTTTGACACATTTGACACACATTTGCTGACAAACGTCCGTCTATTCAAAGCTATGGTTTTTCCAGTAGTCACGTATGGATGTGAGAGTTGGACCATAAAGAAAAGTCACTAACTTTTTATTACTTTATCAATCACCTCCCTATAAAAAAATAGAATGGCCACTTCTACTTCTATCTCTGTCATTGTCTATCCTCAATTTTATTTTCCTCCGTAATGCTTAACACCATCTGACAAATGTATACTTGTTTACCTGTCACATGAAATGTAACTTCCAGAAAAAGGCAGGAACTTTGTCTCATTTGCTGTTGTTCTCCACCCCCTAATACTCCCTGTCTAAAACTGGAACGTAGTAAGCACTCAGTGTTAAGATTTCTTTTTAAAATGAACAGACATGTAGTTTTTGATCTTTTTTGAGTGTCATCCAGTTGTAATCATCCTGTGCATACAACTTTGTATCTTTTGATCACTTTCATGTTAATTTCACAGACTAAAGGTCATCATTCTTTTTGTAGATTGCTACATGGAATGTATGACCATCATTTTTCGTAGCTACATAATTATGTATCAAGGGAGCATAGCATAATTCACTAACCCATCTCCTAGTTTGGGACATTCATTTCTGACTTTTCTGTAATATAAATTAACACTGATAAAAAAAATATATCCATGCTATATCAGTCAGTGGCTACAGCTGTGAAATTCAAAGACGCTTGCTCCTTGGAAGAAAAGCTATAACAAACCTCAACAGTATTAAAAAGCAGAGAAGTTACTTTGCCGACAAAGGTCCGTCTAGTCAAAGCTATAGTTTTTCCAGTAGTCATGTATGGATGTGAGAGTTGGACCATAAAGAAACACCAAAGAATTGATGCGTTGGAACTGTGGTGTTGGAAAAGACTCTTGAGAGTCCCTTGGACTGCAAGGAGATCCAACCAGTCCATCCTAAAGGAGATCAGTCCTGGGTGTTCATTGGAAGGAATGATGCTAAAGCTGAAATTCCCAATACTTGGGTCATCTGATGCGAAGAACTGACTCCTTGGAAAAGACTCTGATGCTGGGCAAGATTGAAGGTGGGAGGAGAAGGGGACCACAGAGGATGAGGTGGTTGGATGGCATCACTGACTGAATGGACATGAGTTTGAGCAAGCTCCGGGAGTTGGTGATGGACAGGGAGGCCTGGTGTGCTGCAGTCCATGGGTACAGTCAGACAGTACATACAGTCAAGAAATCTAATAGCAAATACATTAGAAACCAGCTGTCGGTGATTATTTATTTATTTTCTGGACATTTTTATTTTTAACTTTTTAAACACAAAAAACATTTTGTGTTTTTGGGGGATAGCCAATTAACCATGTTGTGACAGTTTCCGGTGGACAGTGAAGGGACTCAGCCATACATACACACGTGTTCATCTTCCCCAAACTCGCCTCCCGGTGAGGCTGTCGCATGACACTGAGCAGAGCTCCGTGTGCTGTACAGAAGGTTTTTGTTGTTGGTGGTCATTTTAAATACAGCAGTGTAAACATGACCTTCCCGAAGTCCTTAACTATCCCTTCCCTCCGGCAACCATGAGTTCATTTTCTAAGTCTGTGTGTCTCTTTCTGATTTTGTAAGTACGTTCGTTTATATCATTTCTTTTTAGATTTCACATATAAGGAATATCATATGATATTTCTCCTCCTCTGTCAGACTGACTTCCCTCAGTGTGACACTCTCTAGGTCCCTCCATATTGCCGCAAATGGCCTTATTTCATTCTGTTTTAATGGCTGAGTACAGTTCCGTCGGATGTATGTGCCACAACTTCTTTATCCATTCCTCTGTTGATGGACATTTAGGTGGTCTCCATGTCTTGGCTGCTGTAAACAGCACAGCAGTGAGCACTGGGGTGCATGTATCCTTTCAAACCATAGTTTTCTCCAGATATATGTGCAGGAGTGGAGTTGTCGAATCATACGTTACGTTTATTTTTAATTTAAATAGAAGTAAGGTTCTCAAAAAGCATTGAGTTAAAATATATGTGAGGATGGATGGACAACTTATTTGAAAGAGTTACCAAGAGGGCTGGAGAAATAGCTCTGCAGCTAGACACGACACGCAGATCTCACAGAAGAGTTGGTCTGATGCTGTGACTGCACACCACACCACCGAGGCCAGGCATGGGGCTCCTGCTGCTGCTGCTGCTGCGGTGTTGTCTGAGCCTGATTGACACCTTGCCCTCCTCCAAGGGAACCCAGACCTGCAGTATCTGCTTTATCTGCAAGTATCTGCCTTATCTGAACCCCTGAGAGAGGAATTTCCTATATTCCCTAGAAAAATAATACAGGATTACACACTGTCAGAGTTATTTCTGTATTTAGGATGGTTTATGTAGGGTGGATTCCTGAAAGTAGAATCACCAGTCCACGGGACATGAACAAAATTTTTGATGAGAAGATCAGACCTGTTGACCTCAACGGTTGAGTCTGTAGCTTTTTACTTCCTTGGAGTAATCTTTCCTTGAATGTGTCGTTTATTGGCTATACTTAGTGAACTGAGTTTTTTAGAACTTTAGTTCTTGATATGGAAGGACTTTTAATTTGATCTCTCCTTTAAAAGAGAATCATCTTTCCTCTTGATTGGGTGCCTAGATTTGTGCTAGAATCTGAAAAATGGATGGCATATTCTTTCAAATTAGATTGTTTTAAGTTAGTACACATACAAACTTGGGGTGTGGAAATTCTTTATTCATGGCAGTGTGAACTTAGTTTTTCCAAAGTTCCTTCTTTCAATCCCATGCCCCCATCCTACATAAAAGTAAACATCCATATGCTTCTTCCTGCCCTTGCCCTAGGCTTTCTTGTATTTGGTTTGGTTTTGGTGATGGACCAGCATTCACTCTGCTTAAAACAGGAGGCAAGTGCTCTTAGCTCCCCACCCCAGGAGCTCCCTTTCCTCTGTGGCCTTGGGGAGAATGGAGAGGCTTAGATTCGAAGCCATTCCACAGTCACTCACCTGCTCTGACTACACCTTCTTCCTCACCAGAATCGGAGGCGCTTCCTGTGCCTATTACATGTTGGGTGGATGTAGGAAGCCTAGCCCAGTGCTTGTTATTCCTGTGGGTGTTTTCATATGTAATGCAGACGGTTATGTTGCTGCCTTTTGCTTTCGGGGAAGGAGGAACTTGTAAAGACCCTGTATCTTTACTTAATCTACTGCGGTGTTGAAAATGCTGTGTGCAGACCTTGGTATTTCCGAGTTCTTCAAGGATTCCCTTTACCCCTTATAGTTTTAAAACTGAGTTGGTTGCACCCCATGGTAACATTCTCCTGAGCCCCCTGTTCAGGAAAGGTGGTCTGGGGTGTGGGTTGGAGGGGTGGCATGTAGCAAAGGCAGCAATCTAGGTGAAGGGAGAACTTTGAAAAGCAAAATGCATCTTCCCTAAAAACAATTAATCATATTATTAGACAAACGGCTTCAGCAGCTGGTGAAACAGCAGGAACATGTCAATTTTGCTTCCTTAGTTACCCAGAGTGATCGTGCACTTGACCTTCAGCAGAGCAGGGTCATAGAGAGGGCATCTTTAAGCAGCTCTGTCTGGTTTTGGCAAATGGAATCTGCACTGGCAGTTTGAAGCACATGCCCATGAGTTCCCCCCATGAACCCCTGGCTCTTTTGGTTGGACTGTCTGGCTGGGGAAGTTGCTGAGAAAAAATGTAAATAAAGCTGCAGAGAGCCGTTGGCATGGTAAGTGCAGTGTCCTGCAGAAAAACAAGAGTCATTTTTGCAGCCTTTTCTTTTCGTCTGTTTCTGGAGGGAGCCTTCTTGTGATGCGGTGTGTTTCACAGGCACTTGTTTTTCGAGCAGTTGGTGAAATAGCCGTGGAGTTAGATGCCTGCTGTGTATTTGAAGGAAGCTGATTTAGTGTCTGTTCTGTGCTTAGCGCCTAGCAAGTTACTTCTTCATGGGAACTTGGATCTGGACGTGCTGGGTAGATTCAAGTGGGGCAAGAGCTGTTTGTTTCTTATTTTTCAGCAGGTTAATCTGCTTCTGAGCAGAGAGTGAACCCCGCCGCTCTTACACACCTCCTTGTTTTGTATGATCGGGGGAGGTCCTCACTGATTTTGGATCTTTGTATTTGTGCTAAATTTAGGGCTATAGTCTTTTATCTTTTTAAATATACTATCAACTTGAAAGTTTTAAAATGGTCGATCAGTTCTGACGTAAATGAGGCTGATTTATAATCCCGAGAGGCTTTAGTATACAGAAGAGCTGGCTTTGCCACTCCTCAGGAGATGTCGTTCTTTAGAAACATGGACACTGGAAGCTTCTAGCCCTTTGTAGGAGGTGACGGCGTGCACTTTGAAGACCAACAGCCTCCTCCGGCTTCCCCTCTGGTGTAAGCTGCCGCACAAAGGTTAATTCTTTGCCCATTGACCCTTCACCGTACTTATTATTTCATGGTCCTTTGAAATAAAAATAAAAGCAGGATGTGGTACACTTCAGTCAGGCTGGTGGTGTCTCCTGCCTGAAACCCTCTACCCGCTTAGGCGGTTGCTTACTTGTTCATCATTTCCTAGGAATGTTAAGGAGAAGCTGGAAGCCCCTGATTGAGATTGGTTGCGTGTTGGGTCTACATGATCTGTCGTCGTCCCCCCCCCCACCCCGCCCCCCGACGGTGTGAAGTGGCCATTCTATTTTTTTATAGGGAGGTGATTGATAAAGTAATAAAAAGTTAGTGACTTTTCTTTATGGTCCAACTACCCGTAACCCATAGGAATGTTGTAGCCAAAAATTGAAATGAGGAATCATTGTAGATTTAGAAATTTAGTTTTTTCTTAATTAGCTGACTGCTGTGGGCATTCTCTTCAACCTAGATATTCATAGCAAATGCCTAATACAGAACTTTTTCCTAAGAATTTCCCCCCCTCACCCCCCAAAAAAATGCTCGCAAGGCAATGTCATGTTATGGTAAAATAGAGATGGTTCTCACTCGAGAGCAAAAATACATGTGCTTTTCCCATCAGCCTCATACATTCACGTGTGTTGGTGGAACCAGTACACTTTGGTTTATTTATATAAGAAACTGCCAGGGCAGACACTGTGGGGTACCTGCAGAATGTTTAGTTAGCAGATAGATACAAGAGTGGAATAAAACAAAAAAAAGCCTAGGCAGAGTCCCAGGATCAAGGACTGTAAAAATGACTTGTTGTTTATTCCTGAAGTTAAAAACTGTTCCTCTCTAACCAGTCATTGTGGGCTTAGTGTGTGCCTGGCCTGAGGCGTCAGAGGCTGTCCCTTCGGGCCTCTGAGCAGCTGCTGGGCGGGCCCTGGGCTGAGGGCTTGGATGCAGCTACTCTGGGAGCCCCGAGCTGGACTTGAGCACCAGCCCCCGGGTCCAGGGAGGGAGCTGTCCAGAGGAGCAAGGCTTTCATGAACTCTTTAGGCAGGAAACAAGCATTCGTGTGTTGCGTAAGCATGGTTCACTTTAGAAAGGATGTGAAACGGAACCACCTATTTACTCTGTAAGCACAAGTCGGAGACCGTACTCTGAAGAACTGTATCCGAACGTGCTTTCACACCCTCCTTGCTCATGGTTTAGTTGAGTCCTTTGGACTGGCAGTTTTCTGGCAAAGTGCAAGTGCTCTGGCCAGGTATAACACACCTGGGTGTTGCCAGGCGTTTACAGTCACTGTGAGCTGATGGGCTGGAGCAGATGCAAGAGGGGAGAAGTAGGCTAAGGGGGAGGGCCACGACGTACTTCGGGCACTAAAAAGGGAGGCTGGAAAGGAGATGCTTACACTGGTCAGAAATGTATCTAATGTTCTTATGGCTTGTTACGAAATTGACTGTTGTTTTTCTTTTAATTGTTATTTATTTACTTTTGCCTGTGCTGGGTCTTTGTGGCTGTGCACAAGCACGCGTGGTGGCGAGTGGGGGCTACCCTCCAGTTGCGCTGCTGCTCGTTTGGCGGCTTGTTGTGGAGCGTGAGCGTGGGCTTCAGCAGTTGCGGCGTGCGGGCTCAGCGGTCGCAGCTCCTGGGCTCTAGAGTAGTTGTGGCACGTGGGCTTAGTTGCTCTGCGGCATGAGGGATCTTCCTTGATTAGGGACCCTAACCATGTCCCTGAGTTGATGGGTGGACTTTCAACCACTGTCCCACCAGGAGAGTCCCCAAATGGACTTTTTATCATTGTGCGAAATGATTTTCAGCAGAATGCTTGGGGGAAAAAAATAGATGGCCTGCTTTGATGTCTGATCATAGTATTAGACTTTTAAATTCACACAGCTGCAAGAATTTCTGAGGGATCCCATCATGACATCACTTTGCCTTCAAGCTGAATCATATCTAAAAACTACCCCTGGTACCACTGGAACACACTTCCTCTCTAAAGGTCTTAGGGGTAAGGGATCTGAAGTGTTTTTCCCTTTCATCTGTCAGTTCTAAAGTTAGGCATCCTTCTCTGAATCCCAGGGATATTTAAGACTGTTCACCCAATCTTACTTTATTACTGAGCTACAGGGAGCCCATCACCAGCATGATGCTTGCCTCCATCAGCAAATTTGTGGAGGTCTTTGCGCTTCTCATGTGAAAGGAATTAGAAACTCTAGAAGCATATCCCTTTATGTGAAGGAACTAGAATCGAGGGAGTTTATACTATAGCTCAGGCAGGGTCAGAAAGCTGCAAGTAGTCTTGGTGCCCAGCCCACACTTCCTCCCCTTTGCCATCCATCCCCACCCGCCAAGTGCAGGAAAGGCGGGGCCCTTTCTGGTCGCCATGCATCCCCAGCGCACAGCCGCAGAGGGGCAGGCCAGCGCTGCTGACTCGGGATGCTTCTCTGAGTCCCTGTGAAATACTTTTTGAATGCTGTTATTTTTTTTAAATAAAGTCTTTATTGTAGTATAACATACCTGTGTTCACAGTTCATAAATGTGTAACACAACGAATGAATAGGAATTATGCTGCTGTGAATATTCATGTACAAGTTTTTACATGGGCATATATTCTCTTTGCTCTGGTGTATATATCTGGAAGTGGAATTGCTGAATCATATGCAACTCTGTGTCTAACCATTTGAAGGACTGACAGTTCCCAAAGTGCACCATTCTGTGCTCCAGCAGTAGCGTGTGAGCGCTCCAGTTTCTCCACGTCCTTGCCAGCACTCACCTCCTTTTCATTATAACCATCCTAATGGGCATGAAACGATATTTTAATGTGTTTTGATTTGCATTTCCCTAATGACTGATGATGTTGAACAATGTTTATGGGCTTGTTGGCCATCTGTGTATCTTTGGAGAAATGTTTGTTCAGCTCCTTTGCCCATTTTTTTCTTTTTTTAAAATGTATTTATGTTTTAATTGAAGGATAATTGCTTTATAGAATTGTTTTCTGTCAGATATTAACATGAATCAGCCACAGGTATACATATATCCCCTCCCTCTTGAACCTCCCCCCACCCCCGTCTCCCTCCCCATCCCACCCCTCTAGGTTGATACAGAGCCCCCCTTTGAGTTCCCTGAGACATACAGCAAATTCCCATTGGCTATCTATTTCACATATGGTGATGGAAGTTTCCGTGTTTCTCTCTCCATACGTCTCACCCACTCTTCCCCTCTTCCTGTGTCCATAAGTCTGTTCTGTATGTCTGTTTCTCCATTGCTGCCTTGCAAATAAATTTATTGGTACCTTCTTTCTAGATTCCATATATATACATTAGTATACAATATTTATCTTTCTGACGTACTTCACTCTGTATAATAGGCTCTAGGTTCATCCACCTCATTAGAACTGACTCAAATGTGTTCCTTTTTATGGCTGAGTAATATTCCCTTGTGTATATGTACCACAACTTCTATATCCATTCATCTGTCGATGGACATCTAGGTTCTAGCTGTTGTAAATAGTGTTGCAGTGAGCAATCGGATGCATGTGTCTCTTTCAGTTTTGGTTTCCTCAGGGTATATGCCTAGGAGTGGGATTGCTGGGTCATCTGGTGGTGTTACTCCTAGTTTTTTAAGGAATATCTATACCATCTTCCATAGTGGCTGTATCAGTTTATATTCCCACCAGCAGCGCAAGAGGGTTCCCTTTTCTCCACACCCTCTCCAGCATTTACTGTTTGTAGACTTTTTGACGATGGCCATTCTGACCAGTGTGAGGTGATACCTCATTCTAGGTTTGATTTGCCTTTCTCTAATAATGAGTGATGTGGAACATCTTTTCATGTGTTTGTTAGCCCTCTGTATGTGGTCTTTGGAGAAATGTCTGTTTAGTAGGTCTTTTTCCCACTTTTTGATTGGGTTGTTTTTCTGTATTGAGTTGATGAGCAGCTTGTGTATTTTGGAAATTAATCCTTTGTCAGTTGTTTCATTTTGCTATTGTTTTCTCCCATTCTGAGGGTTGATTTTCACCTTGTTTGTAGTTTCCTTTGCTGTTCATTTGCTCATTTTTAAATTTTTTTTGATATCTAATTGTAAGGGTTGATTAACCATATATTATAAAAATACAAGTCCTTATCAGATATGATTTACAAATATTTTCTCTCATTCTGTGGGTTACTTTTTACTTTATAGTTGTCGTTTGAAGCACAAAAGTTTTAAACTTTGACAGAGTTTATCTTTTCTCTCTTTTGCTTTAAGTATAATAGCTAAGAAATCATTACCTGTAATCAAGGTCATGAAGATCTACACCTTTGTTTTCTAATCTGTGTGTATAATGTGAGGTAGAATTTAATATATTTTTTATAAAAAGAAAAGAAATTTCTGTTCAAGGAAAGTCTCAGCAGTACAATTAATCATGTGTAACAAAGATATTTATACACTGTTTATAACTCAGGCTTTAGAAAAACATTTTCAGGAAGTTTGTGATATTACTAATAGCAACTATGTACTAAATAAATAGCATTAATACTTAGCATATTATTTATTAACCCTCTCATCAATCCCATAAAGTAGTAGCAATATGTCCACGTTTAATTTGAGGAAACTGAAGTTTAGAGGGTTAAGGGACTTTATCAGGGTGACGGTACGTGTTTCAGAGCCTAAGTTTATCTAATTCCTTGCGTATGGGTACTCAAATAGTGCTGATTGCTTTAAAACTTCTGAAGAGTAAAGTGAGTCAGAAAGGCAGCATATTATTCTATCGGTTAAGAATTCAAAGGACCTGAAATGGGTAGAATTAACTTACAGAGCAGTAATAGACTCAGCCAGAATTCTAAATGTTCATTATTAAAGACGGATTTAATTCCTGTGCGCTGACAAAGTGACCGGCCAGCCTTTTTAATCAGAAATAAACGGAGCTAACAGATGGTGTAGGTGGGCGCTGGGCGATACATTCTGTAAGGTTTAAGCCTCATCACACTCTCTCCTGTCTTAACCAAGAGAAAACTAATTGATATGAAGCATTTTGTCAACTAAAAATCACTATGAGAATATTGCATTCTGGGTTTGGGGGGGTTTTTTTTGGTCTTTTTAAAATAATGTATTTTGGGCTGTGCCAGGTCTTGGTTGCTGAAGGCAAGCTTTCTCCGGTTGCAGCAAGTGGGGCTACTCTTGGTAGCTGTGTATGGGCTTCTACTGGCTTCTTGCGTTGCCAGGCACAGGCTGTAGGCACACAGGCTCAGTGAGCGGCTCAGGAGCCCAGAGCACGCGGGCCTCAGGAGTTGGCTCGCGTGGGCTCGGTTCTTGTGGCTCCCAGGCTCCAGAGCAGGGGCGCAGTAGGTGTGACGCACAGGCCTGGTTTCTCCACAGCGTGCGGAGCCTTCCCGGGGCAGGGACTGAGCCTGGCTCCCTGCAGTGCCAGGAGGAGTCCTGTCCACTTGCGCCACCGGGCAGTCCCATTCTGTTGTCTTTCTGTGGTGAACTTTTTGTTGGTGAAATTAATGCTTATGAAAGAAAAAGTTTTTCCTAACCACCCCAATAATTCATCATGCTATGCTTTATAAAATTTATAAATTTTATAATTTATAAAAGAGATATAATTCACTTCCCATACATTTCACCCCTTTCAAGTGTACAGTTTAGTAAGTTTCACAAGGTTGTACAGCCATTACCACTATCTAATTCTAAAACATTTTCATCATTTTAAAAAGAAATTCCATTGAATTCCCTGGCTGTCCTATGGTTAGGTCTCCGCACTTTCACTGCCAGGGGCCTGGTTCAGTCTCTCACTGGGGATCTGAGATGCACCAAGCTGCTGTTTTTGTTAGGGGGCTATCTATTAGACGTTGTTGCCCCTTCCCCGTCCTTTCAGTGCCTGAGAACCACTGATGCACCTTCTGTCCCTCTGCGTTGCCTACTCTGGACTGTTGTGTAAATGAAATTATACAATACATGGACTTCGGTGGCATGCTGCACATGTTCATCCGTGGTGTAGCATGCACCAGTCTGAAGTCCTTTTTATTGCCAAAGAGTACTCGATTGCATGCATACACCGTGTTTTCTTTATTCATTCATCAATTAGCAGATACTCGATTGTTTTTACTTTTGAGCAATTATGAATGATGCTGATATGAACATTTCTGTACAGGATGGTTGTAGATATATATTTGCCTTTCTCTGGAGTATATACCTAGGAGTGCAGTTGTAGGTTCACATGGCCACCTTTGAGAATTGGCCAGACTGTTTGCAAAGAAGGTCTACCACTCTGTATTCCCTCTAGCAGTGTACTAGAGTTCCAGTTTCTCTGCATCCTTGTCAGCACTTGCCATTGTCCATCTTTTGGATTGTAGTCATCCAAATGGGTGTGAAGTGATGTCTTGTTGTGGGTTTAAATTTAATTTCCTTAGTAACTAATGATGTTGAGCCTTTCATATGCTACTGGTCATTTGTATATCTTCTTGGGAGACATTTCCATTCACCTCCTTTGCCTCTTTTTTTAAAAAGTATTAAGTTGTTATAAATAGCTCTTTATAGTCTATATGTACATGTCCATGTATTAGGTACACTATCTGCAAAATTTTTCTCCTATTTTATAGACTGTCTTTCCACTTTCTAAATCATATCCCTTGAAGCACAAAACTTTAATTTTGATGGTGGCCACTTCATCTATTTTTGTTGTTGTTGTTGTTGATTATGCTTTGGTGTCATATTGAGGGAACTATCACCTAATCCCAGTTCACAAAGAGTTACACCTATATTTTCTTCTAAGAATTTATAGTTTTAGCTCTTACATTTAATATTTTGATTCATTTTGAGTTAATTTTTCCTGTTTTTAAAATATGAAATATAAAATTTACTACTTTATGTATACAGGTCAATAGTATTAAATACACTCATAATGTTGTGCAGCATCCACCACCATCCATCTCCATAACTTCTCTTCATCTTGTAAAACAAACTTTGTATCCATTAAACACTAATGCCCATTGCCATCTCCTCTTTGAACCACCACTCTACTCTCTAATCTCTAAGAATCTGACTACTCAGTGTTTCACTAAGTGAGTATGTGCTAACTCACTTCAGTGGTATCTGACTCTGTGATCTTATGGACTGTAGCCCACCAGGCTGCTCTGTCCATGGGATTCTCCAGGCAAGAATACTGGAGTGGGTTGCCATATTCTTCACCTGGGGATCTTCCCTATCCAGAAATAGAACCCATGCCTCTTCAGTCTCCCACCCTGGCAGGTGGATTACCACTAGTACCACCAGGGAAGCCCAAGGGTCACCACTCTTCCTTTCTGTCTCGAAGAATTTGACTACTCTCAATATTTCACCTACGTGAAATTATACAATAGTTGGTTGTCTTTTTGTGAGTGGCTTATTTCACTTAACATAATGTCCTCTAAGTTAATCTGTGTTGGAGCATGTGCCAGAATCTCCTTACTTTAAAAAGCAGAATAATATTCCATTGTATGAACATGTCACATTTTGTTTATCTGTACACGGACACTTCGGTTGCTTCCACCTCTTGACTTTCATGAATCCTGCCGCTGCAAATGTGTGTACAAATACCTCTTGGAGGCACTGCTTTCAATTCTTTGTTTTGATAGTAGCCGTTACACTGAGTATGAGATAGCATCTTGCAGGTTTGATTTTTTTTTTTATTTCCCCAATGAATTGTGATGTTGATCAACCTTTCATGTGCTTATTGGTTATTTGTATATTTTCTTTGGAGAAATGTCTATTCATATGTTTTGCCTATTGTTAATCAAGTTGAGTTTTTTTTATGTTGCTAAGTTTTAGAAGTTCTTGATATAATCAGAGGTTTATACCTTGTCAGATACATGATTTGCAAATGTTTTTTCTCATTCTGTAGTTTGCGTTTCCACTCTGTTCATACTGTCTTTCGACGCACAAATATTAGAATTTCTTTGTGTGATTTCTTTTTTCCCCTTTAGCTGCCTGTGCCTTTTGTATCGCATCATGAAATCCCTGCCGAATCTAGTGGTGTGGTGACTTTTCTCCTAGGTTTTCTCCTGAGAGTTTTGTAGTTTCAGGTCTGACGTTTAGGTCTTTGATTGAATTAATTTAGGTCTCTGATTGAATTGATTCTTGTGTATGGCATGAGGTAAGAGCCCAGCTTCATTCTTTTGCATATGGATATTGTTTTTCTAGCACTTTTGTTGAAAAGAATGTTTTTCCTCCCATTGAATGGTCTCAGCTCCCTTGTCAAAAAATTGTTTAACCAGATATGCAACAATTTACTTCTGGAATGTCTTTTCCTTTGGTCTATATGTTTGTCTTTATGCTAATACCATGATTTTGTGACTAAAGCTTTGTAGCAGGTTTTGAAATCATGAAACCCAAGTCCCCCAACTTTGTTCTTTATCAAGGTAGTTTTGTCTATTTGGGATCCCTTGAAATTCCATACGAAGCTCAGGATGGGTTTTTCCATTTCTGCCAAAAAAAAAAAGACGAAGATTGGGACTTTGATAGGAACTGTATTGAACCTGTAAATCACTTTGGGAAGTATTGACATACTAGCAGTGTTAAGTCCTTCAACCCATGAACATGGAGAATGTTTCCATTTATTCCTCTCAGCAGTGTTTTGCAGTTTTTAATGTACAAATCTCTTACCTTTTAGGAGCTTCCCTTAAAGCTCAGTCAGTAAAGAGTCTGCCTGCAGTGCAAGAGACCCAGGTTCAATTCCTGGGTGGAGCAGATCCCCTGGAGAAGAAAATGGAAACCCACTCCAGTATTCTTACCTGGAGAACCCCATGGACAGAAGAGCCTGGCAGGGGTTGCAAGAGTCGGACACAACTGAGCGACTAAGCACACACTTACCTTTTACTTCTTCTTTTCTCACTTGGATGCCTTTTCTTTCTTTTGCTTGCTTCATTGCTCTTGCTGGAACTTCCAGTACAGTGTTGAGTAGAGAAGGTGAAAGCAGGCATGCTTGTTACACAGGAAGAGTTTTCAGTCTTTGACGACTGAGTGTGGTATTGACTCTGGGTTTCTCCTATACGGCTTTTATTAAGTTTAGATAATTTGTTTCTATTTCTAGTTCATTGAGTGTTTTTATCGTAAAAGGATGATAAATTTTGTCAAATGCTTTTACTCCTTCTATTGAGATGATACTGTGGGATTTTTCCTTCATTGTGTTAATGCCATGTGTTATGATGATAGATTTGTGTATGTTGATCCAGTATCTTTGCCTGGCTGATAGCAGGACAGTGCTGGCCTCAACAGAATGAGTTAGGAAGTGTTCCGTACTCTTCAGTATTGTGGATGAGTCTGAGAATGCTGCCTTAAGTATTTGGTAGAAATGACCAGTGAAGCTGTTGGGTCCAGGGTTTTCTTAATGAGATCTTTTGGATTGATTCATTCTCCTTAGTAGTTAATGGTCTATTCATGTTTTCTGTTAATTCGTGCTTTAGTCATGGTTGCTAAGTCGCTTCAGTCGTGTCCGACTCTGTGCGACCCCATAGACGGCACCCACCAGGCTGCCCCGTCCCTGGGATTCTCCAGGCAAGAACAGTGGAGTGGGCTGCCATTTCCTTCTCCAATGAAAGAAAGTGAAAAGGGAAAGTGAAGATGCTCAGTCGTGTCCGACTCTTAGTGACCCCGTGGACTGCAGCCCACCAGGCTCCTCCATCCATGGGATTCTCCAAGCGAGAGTGCTGGAGTGGGGTGCAATTGCCTTCTCCCTTTAGTCATGGCAGGTTTGTTAATTTCATCTAGGTTATCCAATTTGTTGGCATACAACTGATCATAGTATTCTTTTATAAGCTTTTATATTTCTATAGAATTGATAATAATCTCACTTTTGTCTCTGATTTCAGAAATTTGAAATCTCTTTCTTTCCCCTTAGTCCATCTAGCTAGGTTCAGTTCAATTCAGTCGCATCTGGCTCTTTGCAACCCCATGGACTGAAGCACGCCAGGCTTCCCTGTCCTCACCAACTTTCAGAGCTTGCTCAAACTCACGTCCATTGAGTTGGTAATGCCATCCAACCATCTTATCTTCTGTCATCCCCTTCTCCTCCCGCCTTCAATCTTTCCCAGCATCAGGGTCTTTTCTAATGAGTTAGTTCTTCGCATCAGGTGGCCGTAGTATTGGAGAGGGGGGGATCTCCTTGCAGTCCAAGGGACTCTCAAGAGTCTTCTCCAACACCACAGTTCAAAAGCATCAATTCTTTGGTGCTCACCTTTATTTATGGCCCAACTCTCGAATTCATGCATAAAACTACTGGAAAAACCATAGCTTTGACGAGATGGACCTTTGTCAGCAAAGTAATGTCTTTTCTTTTTAATACACTGTCTATGTTGGTCATACCCTTTCTTTCAAGGAGCAAGCGTCTGTTAATTTCTTGGCTGCAGTCACCATCTGCAGCAATTTTGGAGCCCAAGAAAATAAAGTCTGACACTTTACATTGTTTCCCCATCTATTTGCCATGAAGTGATGGGACCAGATGGCATGATCTTCGTTTTTTGAATGTTGAGTTTTAAGCCAACTTTTTCACTCTCCTTTTTCACTTTCATCAAGAGGCTCTTTAGTTCTTCTTCACTTTCTGCCCTAAGGGTGGTGTCTGTCATCTGCGTATCTGAGGTTATTGATATTTCTCCTGGCAATCTTGATTCCAGCTTGTGCTTCATCCAGCCCTACATTTTGCATGATGTACTCTGCATGTAAATTAAATAAGCAGGGTGACAATATACAGCCTTGATGTACTCCTTTCATGAGTTGGAACCAGTCTGTTGTTCCATGTCAACTACTGCTTCTTGACTTGCATACAGATTTCTCAGGAGGCAGGTAAGGTGGTCTGGTATTTCCATCTCTTGAAGAATTTTCCACAGTTTGTTGTGATCCACACAGTTAAAGGCTTTGGCATAGTCAATAAAGCAGAAGTAGATGTTTTTCTGGAACTCTCTTGCTTTTTCGATGATCCATTAGATGTTGGCAATTTGATCTCTGGTTCCTCTGCCTTTTCTAAATCCAGCTTGAACATCTGGAAGTTCACAGTTCATGTACTGTTGAAGCCTGGCTTGGAGAATTTTGAGCATTACTTTACTAGCGTGTGGGATGGGTGCAGTTGTGCAATAGTTTGAACATTCTTCTTCAGTTTTGGCCATTTTGTTGATCTTTTCAAAGAATCAGCTTTGATTTGTTGATTTTTTATATAGTTTTCTTATTATAAATAATAATCTTTATTATATCCTTTCTCTTGCTAACTTTGAATTCGGTTTGTTCTTTTCTTTTTTACTCTAGTTGTAAAAGTTAGGTTATTTGTTTGAGATTTTTCTTCTTTTTTTAAAAAATCATTTGTAGCTCATAAGTTTCCCACTTAACACCACTTTTGCAAATTCCCTAAGTTTTGGTATGTTATGTTTTTGTTTCCATTCATTTCCAAGTTTTTTATAATTACCTTTATGGTTTCCTTTTTGATTCATTGGTCATTGAAGACTGTGTTGTTTAATTTCCACAAATTTGTGATTTTTTCCAGTTTCCTCTTATTGGCAGTCTCTAACTTCATTCTGTTATGGTCAGAGAACACTTTGTCTGATTCAGTTCAGTTCAGTTGCTCAGTCATGTCCGATTCTTTGCGACCCCATGAATTGCAGCACGCCAGGCCTCTCTGTCCATCACAAACTCCCAGAGTTCACTCAGACCCACGTCCATTGAGTCAGTGATGCCATCCAGCCATCTCATCCTCTGTCGTCCCCTTCTCCTCCTGCCCCTAATCCCTCCCAGCATCAGAGTCTTTTCCAATGAGTCAACCTTTCGCATGAGGTGGCCAAAGTACTGGAGTTTCAGCTTTAGCATCATTCCTTCCAAAGAAATCCCAGGGCTAATCTCCTTCAGAATGGACTGGTTGGATCTCCTTGCAGTCCAAGGGACTCTCAAGAGTCTTCTCCAACACCACAGTTCAAAAGCATCAATTCTTCGGCACTCAGCTTTCTTCACAGTCCAACTCTCACATCCATACATGACTACTGGAAAAAACATAACCTTGACTAGACAGACCTTTGTTGGCAAAGTAATGTCTCTGCTTTCGAATATGCTGTCTAGGTTGGTCATAACTTTCCTTCCAAGGAGTAAGCGTCTTTTAATTT
>NW_011495042.1:5764732-5773317 GCF_000754665.1 Bison bison bison | reverse complement strand
CAAAAAATAAAGTCTGACACTGTTTCCACTGTTTCCCCATCTATTTCCCATGAAGTGATGGGACCGGATGCCATGATCTTAGTTTTCTGAATGTTGAGCTTTAAGCCAACTTTTTCACTCTCCGCTTTCACTTTCATCAAGAGGCTTTTGAGTTCCTCTTCACTTTCTGCCATAAGGGTGGTGTCATCTGCATATCTGAGGTTATTGGTATTTCTCCCGGCAATCTTGCTTCCAGCTTGTGCTTCTTCCAGTCCAGCGTTTCTCATGATGTACTCTGCATGTAAGTTAAATAAACAGGGTGACAATATACAGCCTTGACGAACTCCTTTTCCTATCTGGAACCAGTCTGTTGTTCCATGTCCAGTTCTAACTGTTGCTTCCTGACCTGCATATAGGTTTCTCAAGAGGCAGGTCAGGTGGTCCCATTTCTTTCAGAATTTTCCACAGTTTATTGTGATCCACACAGTCAAAGGCTTTGGCATAGTCAATAAAGCAGAAATAGATGTTTTTCTGGAACTCTCTTGCTTTTTAGATGATCCAGTGGATATTGGCAATTTGATCTCTGGTTCCTCTGCCTTTTCTAAAACCAGCTTGAACATTTGGAAGTTCATGGTTCACGTGTTGCTGAAGCCTGGCTTGGAGAATTTTGAGCATTACTTTACTAGCGTGTGAGATGAGTGCAATGCACTGCCTTTCTTTGGGATTGGAATGCAAACTGACCTTTTCCAGTCCTGTGGCCACTGCTGAGTTTTCCAGATTTGCTGGCGTATTGAGTGCAGCACTTTCACAGCATCATCCAAAGGATTTGAAAAAGCTCAACTGGAATTCCATCACTTCCACTAGCTTTGTTGGTAGTGATGCCTCCTGAGGCCCACTTGACTTCCTGTCTTTTAAAATTTGCTGAGACATAAGTTTTGGCTGCATTTATGGCCCATGCTGGAGAATGTCCCTTGTGTACTTGAGGAGAATGTGTATTTGTTGTTTCATGGTAGAGTGTCCTGTTATAGTGTGTCCAGTCTCGTTAGTTTCTCTTGTGTTAAGTCTTCTCTTTCCTTATACATCTTCTGTCTGATGGTTCTGTTCCTTCTTGAGATTGCAATATTGAAGTCTCCAATTATTATTGCAGAACTGTCTATTTCTTCCTTAAGTTGTATCAGTTTGGACTTCATGTACTTTTCTGGTTATTAAGTGTGTAACTTTGTGATTATTATATCTTCTTGCTGTGTTGAATCTCTTATTAGTATCCTTCTTTGGCTTCCCTGGTGGCTCAGAGGATAAAAGAGTCTGCCTGCAGTGCAGGAGACCTGGGTTCGATCCCTGGGTTGGGAAGATCCCCTGGAGAAAGAAATGGCAACCCACTCCAGTATTCTGGTCTGGAGAATCCCATGGTTGGAGGAGCCTGGCAGGCTACAGTCCATGGGGTCACAAGAGTTGGACACGACTGAGCAACTTCACTTTCTTCTTTCTTTCTTCTTTGTCTCTTAAACCCTTTTAAAGTTTAAAGTCTACTTTGTTTGATTTTAGAACAGCTACCTCTGCTCTCTTTTGGTTTTTGTTTGCATAAATTATCTTTTCCCTTCCTTTCCTTTTCAGTCTGTTTGTGTCTTGGGTTCTAAAGTGAGTCTCCCAGGCAGCATGCAGTTGAAACAGAATGTCTCAACGGTGTTCCGCCATTCTCTCTCTTGATTAGAGAGTTTTATTGATTTGCATTTAAAATATTTATGCATTCGGAACTTCTGTCATTTTGCTCTTTGTTGTATATATGCCTTCAGCTTTTCTGTCCTTCATTTCCTGCATTCCTATCTTCTTTTATATTTAGTTGATTTTTTAGTAGTGAAATGTTTAAATCACTTCTCATTTTCTTTTGTACCTATTCCATGGCTGTTTTCTTTATGGTTACCATGAAGGTTACATATAACATCCTAAAGTTGCAAATTCACACTAGTATGAACTTACACCAGCTTAATTTCACTCACTGTCAAACGTTTTTCATTTACAGCTCCGTCCCTACCTCTTTCAGTAGTTGATGTCACTGATTACATTTTTATGCCCCAAAACATAAGCTAATAATTCTTTTTAAATACATTAGTCTCCTTAATTATGTAGAAAAAAAGATTCTGAGTTTCATACCAAAGATATAGCAATAGTATTTACAATAATTGAGGGTTTTTTAAGTGTATTTTTAGGAAGCAAAAGGCCCAGTGGTGAACCGTTGCCACAGTGACACTGGCGTTTTATGATCGCCACGTGTTTACATGTGTTGGCGTTCTTGTTTCCCAGGGTCCTACCGTCTTTCCTTTCTCCTCGCAGGTCTCTCTTGAACGTTTCTTGCAGGGCAAGGCTAGTGATCACAAATCCCCTTAGCTTTTGTTTATCTGCAATGTCTTGGTTTGTCTCTCACTTTTAAAAATATTTATTTACCTGTTTATTTCAATTGAAGTATGTGTGTGTGCGAGTGCTCAGTCACTCAGCTGTGTTTCATTCTTTGTGACCCCTTGGACTGTAGCCCACCAGGCTTCTCTGTCCATGGAACTTTCCAGGTAGGAATACTGGAGTGGGTTGCGCTTTCCTTCTCCAGATCCTCCAGACCCAGCGATTGGACCTGGGTCTCTGTGTCGCCTGCACTGGCAGGTGGGTCCTTTAACACTAGCGCCACCTAGCTGATCTGCAGTGTTGCGTTCATTTCTGCTGTACAGCAGCGTGACTCAGTTATACATGTGGTTTATTATGGGATATTGAATATAGTTCCCTGTGCTACACAGTAGGACCCTGCTTATTTTTTGTGTATTGTGTGTGTGTGTGTGTAATGAAAGATTTTTACATATTAGATACAGGGAAGTCATTCTGTTTTATGCATGAGTTAACTTGAATTTTATACTCAGTAGAATAGCCTGTTCGTGGCCTATCAAACATGCATTGTATATCTGCCTTAATTATTAAAAAGAAAAGGTCACATTGACCAGAAGAATGTCCATGTTAAAAATAAAGATTAAATTCCTGTCTTCTTGGATTGCCATTGCTGGTTCTCCTTTGATGATAAGACTCTCTTCCAAGGTGCCAAGGCCTTGCCGACTTGCTGATCTCTGATCCACGTGGGGTTTTGTTTGTTTTTGTTCTTAAACCTTGAAGAAATATAATGTTCTTTGTTTTGACAAGATGCAGAACTCTGCTTGGCAGCCATGCTTCTCCAGAGGAGCTGGTCAGAGTAATCTGGGAAGCTGGCCTCTGGGCTAGTCTTCAGTTTGGCTCACAGAAAACGTTTCTTATTATAGAGCATTTATTGGTTATTTTTATTGACATTTGTATTTGCTAATCCCAGAGTCCTAACTTGTGCCCTTCCCCTTTGGTGACTGTAGTCTGTTTTCTGTGTCTCTGATTTTGTTTCTGTTTGGTAAATAAGTCCATTGGTATAGTTTTAAAAGACAACATATAGGTGATATCGTGTGCTATTTGTCTTTCTCTCTCTCTCTCGGCTTAATATGATAACCTCTGGGTCCATCCGTGTTGCTGCAGACGGCATCATTTCATTCTTTTCCCCCATTCTTTTTTATAGCTGAACTGCATGCCACTATATACACACCACATCTTTGTCCACCCATCTGTCGGACATTTAGGCTGTTGCCATGTCTTGGCTATTGTAAGTGGTGCTGCCATGAACATTGGGGTGCATGTTATCTTTTCCAGTTAGAATTTTCGCCAGATTTATGCCCAGGAGTGGAACTGCTAGATCATATGGCAGCTCTGTTTGTTTTTGTTTTTGTTTTTTCTTAAGGAACCCCACACTGTTCTCCGGGCTTCCCAGGAGGCGCTAGTGGTAAAGACCCACCTGCCAGTGCAAGAGATGTAAGAGGCGTAGGCTCGATCCCTGGGTCGGGAAGACCCCCTGAGGAGGGCGTGGTAGTCCACCCCAGTGTTCTTGCCTGGAGAACCCCATGGACAGAGGAGCCTGGCGGGTACAGTCCATAGGGTCACACAGAGTCAGACACGACTGAAGCGACTCAGCACACACGCATGTACTGTTCTCCATAGTGGCTGTGCCGGTTTACACTCCCACCACAGTGTAGGAGGGGTTCCTTTTCTGCAAACCCTCTCCAGCATTTGTTATTTGTAGACTTTTTGACCATGGCCATTCTGACTGGTGTGAGGTAATACCTCATTGTTGTTTTGATTTGCATTTCTCTGATAATTAGTGATGTTGAGCACCTTTTCATGTGTCTTATTTGCCAACTTGTGTGTCGTCTTTGGAGAAATATCTAGGTCTTATTTTTTTATTGGGTTGTTTGCTTTTTTTGTTACTGAGTTGTATGAGCTGTTTGTATATTTTGGAAATTAAGCCCTTGCTGGTTACGTTATTTGCAGGCATTTTCTCCCAGTCCACAGGTTGTCTTTTCATTTTGTATATGGTATACTTTGCTGTGCAAAAGCTTGTAAGTTTTATTTTTATTTCTGTTGTCTTGGGAGACTGAACTAAGAAAACTATGCTATGATTTACGTTACAGAATGTTTGGCCCGTGTTCTCTTCTACGAGTTTTATTGTGTCATGTCTTATATATGTCTCAGCCATTTTGAGTTTATTTTTGTGTAGGGTGTGAGGGAGTGTTCCAGCTGCTTGCTGAAGAGGCTGGCTTGTCTTCGTTGTGTATTCTTGACTCCTTTGTCTGAAATTAATTGACAATAGATGTGTGGGATTGTTTTTGGGTTCTCTGATTTTGATTACTGTAGCTTTGTAGTATTATCTGACGTCTGGGAGGGTTATGCTTCCAGCTTTGTTCTTTTCTCTCAGGGTTGCTTTGGCAATTCTGGATCTGTTATGATTCCATAAAAATTTTGGAATTTTGTAGTTCCATGTAAAATGTCATGGGTAATTTAATGGAGAATCCCTTTAAATCTGTAGAGTGCTTTGGGTAGTATGGTCATTTTAACAATATTCTAATCCAAGAATATGGTGTCTTTCCATTTTTTTGTATGCATATTCCTTTGTCAGTGTTCTAAAGTTGTCAGCATATAAGTCTTTCACCTCCTTGATTGAGTTTATTCCTGTTCATTTTATTTTTTAATGTGGTATTTAAAGGAATCTTTAAAAAGATTTTTTCCCTTTCTGCTATTTCGTTGTTAGTGTAAAGAAATGCAACTGATTTATGTGTGTTAATCTTGTATCCTGCTACCTTGCTGAATTCGTTTATCACTTCTGGTAGTTTTATGTGGAGTCCTTTTATACCTGGTATCAGATTGGGTGGCACCTAGTCTAAGACTCATGACTCCTTAATAAGGCCATGATACCTTTATACCCAATAGTCCCTAATCCTTATATACTTCTGAAAAAAAGACCCCCAGACAGCAGCTGGTTCTCACTCTCAGATTTAAAAGATGCCTTCTCTTTCATCCCATTGGCACCAGAATCACAATACTTGTTGCATTGAAGTAGAACTCCTCATTAGTACCCCCTCAGTAGCTGACCTACCCCAAGGCTTTATTAGCCCTCATCTTTTGGAGCAGGCTCTAGCCCAGGATCTACAAGACCTAACTCTTGAGGGAGGAACATTTATTCACTATATTGATGATCTTTTGATTTGCTCCCCCACTCAGTCCCACACCATTATATACACCACTCAAGGTCCTTAATTTCCTGGCTTATTGGGGTTACAAAGTGTCCAAATCTAAGGCCCAGTTGGTACAACAAGTGTCCTATTTGGGGATTATTTTTACCCCTGGTAGATGCAGCCTTCTGGCAGATTATACACAGGCAATACCCATCTACAGATTCCCACTACCCATAAACAACTACAAGCATTTCTGGGCCTAACCAGGTACTGCAGAGTCTGGGTACCTAACTGTGGTCTCATGGCACAGCCCCTTATATCAAGCATTAAAAGATAAGGAAGATCAGATACCCCTCAAACGAGAACCAGTCCAGCAGGAGCCGTGGACACTTTAAAAAGCCTCCTCCACAGCACTCCCACTTTGGGTCTACCTAACCTTTCCTAACTGTTCTGACTCTGCACCCAGAAAACAGGGAGTGCGGCCTTAGGAATCCTAACCCAAAGACTGGGAGAAACCACACAGCCAAAGCCTATCTCTCCAAACAGCTGGAGTCCACTGTGAAGGCTGGCCTCCCTGTCTTAGGGTGCTAGGAGCACTGTCCCTTGTAGCTGAGGGAGCACGGAAATTTACTCTGGGAGCCCCATTCAGGTTCTGATTGCTCACCAGGTACCAGACCTACTAAATGATCACAAATTTTCAGATAGCAAATTCTTTTATTTGAAAGCCCACAGATATGTTTGAGTATTTGCAAAACTTTAACCCCACAACTTTACTGCCCATACCAGGAAAAGATGACCCTACTCAGACTTGCTCCGAGATCCGGATAGTTTCTCCCAGTGTCCACCCAGACCTCTCAGACCAACCCTTAGCCAATACTGATTAAATCTGATTTACTGGTAGAAGCAGTTATATTACGGAGAAGACAGTGGCACCCCACTCCAGTACTCCCGCCTGGAAAATCCCATGGGCAGAGGAGCCTGGTGGGCTGCAATCCGTGGGGTTGCGAAGAGTCGGACACGACTGAGTGACTTCACTTTCACTTTTCACTTTCATGCATTGGAGAAGGAAATGGCAACCCACTCCAGTGTTCTTGCCTGGAGAATCCCAGGGACGGGGGAGCCTGGTGGGCTGCCGTCTATGGGGTCGCACAGAGTCGGACATGACTGAAGTGACTTAGCAGCAGCAGCAGTTATATTACAGAAGGAAAACACAAGGCTGGATACACTGTTGTGTCCCTTTATGGGAATATTGAAGCCCGAATTCTAGCCCAGGTGACGTAGGGCTTCCCAGGTGGCTCTAGTGGTAAAGAACCTGCCTGCCTGTGCAGGAGCCATCGAGACTCGGGCTTGATCCCTGGGTGGGGAGACAACCTGGGGGAGGGCGTGGCAGCCCACTGCAGTGCTCTCGCCTGGAGAATCCCTCAGATGGAGGGGCCCTCGGGCCGCCACCCATAGGGTCGCAGAGAGTGTGACACGGCCGAGTGACCGAGCATGCGTGCGGGCATGTTGGGTACGTATGTTAATGAGTATAATATACCTTCTTGTATTGATCCTTTTTTTTAATCATTATGCAGTTTCCTTCTTTATGTTTGTTTTCGGCTTTTGTTTTAAAACCTGTTTTGTCTGATACGAGTATTGTTACTCCTGCTTTCTTCTTCTTTCTGTTTGCATGAAATTAGATTTTCCATCCCCTTACTTTCAACCTATATATGTTCTTTGCTTTAAAGTGGATCATTTGTAGGCAGTATATTGTAGCCTCTTGTTTTACTATCTGATCTGGCACTTTATGTCTTTTGATTGGAACATTCAGTCCATTGACATATCATGTCATTGTTGATAGATATGTATGTACTGCCATTGTAAACCTTGTTCTCCAGTTGATGTTACATTTCTTCTTTTCCTGTTGTGGTTTGATGGTTTTCTTTTATATTATGCTTGTGTTTTCTTCTTTGTGGTTTTTGTGAATATACTGTATGTTTTTGATTTGTGTGTGTGAGTCTCTCAGTTGTGTCTGACTCTTAGTGACCCCATGGACTGTAGCCCACCAGGCTCCTCTGTCCATGGGATTTTCCAGGCAAGAATACTGGAGTGGGTTGCCATTTCCTTCTCCAAGGGATCTTCCAACCCAGGGATCGAACCCGGATCTCCTGAATTGAAGGCAGATTCTTTACCATCTGAGCTACCAGGGAAGCCCCCATTTACTTTAGACTGGTATTCATATATATTCCAAACATATTCTAAAAAACAAACAAAACCTATTTTGTTACCTCCCACACATTTTATGGTTTTGATGTCTTTTATGTCTTCATGTTTATCCTTTTCTTGTTTGTTGCAGCTATTTTCACTTTCACACAATTGTTTTAAAATGTTTTAATCGGTCTACTGGTTTGTTTACACTATCTACTTTCTAGTTGCATTTTTCTCTTTCCTGTAGGTTCTTCCTTCTTTCCAAGTTATTTAACGTTTTTTAAATAGTTTATTTTAGCTGCGCTGGATCTTCATTTTCATGTGCAGGCTTCCTCTGCTTGTGGTGAACTGGGGCTGCTCTGCGTTATAATGTGCAGGCTTCTCTTGTGGTGGCTTCTCTAGCTGTGGAGCACAGGCTCTCGGCCTGTAGACTCAGGAGTCAGAGCACAGAGACTCAGGAGTTGCCGCGCGCAGGCTCTAGAGCGCCAGCCCAGTAGTTCTGGTGCACGGGTTTCGTTGCTTCGTGGCATGTGGAGTCTTCCCATATTGGGGATTGAACCTGTGTTCCTCCTTTGACAGGCAGATTCTTACCTACTGTACCACCAGGGACGGCCCCTTCTTTACTATTTAGAGAAGACCTTTTGGTATTTTTTTAAGAGTAAAAGTTTAGTCTTCCTGTATTATTTTAGTTTTTGCTTGTCTGAGAAATTCTTTATCTCTCCTTCTCTTCTAACCTTGCTGGGTAGAATGTCATAGGTTGCAGGTTTTTCCCTTTCAGGATTTTGAATTTATCTTTGTCACTTCCTTCAGGCCTGCAGTATTTAGTAGAGAAATCAGAGGATAGCCTTATGGGACTTC
>NW_011495042.1:5762876-5764632 GCF_000754665.1 Bison bison bison | reverse complement strand
CTTATCCATTCATTCCCCCCCCTTTTTTTTTTGCAGCCTTTAGAATCCTCTTTATGTTTTGCCATTTTAATGATAACCTCCCTCGCCTTTGAAGGACTGTTTTGCTGGGTATAGGATTTTGGATTGACATATTTCTTTTCTTTGAGCACTTTGAATGTATTAGCCAACTGTCTTCTGGCCTTCAAAGTCTCTAAAGAGAAATTGGCAAATAACCTAATTGTGGATTTCTTGTATGTGACAATTTGCTTCTCTTTTAAATGCTTTCAAGATTTTCTCTTCTTGTCTTTTGAAACTTTGCTTATAATGTATCTTGATTTGGGTCTCTGTGAGTTCCTCATATGGTGAGCTTGGATGTTTATGTTCATGTCTGATCAAATTTGGGCAGCTTTTCAGCCACTGTTTCTTCGCGTTCTCTGCCCACACCCCTCTCTCTCTGATTCCCACAGTGCTGCTGGTCTCACTGCTGGTATCCTGCAGGCCTCTTTGGCACTGGTCACTTCTCTCCCATCTTTTTTCTTTCTGTTCCTCAGATTCACTAAATCCCATCAAGGTTACTGATTCTTTTGCTTTCTCGAATATTCCTTTGAATCCCTTTAGTGAATTTTTCATTTCAATTTCTGAACTTTTTAGCTCCAAAATTTTTTTGCTTTCTTTCTAGATTTTCTGTCGCTTATTGGTATTTTGATTTTGTTCATATATCATTCTCTGACTTTTCCACATCTTCCTTAGTTCAGTCCTTATTTAGTGCATTTGATGTGAGATCTTCTTCAGATGTAATTTTTGTTAATTTTTTTTTTTCCTTTGACTGGGCCATACTTTTATTTCTTTGTATGCCTTGTGATTTTGTTGTTGAAAACTGGACATATGAATCTAATAATGTGGTAACTCTAGAAATCAGATTCTCTCTCTTGCCAGGTATTTGCTGGTTTTTGTTAATTTGTTTTTATTGTAAGCACTTTCTGTAAGCAACATCCTGACATGTAAATTTAAGGTCTTTTCTAAACATGTGTCTTTCCCTAAGCATGTGTAGTTACTTTCTAATTTTTCCTGTAATGCAGTTAGTTTGAAAGTCTTTGTCTGTAATGTCTAATTCCCAAAAGAAGAAAAAAGAGAAAAGGGGGTGGTGGGAGAACAAACCAGTCTTTTAAGTCCCCTGGAAATCACTTTAGTAGAGATGGGCATTGGCAACAGTAGGAGGAAGTGCAAAGACCGTGGATGCCACCTCCTTGTCTGCACCTCTGGGATCAGAAGCAGTCAGCGATTGGCGCACAGGTCCCCAGTTTTGGAAGACAAGGACCCTTTCTGCCACCCTGGCTCCCAAGGCTGTGTGCAGGCTGCTTCCGGAGTGTGTGCACAGTTCCCTGCTCTGGGGTAGGGGCGGGGACAGGTAGCTGCACTGTTGTGCTAGGAGCTGGAGTTGACCAAAATTAACCGCACTGTATCGTCCAAGTCTTCCCCCGGAAATTGCAAGCCTCCATTGGACTCTGGAGTTCCACAATAGTCCCATCAGACAGTTTCTGAAGTCTGTCTGTGATCTAGATAGAGAGACAGATTCCTGGTGCTTCCTACTCCACCATTTCCCTAGAATTCTCTCTCTTGAATTAATTGTTTTTTATATAATAGGAGTGAGGTGTCCAGTTTCATTCTTCTATTTTTCCATCACCATTCGTTGAAAATGCTCTTCTTTCCCCATGGAGTTATCATGGCACTTTTGTCAAAAATCATCTGACCATTGATGGAAAGGTTAGTTTCTACG
>NW_011495042.1:5737885-5762776 GCF_000754665.1 Bison bison bison | reverse complement strand
TACGCTCTTTGTTCTGTTTTATTGCTCTATTAGTCTATTTTTATGCCATTGCCACACTGTTCCCATTACCATTGCTTTCTAATAGGGGCTTCCCAGGTGGCAGAGAACCGGCCTGCCAATGCAGGAGACACAAGAGACAAGTAAGTTTTGAAACCAGGAAGTTCAGTCCTCCAACTTCGTTCTCTTTCAAGATTGTTTTGGCTATTCTGGTTCCCTTGCATTTTCATGAATTTTAGGATGAATTTATCAATTTACGCAGTACATGCAGCTAGAATTCGAATAGCAACTATATTGAATCTATTGATCAATTTGGGTAGTATTGACATTTTACCAGTATTAAGTCTTCTGATCCATGAACACAGATGTCTTTATGTTTATTTACATCTTAATGTCTTTCAGCAGTGTTTTGTAGTTTTCAGTATACAAATGCTGTAGTTTGTTTGTTAAACTTATTTCTAGGTATTTTCTTGTGTTTGATGTTATGGTTAGTGGGATTGTTTCTTTAATTTTCTGAGTGCTCTTTGCTAACGTATAGAAAAATAACTGATTTTCATATGTTGATTTTGTATTCTGCGACCTTGAAACTCATTTATTAGACCTAGTAGTTTTTCTGTGGAGTCTTCTGGATTTTCTGTATAAAGGATCATATTATCTGCTAATAGGGATCGTTTTCCCTCTTTCCAGATCTTGCTGCTTTTATTTCTTTTTCTTTTCTAACTGCCTTGTCTAGAAGTTGCAGTATGATGTCAAGTGGACATGGGAAAGTAGACTTCCTTGTCTTGTTCCTGATCATTGGGAGAAGGGTTTTAGTCTTATATCATTAAGCATTATGTTAGCTATATTTTATAAAGACTTGTTAACAGGTTGACATATCAGTACTTCTTAGTTTGTTGAATAGGGTGTTGTTTTTTTTTTTTGTAATCATGAAAGAGTATTGAATTTTGTCAAATGCTTTTTCTGTCCATTGAGATGATCATTTGACTTTTGTCCCCTTCTAAGGTATATTTTATTGTTTGATTCATATGTTGAAGCAACCTTGCATTCCTGGGATAAATCCCACTTAGTCATAGTGTATGGTTCTTTATATGGTTCTGGATTCATTTTGTTTGGATTTTGTTTCAGATGATTGCATCTTTATTCATAAGGAATATTGATCTGGGTCTGTAGTTCTCTTGTGATCATCTGTCTGGTTTTGGTATTAGGTATTATTGGCCTCATAGAATGAATCAAGAAGTATTTTCTTCTTCCTCCTCCTCCTATTCTTCTTTTTTTTTAAGTTTGAAAAATATTGGTTCATAACATACTTTTATTCAAAGAAAAATAATACCTGATCACTTCAGGTGTCCAAGTGACTGTTCTGAACCTTGAACCTTTACTTTGATGGGTACTGACCTTGTGTTACTGATGAACTTTTTCAAGTTTCACCCCGTGGGGTGGGAGGTTGCCAGGCTCTTTGACAAGTACTAATAATGGTAGTTTACAGTGTAATTCTGGTTCTGTTTGCCATCCTCAGCAGTACTGTGAGAGCGTTTCTTCTGAAAACTGTCATCTCACAGGAGTGCTTTATAGCTGGCTTTGTAGACAGTGGGGGAAAAAAGTTCAAAGATGATTTCTAAGAAGTTATTTTGGTAGCTTTATATTTAATTGATGCTGCACAGAGCAGACCTGAAAATTCCTTTCATTTTTTCTTGCATTTTCAACATTAGAAACAGCTGTTTGAGCTGGTTTTCAGGATCCTTCTGGAGAAGCGTCTCGTTGATGCTTTGTCATCCTGAACTACACATTTTGTCACTCGGAGCCACAGTGAAACCAAGGGGCGCGGTCCTCAGACGCCCACTGGGAACTTTTCTGAGCCCCCTTGTGATCCAGCCCGCTTCTCGCCCACAGGTACCACGTACACAGACTTCTCGGCCGGAATCTCCAGGGATGACCAGCCCCTCCCCGCGCATCCAGATAATCTCCACTGATTCTGCGGTAGCCTCACCTCAGCGCATTCAGGTACCTCCCCAGTCCCCTGGGGTCCAGCCACCCACCCTCCCTGAATCCGTTCCAAAAACAGAGCTGCCTGAGGGTCTCAGGAAGGAGCTGTGCTTCTTAGGCATCCAGTATAGTGCAGTCTCATTTATGTTTTAAAATGTAAAAGAAGAAAGAGTTTACATTTGCTAAACTAACTTACTTTTAATCTAAAAGTCTGAAGTGTCACTTCAAACTATTGGAATGAAGTACCGTTTTATAACTTTTGAACTTCAGAACTGAGAGGCAGCATGTCCTAGTAAACTAGAAGTTAAGAGCGTGGACCCCGCTTGAAGTCAGATCCCAGTGCTCCACTTTATCGCTTTCCTAACATCTCAGTTTTTTCATTTAGAAAATGTGCATAATAGTACTGCTTACCTCATAAGGTTATTAGGAAAAATCAGTGGATATTGCTTGTAAGATGCTTAAAGCGGCGCTTGGCACATGATAATGTTCAGTGTGTCCTCGTTATCTATAATAACTATTTGGCACCCCACTCCAGCAGTCTTGCCTGGAAAATCCCGTGGACGGAGGAGCCTGGAAGGCTGCAGTCCATGCGGTCTCGAAGAGTCGGACACGACTGAGCGACTTCACTTTCACTTTTCACTTTCCACTTTCATGCATTGCAGAAGGAAATGGCAACCCACTCCAGTGTTCTTGCCTGGAGAATCCCAGGGATGGGGGAGCCTGGTGGGCTGCCATCTATGGGGTCGCAGAGAGTCGGACACGACTGAAGCGACTTAGCAGTAGTAGTATCGTTCCTGTTAACTATTTCATATTCACTTATGGGAAGGTTAGCCTTCCCCAGGGCTCTGAGCCTGCCTCTGGCTCACTGAAGGAAGAGAAGATATGTGTATTGAAATCATGACCAGCAAGCAGGAAGAAGGGGAATGCTGATGACTCAAATTAGATTCATAGTTACCTCAGAAGGCTGAATCAGAAGACCAAACCAAAGCACGTGAGCAGAAATGAATGGCAGAAAAAGCACTAAATATGTAACAGAAGTCTGAGAAAATACCAGGCAGCCAGGTATTCAAGTGAATTAGTTAAGGATCGCTTTCATTTTCAGTTTGCTTACTTTAAGCTAAGTAAAAGTGAGCAGTAAGCTGTAATAAGAAGATGGTTTCTGTAGTGTTTCCCCATTCTTAAAAGTGATTTTATGGATTGTTAAAAACTAAGCATAACAGAGTTGTATTAAGGAAAGTGAAATGAGTTGTTAAAAATTATATTTCCATCATGCCTATTTTACATAAGTTAATCATAAAACGGAAGTTCATATACTTGTAATTTTTTTCACTTCACACCAAGTAGGACACACATATCTGAGTGTTTGGAAATTCAGAAGTTATTGGTCCAATGAGGTTTTACTATTCTTCAGAATTAGAAACTTTATGTAGCTAAGTTATTTTTTCTTTCACTTTGTTCTTATTTGCTGATTGTGACTTGAAAATGAGTCCTTTATAGTTTAATGTAGTAGGTATTAGGATCCTGCCTACATAACTCTCCCAGGTTTGGAAAAGGGACTAACTTTGTATGTTTAACTATGGCTGTTACATTGTGGTTTCACAGCCATCCAAGGGCAGGTGAGAGCATAGAACACTCCCCCAGAAGACTCCAGCTAGTCTTGGAGCTAGTGTATATTTCGAGAGAGAGTGTACAGCCCCCTGTATTGGTGTAAGAAGAATCCTTGTTTTCTTAGGGGCTGTGCGGGCATCCCAGTTCATCCAGAGGGGTATTCCCATGCCCTGGCGCTTGGTCCGTGGTTCCACCACTGTCCTGGCTAGAATGCAGGTTCTTGAGCCACAAGTCTTGTAGAATGGATCTGTGGTGTTGTGCTTTCAGTTTCTCTAGGGAAAATAACCCCTTAACATGAGTTTTATGTGTAGTAAGTATAGCTGAAAATCTTTTCATTGTGAACTGTCAATAAAATTGAATATACTTTGCTTGAACTGAAGTGTATTTGAAAGTTTGGTATTTTAAAGAAGAGTTATGGTCATAACCAACGTAAGTTGGTTTCTAGTTCTTGATGTTGGCGCCGATGTCGTCTATGAAGTTTTCCTTTCTAGCCCTGACTTAAGCGTTGGATCTCCAACCCATTGTGGGAAAAGAGTTCATTTCCTGATGTTTTAGTGAGTAATCAGTGCTCTGACCTAGATAGTAGCTCTGTGATAAGTTTGTGAGGGAAGATTATTCAGTAAGGATGGCAAGCTGTGCAACATTTAGAAACTTTTGGCTCTGAATGGAACGGACTTTAGGAGTAAATCCTGTGTCTCCTCAGTTGTGTGACCCGGGGAAGCTTCTCTAACATCCGTAACTGTCAAGTGGCGATAGTGACAGTGCCTGTTTGATGGCGCTGTAAACAGGCTAAGAGGTAGTGCCCGTAGCCTATAGGGAGTAGACGGCAATAGGGTTAGCATCTGTGTTACAGTTTTTTAATGTTGTATTTCCATACAAGTTCAGACGTAAGGAAAATAATACATAGGAATCTTGTATTCCCTTTATACAGATTCACCAGTTTTTGCTGTAACATTCTGAATGTATGTATGATGTATGTTTTTCTGAATCATTTGAGAATAAAAATAGAGACATCACGCTGCTTTGCCCTGGATACTTCTGTTGCATTTGCTATGGAGAATGACATTCTCCTATGTATTTACACTACAGTGATCAAAATCAGGCAATTTAATATTGAAACAAGCCATTATCTAATCCATAGTCCAAATTCTAAAATTCATCAGTTTTCTCAACCAAGTCCTCTATAGTTGTTTTTTCCCCCATCCTAGGATTTCTTTTTACTGTTTTTAATAATGACAGCAAAAATCAAGGTGCCAGTCAGCACACGACCAGCAGCACATCCAGTCGTGCAGACCAGCAGAGGGCTGCCCCGCCGGTGGGTCTGTGTCACTGCTACATGTCAGCCCACTGGTTGCAGAAGGGCTTTGCGACCACGTGGGGAAGAGCGACGCTCCCGGTGTGGGGAGAGGCGGACTTGTGACTGGGTGGAGAGCTGTGGTGTTTTGGGGATGCAGAAGTCCCGTGCAGAAAGTGTTGGGGGAAGAGGGTGGCGGCAAGAGGAAAACAGCGGCTTGTCTGAGAAGGAGGCCTCACTGGAGCAGTCCAGTCACAAAACCTAGCTTCTCGGGAAATTTCATGAGTTTCCATCATATGCAGTCTTTCTAGGCCAGTGGTTTTCAAGCTCTGTTCTTTATTACTTCCAAGATTATGCGCATATTACGTTCAAATGTCATTTTTTAATCCAGCTTTTAAAGTGATCTGTTGTTGTTCAGTCACGTCTGACTCTGCACACCAGGCTTCCCTGCCCTTCCCTATCTTCTAGAGATTGCTCAGTTTCCTGTGCATCGAGTCAGTGATGCTGGAGATTAAAAGAGAAACACTTGGCACAGTACTCACCAAAGTTGACGTGCTGGGGGTCACTACGCTCACTGGACGCCGCCTTCCTTCTCTCTGGGGCGGATCTTGGCTTAAAGCTTCTTTTCCACCTGTGGATTTTAAGGTGTCCCTGAGCTATTCCTCCACACTCTCCATTTCACATTTATGTTTTCAGTAGAGCATAATTGTACTTATTGTTTGACTGAAGGAAATGTTTAAATTTAAGCTTATGAAATACATTTATATGATATGGTGCTTTTTTATCTCCTCTATTTTTTGGATGTTTCACCTGTTACTAGAAAAGACTTCTCTTGTTTTTTAGAAGTTTGGAATCTGCATTACATTCCCCAGGGGAGTGCATCCCGGGCTCCTGCAGCTTCCTTCCCTCGGTCTCTTCCATCAGCTCTGTATTCCTGCGCGTCGTTCTTGAGCTGCCGGTGCCTGCTGTCTGTCCTTTCTCCATCCGCAGCCTCTGGTGCTTCCTCTCTTGCTCTGCTGACTCTGGTGGCTCCTCTCAGGTTCTCATAGGAGTTGTTTGTATGTGTTGAATGGATAATAGATACACACCGTAACTGAGTCATACCAGAGAAAGTAGAAGACGAGTCTCCCTCTCCACGTCTCTCCCAAGAATGGCCACTGTTGCCATATTGCTTAGTTTTTCAGAGTTGGCCTGCACCGACACCCGTGAGTGCACATGTGAGCAGCACAGCATAGTTCACACGCCTGCCACGCTCTGTCCGCACTGCTCTGCGCTTTACTCTTGGAGTAAAGTGGTACAAATAGAGCCTCCTCTTTTTATTAAGTAGGGTTTTGAGATTTCATTTTATGAATGTTGTGATAAATAACCTTTCACCTGAGAGTATTTCTGTAGGATCAATTATTCAAAACCGGGTCGCTGGTAGTGAGAGTGTGTCGTGTAATTTTGACAGTTGTTGCCAAACTGCCTTCCAAAGAGGTTCTGCCAGTTTACTCCAGCCAGCCTGGTGTGAGAGCGCCTGTTTCCTTACATACTCAGTGAAATATTTTGAGAGGGAGTGTGTGTGTGTGTGCGTGTGTGGTGTGGTGTGTGTGTGTGTGTGTGTGTGTTTTATGGCCCAGAATGTGGTGTGTGTGTGTGTGTTGTATGGCCCAGAAGTGGTCTGTCTGAGTGAATGTTTCATGCAGGCGTCAGAAGAATGTATGTTCTGCTGTTGCTAGCTGGAGTAGTTTATGAATGTCAGTTACATCAGGGTGATTGATAGTGCTGCTCAGGTCAGCTGTATCCTGATTGATCTCCTGCCTGCATATCTGACAGAGAAGCGACACCTCCAGATGGCCGGTTGACCGCTTCGTCTCTTTCTGGCAGTTGTACCCGTTTTGCCTCGTGTGCTCTGCTGCTCTGTTGCTAGGCGAGTGCACATTAAGAGGATTGTTACGTCTTTGCGGGAGATTGAGCCATTTTATCATATGAAGCCCCTCTCTATGCCTAAAATTTTCCTTGTTCTGAAGTCTGCTTTGTCTTCACATTGAAGTAGTTACTCTAGCTGTCTTTTGACTTTTCACTTTTCACCTGTCTGCGTTTAGGGTTTTCTGTAACAATGTATAGTCGAGTCTTTTTTTTTTTATCCAGATGACAGTCTCTTTTGGATGGTGTATACAGAACACCCACGTTTAAAACAGATTGTCAATATATTTGAACTAATATTACCGTGTATGTAACTGTTTCTGGTATGATGCCAGGCTTCTTTTTCTGCCTTTTCTAGTTTTGATTGAGCAACTTATCTGATCCACTTTTATCTCTTTTCTTAGTGTATCACATGTACCTCTTCACAAGTGTTTTTAGTTGTTGCCCTAAAGTTTACAATTCACATTTTAAACTAATCTAAATTTATCGTCAACTGACAGCACCCTGTTTCACCTATAATGGGAACCTTTTCACAGTATTGCCAACCCCTGCCTCCCATCTTTTGTAATATTGCTGTAATTCATTTCACTTACCCACATGCTGTAGTCACCCAGTACATTGTTACTTAATTTTAACAGTTTTTTTTTTTTTTTAAGATCAATTAAGAATAAGAAAAAGAAGATTTAGTTTTGCCTTCATTAATTCCTTCTTTGGTGTTCTCCCATTCTTTATGTAAATGCAAGTTCCTGATCTGTTCCATTTACCTTCTGCCTGAAAAAAACCTTGGGACATTACTTACAAGGCATATCTGCTGGTGATGAATTTGTAGTTTTTGTCTGAGAAAAGCGGCTTCCCTGGTGGCTCAGAGGTTAAAGCGTCTGCCTGCAATGCGGGAGACCTGGGTTCGATCCCTAGGTTGGGAAGATCCCCTGGAGAAGGAAATGGCCACCCACTCCAGTATTCTTGCCTGAAGAATCCCATGGACAGAGGAGCCTGGTGGGCTACAGTTCACGGGGTCGAAAAGAGTCGGCTACGACTGAGCAACTTCACTTTTTTGGTCTGAGAAAGTCTTTATTTCACTTTGACTTTCTTGATGTTGGGTTGTCTTTTTTTTTTTATGATTTTCTGTGAAATACATGACATAAAAATAAGCATTTTAAAGTAACGAGTTCAGTGGCATTGAACATATTCATAATATGGTGCAGCCACCTCCTCTGACAAGTTTCAAAACATTTCTTTCACTCCTTCACTCCCCTTACCCACTGTGCAGCTTTCCCTGTGCCTCCTCCACCTGGTCCCTAGTGGTTATCTGAACTCCATCTCTGTGGATTTATCAGTTCTGGATATTTACTATAAATGGAGTCACACAGTATGTGACCTTTTTTGTGTCTGGCTTCTTTTGTGTCTTACATAATGTTTACCCACACTTATGGCATGTATGTTATTCTTTCTTAGGGCTACATAACTCTCCACCGTGTGCCATAATTGATTTATCCGTTCACTGATGGAGCCGCCTTCACTGTTGAAGGATATGTTTGTCAAATGTAGAATTCTGGTTTGGTGGTTCATTTCAACAGCATTTGGACTATTTTGCTCTATCATCTTCTGTCTTGCATGGTTTCTAAAGACAAATCTGCTCTAAAATTTTTTTTTTCTTTATTGGTGAGGTGGACTTTTCTCCCAAAGGGAGAGTGGGAGAGAAATCTTTTCCCATGTTTTTGACAGGGAGAGTTAACTTTTTATCTTTTTTGGTCTTATAAATAGGATATACTTAAATGTAGTTTTTGAGTTCTTACTGTGCTTGATGTTCTCTAAGCTTCATGGATCTGTGGTTTGGTATTTTGTCATTAACTACGGGAAGTTCTCACCTATTACTACTTTGAATACTACTTCTTCTGGTATTCTAGTTATGTATCTGTTCTCTCCTGCAGCTGTCCCGTGGTTCTTGGGTCCTGTGCTCTGGGTTTTGTGTGTCGCGTGTGTATTCTGCGTTGGTTTCTTCGTGCTTTCCCCTTCACGTTTCAGTGGAGGGCTCCTTCAGGCCTGTCTTCAAGCTCACCAGTGGTTTCCTTGGTTGTGCCCAGGCATACTTCATTTCTGCTGCAGTGTGTTTGATTTCTAGCATGCTATGTTTTCTGAGAATTTTCATATCTCTGTAGATTTATCATTTCTTCTTACATGTTGTCTATTTTTTTTTTTCCTTCAGAGATCCTTAGATACTGATCATGAGTTATTTTAAATTCCTTATCTGAAAGTTCTAACATTTGTGTCACATCTGAGTCTGGGTCTGATGCTTGTTTTGTCTTCCCAGATTGTATTTTTCTTATGTTTTGAAATTCTGTGTATTTTTTTTTTTTTTTTTGCTAAATGTCAGACAATGTTGGCTGTGTTAGACAGCGGGAACGGAAGTGCATCAGCCTCTGTATGAGGCGTTGTTGTTCTGGCTGGGGTTGCGCTCTGTGTAATGTTTGCTGTGGCTGTAAGTGGCTGAAACTTCAGATTCCTCTAGATGCCTTTGTTTCTGTCCTCTTGACTTTGAGCTGCCCTAGATATTCCTCCTCAGAGAGTTTGTATCTTGAAGCTCAGCCGTAATCCGCTGTTACCATTCTGTAGCCTAGTTGGTAAGGTGTAAGGGAAGGGTGGTTGCTGTTCAGTCGCTCAGTCGTGTTCAACTCTCTGCGACTCCATGGACTGCAGCACGCCAGGCCTCCCTGTCCATCACCAATTCCTGGAGCTTGCTCAAACTCATGTCCATTGAGTCGTGATGCTATCCAAGCATCTCATCCTCTGTCATCTCCTTCTCCTCCCACCTTCGATCTTTCCCAGCATCAGGGTCTTTTCTAATGAATTGGCTCTTCGAATCTGGTGGCCAAAGTATCGGAGCTTCAGCTTCAGCATCAGTCCTTCCAGTGAATTATTCAGAGTTGATTTCCTTTAGGATGGACTGGTTGGGTCTCCTTGCAGTCCAAGGGACTCTGAAGAGTCTCCTCCAATGCCATAATTCAAAAGCATCAGTTTAGCTTGGTCAGTAAAGAACCTGCCTGCAAGGCAGGAGTCTTGGTTTCTATTCCTGGGTTGAGAAGATCCCCTGGAGAAGGAAATGGCAGCCCACTCCAGTATTCTTCCCTGGAGAATCCCGTGGACAGAGGCACTTGGCAGGCTGCAGTCCATGGGGTCACAAGAGTCGGACGTGACTTAGCGACTGAACCGCCTTCCTTACGGTCCAGCTCTCACATCCATACCCGACCACTGGAAAAACCATAGATTTGACTAGACGGACCTTTGTTGGCAAAGTAATGTCTCTGCTTTTTAATACACTGCCCAGGTCTGTAATCTTATGACGAAATCTCAGTATTTTCGTGGTCCTCTGTCCTTGGGCTATGACCTTCACAAGTATTTATTTATTTCCCCTGCCCCCACTTAGATGAGAAAGGCAGGGTAGAGGGACCTGGAGTTGAAGAAATGGCCTTTCCGCAGTGGGATAAGACAAGTCTCTGGTAAAGTCTTCTCTCCTGGGGAACAGACCTTGGTTACGTTGAGTTTTTTGTTTTGTTTTGTTGTTACCAAGAATACTCTTCCCTCTTCCCCTGCCAGAGTCACGAGAGGATCATTCTCATTTCTTTACCAGGAGACCCAGGTGGGTTCCTGGAGCTGAAACTCGTGAGCATGCGGGACCCTCTGTGACTTTACCCCCCGGAGTCTCTCACCCCCGTGCTAGTGTACACGAGGTCTCCAGCCTCACTGTGATCACCACTTGGGTTTCCTGCCCGCTTGGCTTCTGACCCACGTAAGCAGACCTTAGACTTGACGCATCCACTTCTCTCCAGATCTCAGTATGCCTCACGGTCAGCTCTCTGATGGGCCCTCAAGGAAAGTCCTTGGTTTTCAGTTTTTTTTAAGGACGGAATGATGACTTCCCAGCCCTTTATGTGTGGAAGTTGCAACTGGAAGTGTACTTTGAGCGTGACTCACCTGTCTGTAGTTGGTTGGACATCCTCACCTGGGCATCTCACACTTGGCAGGCCAGAAGCAGACTCTCAGTGCCTGCCGCCTCTCGCCCGTCCACCGCCTGCTCAGGCTGGAGACCGGAGGGCCGTTTCTGGCGCCACCTCCGCGCTGGCGCCCCCCCGCCTGCACCCGCCTCCGCGCTCAGCTCTCCCCAGGGCCGCCCCAACTGCCCCCCAGCTGCCAGTTTCCAGCCAACATCTAAGAAGGTCTTTGTTTCCCATCATTCCCTCACTTAAAACTTTGAGTGTATTTAGAAAACACATTTTATCTTATTTAAGAAAGAAAACTTTGTCAGGTATTTTACCCACCTGAACTTGTAGGAATTGAGGCGTTCGTGGGGCCAAATGGAGAATGGGCCAATGTTTTATCATTGTCGCCTGTGAGCAACACTAATTATTCATATGAGTTATTTATTTAAAAAATCATTTACTTTTTTGTGTAGTTCAAAAAATGTTTAAACATTTTTTACCGTTTTCATTTTAAGTTTCGTTATCTTTGCTGCTGTTCTTTGTTGTGCTCTAACGTGTGCTGGCCTGTAGCGATGACAGAGTTTGCATGTATTACATAAAGACCTGTGTGTCTGTCTGGGATGCATGTGTGAATGTCTGTGTATATAGAATAGTATAGGGCAGGTCTCCAATAGCACAAGGAACCGGAAGACCTGCTTCTGGGGAACAGCCCCTGAGTGGCTCTCACTGTGCTTAGAGGCCCACACTCCCCACAGGGCCAGCCCCCTCCCCTCTAGATCCTTGGGCCTGACATCAGTTCCCAGAGCCCCTTCCTCTCAGGACGTCCCTCATCGGAACATGTCCTGTTGCTTAGATCACACTTTCCCCTAGACCTGTACCTGCCACCATTCTCCTTATCCTTGAATCTTCTTTAAAACGTCACCTCATCACAGAGGCATTTCCTCATCTCTCTTTCTAAAGTGCCTGCATTTTTCTCTTACCCCAGCCTGATCTTTCCCCTCAAAGCATGTATCATACACTTAAATTATTTCCTGGTTGGTCTGTTTACTTGTTTTTTTGCCAGTCTTTCTCATTAAACTAAAAGCTTGGTGAAAGCAGGCACCATCTCCATAATGCCTGTCTCTAGCCTAGTGCCAGCAAAGGTCCGTCTAGTCAAGGCTGTGGTTTTTCCAGGAGTCATGTATGGATGTGAGAGTTGGACCATAAAGAAAGCTGAGTGCTGAAGAATTGATGCTTTTGAATTGTGCTGTTGGAGAACACTCTTGAGAGAGTCCCTTGGACAGCAACGAGATCCAACCAGTCCATTCTAAAGGAAATCAGCTCTAAATATTCATTGGAAGACTGATGCTGATGCTGAAATTCCAATACTTTGGCCACCTGATGCGAAGAACTGACTCATTGGAAAAGACCCTGATGCTGGGAAAGATTGAAGGCGGGAGGAGAAGGGGGCGACAGAGGATGAGATGGTTGGATGGCTCGATGGACGTGGGTTTGAGCAAGCTCCGGGAGATGGTGGTGGACAGGGAGGCCTGGCGTGCTACAGTCCATGGGGTCACAAAGAGACACACCCGAGCGACTGAACTGAAGTGAGCCTAGGGCCTGACACGCGTGAGTGAGCCGCAAAAGAAAGTCCTGATTTACTCAGTGGGGGAGAATTGATGAAATGGCTGAGACAAGGCTTCCCAAGTGAGGGGGAGAAGTGAGAGAACTGAGAGAAGGGAAGTACTTTCATCTCGGTCCTGTTATGTTCCAGGCTGTGTGCCAAGCACTTTGACGTGTGTTGTTTCACTTCCCTGGAGATCCTTTTTATAGAGCTGTAAGCAGGCTCAGAAAGCGCGAGGGCTGCTCCACGCTGACGCGGCTGGAAGGCAGTGGGCAGGCATTCCAGTCGTGGCTGCAGCTCCAAGCGCCATCTCAGAATCACAGACTCAGGTGTTCCCAGGCCCAAGCAGCAGTGGAGGAGGAGGCGGGGCAGGGGTTGGGGAAACCAGCTAAAGGGGCAGCCACACCCACCCCGCTGGCACCGGGGGGGACGTGGGCCCAGGATGGCCAGAGCTGCTCGTTTGTTAAAAAGAACTCTGTGTGTGTGCGTGCGCATGGGTGGTCATTTGTGTCTGACTCTTTGTGACCCCGTGGACTGTATAGCCCGCCAGGCTCCTCTGTCCACAGGATTCTCCAGGCAAGAATACTGGAGTGGGTTGCCATTTCCTCCTGCAGGGGGTCTTCCCAATCCAGGGGTTGAGCCCCCAGCTCCTGCATTGCAGGTGGATTCTTTACCCCAAGCCATCAGGGAAGCCTGAAGAGCAGTAAACAGGACTTCTGTGGGAAATACCCCACTTTTAAATGTTGTCAATTGGAGTTTAGTTTTTTTTTTGTTTTTTTTTTTTAATGTAAAAGTTGGAGAATTGAAACGGAAGTTAGGTCATGACTGGCTTTTTGCCTTCAAGCCGTCCCTTTGCAAGCTCTTTTTTCCAGTAGAAACGATGGGCCCAGCCTGGCTGGAACAGAGAGGGTGAATAGACGAGAATGGCAGCATGTGAGGCCATCGCTAAGGGCCTTTTGGATTAGAACCGGGGGCCTTGGGCTGGTAGAGCGCAGTCGGCACTGCTCTGACAGGGCTGCACATCCCCAGCAGTGCCCACCCTGTGCAGAGTGAGCGGCGAAAGCCACACAGGGCTAGCGGGGAGAGATGGCGTTATGGCTCGATGCTCAGGAGCTGTTGCTGACACTAAAAACGGGCATGGGTTCAGTGTAAACTGCCATGCTACGTGTGTCCACAGGAGTGCACGCAACCCAGTGCACGCGGCCTTCACTTGAAGGAGACTGGAGCTCGCTTGTAGAGGGTGCAGGGACCACGTCCCGGGGGCCCCTGTGCCGGCTTCTCCCGCACCACTCGCTTCACCGGAGGCCTTCTTTGTGTTCACCTGGTGTTTCTCACTGAAAAGAGTGTTACAGACACGCTCACGATTCACATTAGACACACGTTCTTCTCTAGTGTATCAGTGCATGGACTGTACAGCCCTTGGAATTCTCCAGGCCAGAACACTGAAGTGGGTGGCCTTTCCCTTCTCCAGGGGATCTTCCCAACCAGGGGTAAGAACCCAGGTCTCCCACACTGCAGGCGATTCTCCACCAGCTGAGCCAGCAGGGAAGCAGTGTATCAGTCACGTCAGAACAAAAGCGCTTTTCAGAACCAGCATTAAAGCCGCACTGATAGGAAGCAGGCTGCGGAAGGCCTTAGCCTTAAGAGTCAGAACAGTGTCCCTTCTTCAGTGCTCCCCCACCGCTCCCTGCCTCGCCCGCAGTTTGTTAGCGTTTGCAGGTTGGGAGTCTGCACATTTGTTCCAAGTAAAGAAATTAAAGCTTGCGTCTTGTGTGTGTTTCCTGGGGCTGCCGCAACAGATTACCACAAACTGAGCTGCTTAAAACAACAGAAGTGTGTTCCTCTTCTGGGGGCCAGAAACCCGGAATCCTGGTGTCGGCAGGGCCGGGCTCTGTCTTACGGTTCCAGGGGAGCATCTCTGCTTGCAGCCGAGTCACTGCCGCCTCTGCCTTTGTTGTCACGTGGGCGCCTTTTAAAGGGCAGCACAGTGCGCTGCCACTCGAGCCAACGACATCCGCAGGGGCTGCCCCAAGTTAGGTCAGCTGTGTGAGTCCTGGGGGCCAGGGCTGAGACTTCGTTCTGAGGGGACATGATTCTCCCTGGCACACCTTTCTCCTCTGAGGAGATTTAATCTTTGGATACGTCCCCTCAGTTTGCTGTCTCCTCAGTCTCATTACGGAGTCTGCCTGCCCATGTGTGTTAGCAAGGTCTCCCCACCTCATGGTCACTGTGAGGTTCCAGAACACTTCAGGAAGAAAGTGAGAGCTGACAGGTGTGAAGAGGAGGTCAGACCTCTGACTCCCAGATCTCCAGGCTAGGGGAGGGCCTTTCGAAGGCCATTTAGCTCCCCTCCTCACGAAGTAGGCAGGAGGCCCTCCCTTGGCCGCCGGGACATGTTTTCTCACCCGGTCCAGTTCTCTGTCTCCAGTTGGACTGCTCAAGGGGCCCGGCACACCGCAGCTGGTAACGGCGAAAGGTCCTTCCTGTCCTTCCCGCTGAGGGCCCTGCTTCTAGCGTGGTGGGCCTTTGGCCCCTCGGCGGGAGTGACAGTGTGCAGGGCCTCTGGCCCGCGCTGTAGCAGCTCTGCATGGCCCCCTCTCTTGCCTCAGCGTCACTCCCTCAGAGCAGTCTCTCCTCCTCAGGCTGCCCCACGCCCTGCCCGTGTCGGGCTCTCTTCGTTCCCCTGCTGTTTGGCATCCTCCGTGGCGCTGGCGCTGACTGTGCGATGGCTGCACGGCCGGTCTGTCCTCTGGCAGGTGGGCTCCCCACCGGGTTCACGTCTGCATCCTCAGTACCGGGAGCAGCGCTCATCAGCAAGCAGCTGCCCAGTGAGCACGTGTTAAGCAACTGACTTCCTTGCTTGTGTCATTTTCTTGGGCACCTACCAGCGTTGTCTTGTCTCCTGTACTGGACATTGGCAGAGCCGTTGGGTAGGACTCTGTGCGTTTGCTGGGGATGCCGTGTCCCGAGGCATTTCTGTCAGGAGGGGGCACAGGTCCGTCTGTAGATGTGCCCCAGGGCGCTGGGGTCCCCCAGAGACACCACACATCTGCCCGGCCCAGGGCCCAGCGCGAGCACCCCAGGAGTCCCGTCTGCCGGGAAGGCCTGCTGGGTCCTCGGGGAGAGAGCGGGCAGTGCTCCGGGCTGGTGCCTGGCCTGGAAGAGAGGCAGGAATGGGCTGGAACAACTTCCGTGAACATCACGAGCGGGAGGCAGAGAAGTTGCTCTTCCCACAGCAGCTGATTAGTCATGACTGGTGCACTGGGGCAGGGACGCAGGGAAGAGACCCCCTCTTGCAGGGGCCTCCTGAGCGGTGGGTGTCCCCGGAGAGCCAGGCTCAGGGCTTGTCGGAGTCGGCGCTCACTACCCCCAGGGCTGCCGTGGTCTCGTTCACGGCCTCTCTCCGGTGCCGACCCTGCGGGTGCAGCCCAAGCCAGGTGTCATGTCTGTGCTTGAGGACCTCAGAGTCAGGACGGGGGGAGGCTGGGCTGTCAGCAAGGAGCCCCCTGCGCGTCACTCCAAGGCGGGCATTTACAGGGCCTGCCCTTCAGACGCCACCCTTCTTTAAAGCAGCCTTTGTCAGCTTGGGTTCAGAAACTCAGGAGAGGTCATTCCCTGCTCATCCAGTGGTTTGGGTTCCATGCTTCCAGTGCAGGGTGCCTGGGTTCCATCCCTGGTCAGGGAACTAAGTTCCAGGCAACGTGGCCAAAAAATAAAAGTTAGAGTTGTTCACATTTCTCAGTTTGCCTGGAACAAGGAGGTACACACATCCATATGTACATGGAGCCACGCACGGATGGATGGATGGACCTCCTTAAGCACATTCTCTCTCTATATGTAAGTTAAGATACCGTCTACTGTTTATTATTGTCTCCATTTCATTCATAACAGAAGGGGCCTTTCTCGGTCCAGTTTAATTGAAACTTAGTTGATATGCAGCACTGTTCTGAGTGTAAACCACAGTAACTTAGATTGTACCATCACATTGTAAAGTGATTGCCACAGTACGTTTAGTTAATATTCACCAACTCATGCAGATACAGAGAAAAGGAAAAGGAAACACGAATGTTTATTCTCCTTGTGGTGAGAACCGTGGGGGTCTAGGCCCGGAACTGCTCTCACCCACGTGTGCGGCGGAGCAGTCACCAGCCGCGGGCCACGCCCCCAGGACGGGCCTCGCCCCTGGAGTCTGCACCTTTGCGGCGCCTTGGTGCAGTTTCCCGTCCCCTCCTTCTGCAGAGCATTGTGACTGTAAGAGTAGTAGGGATGGTATCACCCTGCAGTGACACAGCTCTGTGAGAAGTGGACTCTGAAAGGCTCCTTGTTGCCCCCTCTCCGGCCCTGGTGAGGCCGTCCTGGCCCAGCCACCCCCAGGCCGGCGCTGGCAGTTGCACGCTCTCTGTGAGAGCCCCTCCGCGTTGTGTCTTGTAGATCGTGACCGACCAGCAGACGGGGCAGAAGATCCAGATCGTCACCGCGGTGGACGCCTCCGGATCCCCCAAGCAGCAGTTCATCCTGACCAGCCCCGATGGAGCTGGAACTGGGAAGGTGATCCTGGCTTCCCCGGAGACCTCCAGTGCCAAGCAGCTCATATTCACCACCTCGGACAACCTCGTCCCCGGCAGGATCCAAGTAAGACCCGCTGACAGGTGTTTATCTCAGCGTTTCTCCTGCCACGCTTGTTCTGGACTCTCACCTCTACTCTGGAGGCCACATCCGTCCCTGAAGGTCCTTTGAGGACCTGCAGCCATGGCAGGTTGCTGCCTTGGTTCAAGTGAAAAGCAGCAAGTGAGGGGCAAGGCCCAGACGGCAGCTACTGCAGTGCTCAGGGAGGGTGGAGATAGGAGGCCGACTGAGCAGGTGGTGTGGCCCCCTGGACGACTGTCTCACCACAGCTGACCACAGCCAGGTGAGGGCCGGCTGGGTCTGATCTGACCCGGCCTGGCCAGCCCTCTGTTCTGTCCTTGGTCCTGTGGGCTTCAGCCTGTGGCCCCTCAGCTCTGGCCTCTGTTCCTGCCCTGCTTCTCCCTCTGATGGGCGAGGTGGGGTCCGTGCAGGTGCAGGGAAGGGAAGAGCAGGAGCTGGCAGAAGAGCAGGCTTACTGGGATGCGCTGAATGTCCAGGCCTGGAGGAGTAGGGCTCAGGCCGGTGTCCCGCACTGGCCAAGCACAGAGCGCGTGCAGTCCACCGTCGTGTTTAGCTCTGCTTTCTAATTAAAAAGAAGCTTGTGGTGACGTGGACTTCACCACCTCAGTCAGTTTCAAGTGTCCAGTTCAGTGTATTGGCGTTGTTTTGCAACCCTCCCCCCCTCTGGTCCATCCACAGAACGCCCCATCCTCCCCGACTGAAGCTCTATGGCCATTAAACACCTGTCCCCACCTCTCCCCAGCCCCTGGCCACCACTCCGCTCCTTTCTGTGGGTCTGATGACTCTAGGGAACTCACATGAGGAGACTCCTGTAATACTTGTCCTTCTGTGACTGGCTAATTTCACTGAGCCCAGTATCCTCAAGGTTCATCTGTGTGGTCACATGTCTCAGGATTCCCTCCTTTTAAAGCTGAATGATAGTCTGCTCTGTGGATGGACCACGCGTGGGTTATCATTCATCTGTTGATGGGTACTGGGGTCGCTTCAGCCTTTTGAGCACTGTGAGCAAAGCCGCTAAGCATCCATGTGTTTTGCAAGGGCATTCCGCTGTGGAGAGAATTCAGGAAGGAAAGGGTTTCTTTCCTTCTGCTCAGCTGTGTTCAGAACACCAGTGTGCATAGCTTTCAGAGCTGTGCTTCTGAGACACTGCATGATGGACTTACTCATCCTTCCCTTCCCAGCTTCCACTCTGATCACCTGAAATCCGAATTCCTCCCTGCTTGCTCAGACTCCTCGCTCGTGAGAGGATGGCTGTGATCTTTCGCATCTCTTACAAGAGGTCATTCCACGTAATGCTTTCTGTATACAGTCACTGCACTTAAATGACTGTAAGGCTTATTGGTGGTGGCGGTGGTGGTGTCCCACTCTGCGACCCCATGGACTGCAGCATGCCAGGCTTCCCTGCCCTTCGCCGTCTCCTGAAATTCGCTTAAATTCATGCCCATTGAGTCCGTGATGCTATCCAGCCATCTCATTGTCTGCTGCCCGCTGCTGCTCTTGCCTTCAGTCATTCCCAGCATCAGGGTCTTTTCCAGTGAGTCAGCTTCACATCAGGCGGCCTGAGTGTTGGACCTTCAGCAACTATCCTTCCCGTGAATATTCAGAGTTGATTGATTTCCTTTAGGATGGATTAGTTTGATCTCCTTCCTGTCAAAGGGACTCTCAAGAGTCTTCTCCAACACCACAATTTGAAAGCATCGATTGCTTGGCACTCAGCCTTCTCTATGGTCCAACTCTAATACCTGTACGTTACTACTGGAAAAACCATAGCTTTGACTGTGGAGACCTTTGTCTGCAAAGTGAGGTCTTTGCTTTTTAACACACTGTCTCGGTTCGTCATGCCTTTCCTTCCAAGGAGAAAGCGTCCTTTAATTTAGTGGTTGCAGTCACTGTCTGCAGTGATTTTTGTAGCCCAAGAAAATAAAATCTATCGCTGTTTCCACTTTTCCCCTTTCTATTTGCCATGAAATGATGGGACCTGATGTCATGATATTAGTTTTTTGAATATTGAGTTTTAAGCCAGCTTTTTCACTCTGTTCTTTCACCTTCATCACGGGGCTCTTAAGTTCCTCTTCACTTTCTGCCATTAGGGTGGTATCACCTGCATATCTGAGGTTGTTATTTCTCCTGGCAATCTTGATTCCAGCTTGTGATTTATCCAGCCCAGCCTTTCACATGATGTACTCTGCATATAAGTTAAATAAGCAGGGTGATAATATACAGGCTTGCTGTACTTCTTTCCCAATTTTGAACCGGTCAGTCATTACTTCCACTGTATAATCATAAGGGATTTGATTTAAGTCATATCTGAATGGCCTAGTGGTTTCCCCTACTTTCTTCAATTAAAGCCTGAATTTTGCAATAAGGAGTTCGTGATCTGAGCAACAGTCAGCTCCAGGTCTTGTTTTTGCTGACTGTGTAGAGCTTCTCCATCTTTGGCTGCAAAGAATTTCAGTCAGATTCTGGTATTGACCACTTGGTGAGGTCTCTGTGTAGTTATCTCTTATGTGCTGTTGGAAGAGGGTGTTTGCTGTGACCAGTGTCTTCTCTTGGAAAAACTCTGTTAGCCTTTGCCCTGTTTGATTCTATACTCCAAGGCCAACCTTGCCTGTTACTCCAGGTATCTCTTGACTTCCTTCTTTTCCATTCCAGTCCCCTATGATGAAAAGGACACCTCTTTTTGGTGTTTGTTCTAGAAGGTCTTTATGGAACAGGTCAACTTCAGCTTCTTCGGCATCAGTGGTTGGGGCATAGACTTGGATTGCTGTGATGTTGAATGGTTTGCCTTGGAAACGAACTGAGATCTTTCTGTTATTTTTGAGATTGCATCCAAGTACTGCATTTCAGACTCTTGTTGACTATGATGGCTACTCCATTTCTTCTAACAGAGTCTTGCCAACAGTAGTAGATACAATGGTAATCTGATTTAAATTCACCCATTCCCATCCATTTTAGTTGACTGATTCCTAAGATGTCAATGTTTCCTCTTGCCATCTCCTGCTTGGCCACATCCAGTTTACCTTGATTCATAGACCTAACGTTCCTTTTATAGCATCAGACTTGACTTTTACCACCAGACACATGCACGGTTGGGCGTTGTTTCCACTGTGGCCCAGCCACTTCGTTCTTTCTGGAGCTGTTAGGACTTGCCCTCCACTCTTACCCAGTAGCATGCTGGACACTTTCTGACCTGGGGCTGATCTTCCAGTGTCATATCTTTTTGCCTTTTCACACTGTTCATGTTCGTGGAGCTCGCGCAGCAAAAATCCTGGGGTGGTTTGCCATTCCCTCCTCCGGTGGACCACGTTTTGTCTCCACTATGACCCGTCTATCTTGGGTGAACCTGCGTGGCGTGGCTCATAGCTTCATTGAGTTACACAAGCCCCTTGGCCTCGGCTAGGCTGTGACCCACATTATTTCATAGCAGCTGTTGTTCACTTTTTCATGCGCCTTTTTCAGTCACATTACTCTTGTAAATGGAGAGCACGGTGGGTCGTGTAGAAAGTCTCCTACAAAGGCAGGAGAAATAGGTTTCAGAGGCTCCCTGTCCTAGTCCCTCCACTTCCAGAGCCTCACGAGAGAGCTAGTTGTTTAATCAGTAAGGCTTAATTATTTTTCTGCTAAATGTACTAGTCTGAACTTCCAAGCTGTTTCACGAGTGTAGAGAAGCAGCCAGAGACTTTGAGTATCCTCATGGTTGGAGCATCTGCACGGGACTCCCCCACGGCCCCGGGTCTCGGTGGTGGTAGCAGATTGGAGGGTGGGTCATTGAGAAGTAACATCACACCCTGGGCAGCCCACCCGACCCCCACCACTGCCGAAGGGTGTGACCCAGAGGCCTGGCCCCCATTCCCGCTGGCAGAGGAGGCTGTCAGGTGGGGTTTCCCCAGTTCTGCCCAGAGTTGTTCTTAGAAACCCAAGATTAGGAATTCAGTTGATCCTGACTTGGCTTCTTGTTCTGGTTTTTCATCATCTTCAGTTCAGTTTAGTCGCTCAGTCGTGTCCAACTCTGCGACACCATGGACTGCAGCACGCCAGGCCTCCCTGTTCATCACCAACTCCCAGAGCTTACTCAGACTCATGTCCATTGAGTCAGTGCTGCCATCCAACCATCTCATCCTCTGTCGCCCCCTTCTCCTCCTGCCTTCAATCCTTCCCAACATCAGGGTCTTTTCCAGTGAGTTAGTTCTTCACATCAGGTGGTCAGAGTATTGGAGTTTCAGCTTCAGCATCAGTCCTTCCAGTGAATATTCAGGACTGATTTTCTTTAGGATTGACTGGTTGGATCTCCTTGCAGTCCAAGGGACTCTCAAGTCTTCTCCAACATCACAGTTCAAAAGCATCTCAGTTCTTTGGTACTCAGCTTTCTTTATAGTCCAACTCTCACATCCATACATGACTACTGGAAAAACCATAGCTTTGACTAGGTAGACCTTTGTCAGCAAAGTGATGTCTCTACTTTTTAATACGCTGTCTGCTGCTGCTGCTAAATCACTTCAGTCGTGTCCGACTCTCTGCAACCCCATGGACTGCCGCCTACCAGGCTCCTCCGTCCGTGGGATTTTCCAGGCAAGAGTACTGGAGTGGGGTGCCATTGCCTTCTCCAAATATGCCGTCTAGGCTGGTCATAACTTTCCTTCCAAGGAGTAAGCGTCTTTTAATTTCATGGCTGCAGTCACCATCTGCAGTGATCTTGGAGCTCAAGAAAAGAAAGTCTATCAACTTTTTCCACTGTTTCCCCATCTATTTGCCATAAAGTGATGGGACCAGATGCCATGATCTTAGTTTTCTGAATGTTGAGCTTTAAGCCAGCTTTTTCACTCTCCTCTTTCACCTTCATCAAGAGGTTCTTTAGTTCCTCTTCACTTTCTGCCATAAGGGTAGTGTCATGTGCATATCTGAGGTTATTGATATTTCTTCTAGAAGTCTTGATTCCAGCTTGTGCTTCACCCAGCCCAGCATTTCTCATGATGTACTTACTCTGTAAGCAGGATGACAATATACAGCCTTGACATACTCCTTTCCCGAGTTGGAACCAGTCTGTTGTTACATGTCCAGTTTAAATTGTTGCTTCTTGACCTACATACAGATTTCTCAGGAGGCAGGTCCGGTGGTCTGGTATTCGCATTTCTTTAAGAATTTTCCATAGTTTGACAATATACAGCCTTGACATACTCCTTTCCCGAGTTGGAACCAGTCTGTTGTTACATGTCCAGTTTAAATTGTTGCTTCTTGACCTACATACAGATTTCTCAGGAGGCAGGTCCGGTGGTCTGGTATTCGCATTTCTTTAAGAATTTTCCATAGTTTGACAATATACAGCCTTGACATACTCCTTTCCCGAGTTGGAACCAGTCTGTTGTTACATGTCCAGTTTAAATTGTTGCTTCTTGACCTACATACAGATTTCTCAGGAGGCAGGTCCGGTGGTCTGGTATTCGCATTTCTTTAAGAATTTTCCATAGTTTGACAATATACAGCCTTGACATACTCCTTTCCCGAGTTGGAACCAGTCTGTTGTTACATGTCCAGTTTAAATTGTTGCTTCTTGACCTACATACAGATTTCTCAGGAGGCAGGTCCGGTGGTCTGGTATTCGCATTTCTTTAAGAATTTTCCATAGTTTGTTGTCATCCACACAGTCAAAGGCTTTGGCATAGTCAATACAGCATAAGTAGATGTTTTTCCGGAACTCGCTTGCTTTTTTAGTGATCCAACGGATGTTGGCAACTTGATCTCTGGTTTCTCTGCCTTTTCTAAAACCAGCTTGAACATCTGGAAGTTCATGGTTCACATGTTACTGAAGCCTGGCTTGGAGAATTTTGAGCATTACTTTACTAGCGTGTGAGATGAGTGCAATTGTGCGGTAGTTTGAGCATTCTTTGGCATTGCCTTTCTTTGGGATTGGAATGCAAACTGACCTTTTCCAGTCCTGTGGCCACTGCTGAGTTTTCCAAATTTGCTGGCATATTGAGTGCAGCACTTTCACAGCATCATCTAAAGGATTTGAAATAGCTCAACTGGAATTCCATCACCTCCACTAGCTTTGTTCGTAGTGATGCTTCCTAAGGCCCACTTGACTTCGCATTCCAGATGTCTGGCTCTAGGTGAGTGATCACACCATGGTGGTTATCTGGGTCATGAAAATCTTTTCTGTACAGCTCTTCTGTGTCTTCATCATCTTATTTCCTGTTTATTCTTAGATCGTCACGGACTCTGCTTCTGTGGAGCGTTTGCTGGGGAAGACCGAAGTCCAGCGGCCCCAGGTGGTGGAGTACTGTGTGGTGTGCGGCGACAAAGCCTCAGGTAAGCAGCGGTGGTCACGCGGGTGCACCTCAGGGGCCGGCATCACAGACCAGGTCCGGGCAGCGGGGTGGGGGGTCAGAATGTGACTGTACTTTTCTTTATTGGGATGATGATGTCCATAAGCAGATCAGGTTGTCAGATTATAGGAATCAAAAGGAAAAGTCAGGAAACTGTCTGTGATTTGTAAATCATGGTTGACTGTGATTATTTTTGTACTAGTAAGAAGGTAATCAAGACTTCCCTCATGGTCCAGTGATTAAAAACATGCTTCCACTGGGTTTGATCTCTGGTAGAGAACTAAGATCCCACATACCCTTATGGCCAAAAAAAACACGTAATCAGTCGTGAGCGTAGTCAGCATTTGCGCAGCGCTTTGCTCTTCCACAGGACGTCTGCTGCCCGTCCCGCCCCGGTCCACACTGCAGCTCGTCTCTCGCGCCCTCCCTATAACCCAGGGTGATAAACAGGAGGGAACGTGCCCTTGTGGCTGGAGTCCCAGTCGGGACCTCAGTGGTTGAGCGTGTGCTGTCGGATAAAGAGAAGGCTGCTCCAGCTGGCGGCCCAGCCCGGGGAGCGTAACACGCACAGCCCCTGTGTCTCTGGGGACACACTCCTGGGCCTCCACGGTCGGGAGGGGACGAGGGACCTCAGAAGAGGCCTGGCCCCAGCAGGAGCTGTCAACAGTAATGATGCCGGGGACACTGACTTGTGCTCTGTGGTCACTGCATTCATAGCAGCTTTGGGTACTTGGTGGTCCCGGTTTGAAAAAAAAACACAGGTGAGCTAGGCCTCTGAAGAGGAGGACGAGCCCTGGTCAGGAAGGAAGCCCCAGCCCTGCCCGCTCTGCCGCAGCGCTCTCCCTCCCCTGCCCAGCCTTTGTCCTCGTTGCCCTTGTGTTCAGGCCTCTGGGCACTGGATGTGCTCTTTTCTAGTTGCTTCGTGACAGGCCTGTCTGACCCCTGTGTCTCTGAATCCCCATCTTCTTGCTCAACAAGGAGAGACCTGTAAAGATTTGAGCAGATGAATGAAGCTTGAGTGTACCAGAGGCCACAGAATCTGCTCAGCTCCCCTTTCTGGGCTTAAAGCTCAACACAGGCTTGCAGTGCCTTTGTCTAGACATGAGAGGTCCCTCTACGGCCTCGAGAGCCCGAGGAAATCCACTGCAGGGAAAGAAGAAAGATGTGTGCAGAGTCACTTCAGCACCACTGTGCTCAGAGCCCCACAGTTGGGGCCCCCAGGTGCACAGCTGGAGAAGGGCCCCACACGTCGGGGCTCAGGGCAGTGGGCTGCGCTGCAGCTGCTTCCATGGTGACCCCGTGAACTCTGACCCTGCAGTGCAGTTGTGACCCTGGGTTACAGGAGAGCATGCTCGAGTCAGTCCCCACCGGGATTGTGACGAAAGGTAAACCGATGGGACTCTTTAGAGTTCAGAGACCCCAGAGTTAATAAGCCTAGGATAAAGATTTGTGCTTGGGACGTGTACCTCGAGGATGGAACCACCGTGAGCTGCAGGCGTGGTGGCCTTCCTGGGCCATGCGGTCACAGGCCCCACACTGCGTCCTCTGGTCACA
>NW_011495042.1:5736417-5737785 GCF_000754665.1 Bison bison bison | reverse complement strand
ACAGAGGGAGTGAATGTGGACCGAGACCCCGGGGGCTGAGGAAGCGCAGGCTGCTGTCAGCTCCGTGCTGCTCCCAGCAGGACAGCGGAGCTGAGGGTTCCCAGCCAGGCTGCCCACCCAGCCCTCTCCACGGCCTCTGACGGGAGCCGAGCTTGGGCACGCCATCTGCCAGTGCCGGGTACCATGTCCGAGCTTGCGGCCTCCGTCGTGGCCTCGCAGGCTCCTCTGAAGGTGGGAGGAGGACGTGTAGGCCTGGGGGCCCGCAGTTGGCCTGTGGCTGCCAGCATGGGAGCCCACACAGCAGGCCCACAGATGTCCCTTCCTCTCTCAGGCCGCCACTATGGGGCTGTCAGCTGCGAAGGCTGCAAAGGTTTCTTCAAAAGGAGCGTGAGGAAAAACCTGACCTACAGCTGCCGGAGCAGCCAGGACTGCATCATCAACAAACACCACCGGAACCGCTGCCAGTTCTGCCGGCTGAAGAAGTGCCTGGAGATGGGCATGAAAATGGAGTGTGAGTAGCAGGGCTCACACCCACACGCGTTAACAAGAGGGGAGAATGAGGTCTCGGTGCGTGGCCTTCGAGTACGCCAAGACGACCGTGCCCCCTGGGGCTTCATTCCGGTTCACCCTTTGGGTCAGCTCGGTGGTGCAGCGACGCCGCTGCTGGGCAGGGTCAGTTTCCACAGTGAAATCTTTCCCGACATGCGGGAGCCAGCGTGCGTGTGTGGGGAGCAGACACAGGCTTTGGGGTGAAGCCGAGAGAAGGCAGCCCCGGCCCTGCCCCGGGAGCTGGGGGGCCTGGGCACGGCACATGCCCTCTGAGCCTCAGATCCCTGCCTGTGAAGTAGCGCCCTTGTCTTGCTGCGTCTGCCTCCCCTTTTCTTTCCCTGTGAAGGTCTGTTCTCTTCCGTTGTTTCTGGCACGTGTGCATGCACTCGTGCCAGACGCCGAAGGGAGAGGCTGCTGGTGTGACCCCCGCTGGCAGGTGGCGGAAGCTGTCCTGGCTGGAGCCGGGCGTTAGGGTGCATCCTCCGCCCCAGGGGGGTGGGCAGCTCTGTTGGGCCCACCTGAGGGGCTGTTTCTCCCCCGGGAGAGAGTCCTGTGAGCAGCGAGAGTCTCCAGTGGAAGCTGGGCCAGGCATGTCTGCCACGGAGCTTATCATCCCCACAGCAGCGGGCTCAGCCCAGGGGAACCCCACCTCCCGCAGAGGGAGTGGCTTTTGTTGGTGTGGTGCTTTCTTCTCAACACAGGTGTTTCTGTTGTCACTTAAGCTGTGCAGAGTGAACGGAAACCCTTTGACGTGCAGCGGGAGAAACCAAGCAATTGTGCTGCGTCCACTGAGAAGATCTACATCCGGAAGGACCTGCG
>NW_011495042.1:5724390-5736317 GCF_000754665.1 Bison bison bison | reverse complement strand
TAGCCACGCCGACGTTCGTGGCCGAGAAGGATGGGGCGAGGTCAGTGCCTGTGAACAGCCTGGGGGGCCCTGGAGCTGACGTGGGTGGTGCAGGTGATCCTTGTGGGGGGCTGATGGCCCCACCTTCGGGCCTCGGCCACCTAGTTGGAGCTGCTGCAGTCACAGCCCTGGATGGGCCCTCGGGGGGTGGGCTCAGGAGGGGTCCAGGATGGGGTCAGAGCTTCCTGTCTCAGGGGCTCGGATTACGTGCTGTAGTTCAGGCATCGTTCATGCAGGAAAACGGCTGTTCCGTGAGTCAGGATCGGGGCTCTTGCAGTAGAGATAAAAGGCGTGAGACCCAGGTGTGGTCTGGGCAGCACCACGGGTCAGTGACACGTTGTTTTTAGTGCGATCTCTCAAACCTAACTTTAAAGGAGCAGAGGGAAACGAGAAGCCCTGTTTTGTACTGTGGCGCGCCCCAGGGTTGGGAATGCCCTGCTGGTGCTCCGAGATCAGGTGGCAGCGCTGGGAGAGCCGAGAGGCGTGTCCACGTCCTGTCTCGGGCAGGCCCGGCTCCAGGCGCGTCTCCTTGCAGAGCAGGGCTGGCGGCTCGCTGGCGCCGAGTGAGCAAGCGAGCGCGTCCTCCGGCCTGGCCCGCAGATGCACAGGGTCAGTGCAGTGTGAACTCTGCACTAAACACTGGAAGCTACTCTGGGTTTCTTTATGTCTTAACTAGACAAACAGGTCTTCTTGATCCAGGGATGCTTGTGAACATCCAGCAGCCTTTGATCCGTGAGGACGGAACGGTTCTCCTGGCCACGGACTGCAAGGTGATGTCCCGCTCGCGCCCTTCCTGCTTCTGTCTCCACGCGGGCGCTCTGACGCGCACGCTGCTCACAGCTTCAGGGTGGAGGGTGTGCACTCCGCACCTCCGTGTCCTGGGTACAGCCGTGCTGTGGGCTGCTCATGGTCACAGCACGTCAGGAGCTAGCGTTCTCCTTGGCGAATGTTCTGTGGTCTCTTTTCTTCTGAGGTCTCTCCCCCGGTAATGCACTTGGGCAGACTGCCGGCCGGCTGGGGAAGCGCTGCCTCTCCTAAGACGGCCTCTGGCAGCAGCCCCCAGTTCCTCTGTAGTAGGCGACCACAGGAAGAAGTCCCGCCAGGGCTGACAGGGACAGAGCGGGGCAACTGCGGGGAACCCAGTGTGCAGACCCAGACGGTTGTCACCCTGAGACATAGACACTGGCTGCCTCCTGGGGAGGAGACTGAGGAGAGGGCTTTATCCTGGCAAGGGAGCCCACTGTGTCTATGGCCTGTGGTTCCCGACACAGCCCAAGTGACGGGGCGGCAGCTGCACTGAGCCCGAGGCCCTGCTCTGGAAGGAGCCCCTCGGGGACAGTGCCGGCCTCGCTCTGCCCCTCAGAGCCACAGCCGGGCCCCGTCTGCTCAGGCACACGCAGTGCGTCCCAGGGCATCCTCTTGGGGCTAGGGGAAGGGGACGAGGACTGAGGGCCACTGAGGCCCGCTGCCTGCTCTGACCGTCTCCCGCAGGGCGGTCGGCCTCGTGGCCTCGGGCGCCGCTGAGCCGTCTCCCCAGGCGCGTGGCCTTCGCCCAGCAGACGGGTGGGGCATGACTGACCGCCTGGGCAGAGGGGCGGGCACACCAGGAGCAGGAAGTAGGGCCCGAGCGCCCCGAACTCCCGATGGCCGAGGACAGCACCCCGTCCCATGTGCCACCCACACAGAGGCCGGTGCAGAGCAGGTGCCCACCAGGCAGGGGCGACGGGAACCTTGAGGAGGTCAGGTCCATGAAGCGTGCAGCACCCACTCTAACCGCTAACGGCTCGGAGTCAGCTGGGCAGCAGGAGTGAAGCACCGTGAGGACAGGCGGCCCAGTGCGCCCGCCCTGCAGGGCCCGCCCCAGGGGCACCGCAGAGCCCCTGAGGGCAGGTGTTCTCAGGAGCTGACTGGGAAGCTCTTTCCTATCAAATAATTATACATTCAAAATCATTTACTCTGAATAAAAGTAACGGTATCTCAAATACCACCGAGACCCATGCTCCCTTCGCCTCCTCTCCACGGGGCTGCGTCCTGCAGAGCAGTAAGTAGCTCAGGACCGTGGGCAGCTCATGGTACGGGCCCAGGCGTGGGGTCTCTTTCACTCTGCAGCGTATCTGTGACATGCTGTGTTCACATGAGAGAGATCAGATCCATATTCTGTTACGTGGTGGTTCTGTGATTTATTGATCGCTTTTCTGTTTATGATCTTTTCCACTGATTCTGCTCTTTCACGTGTGTAATCACGATACAGCAGACGTTTTTATTTATGTACCTTGATTTATGTTTTTTTTTTTTGGCTTTCTTTTTTAAAAAGTTGAGATATTAATTCACACACCAGAAAAATTTACCCTTTGAGCATGTAATTCGTGGTTTTCAGTATATTAACAAAATTGTTACAGCTCTTCCTACTAATTCTAGAGCATTCCGGCACCCCAGACAGAAAGCCTGAACCCACTAGCAGTCACTGCCCCTTCTCCCACTCTCAGCCCTGCAGCCGCTCGTGTGCTTCTGCCTGTGGTTTTGTCCGTACTGGGCCTTGCGTATAGAGGGAGCCGTGGGGCACGTGCCTTTGGGACTGGCTGCGCTTGTGGCGTAATGTTCTCAAGGTTCACCGTGTCGCGGCCTCCTCAGTGCCGTTAAATAGCGTGTCGTGTGGTTTATCCATTCGGCAGCTGATGAACGTCGCGTTGTTTCTGCTTTTTGCCTCTTAGGAGTAATGCTGCTGTGAACGTTGTGTACAAGTGTTTGTGCACGTGTATTTTAACTTTTCTTACATACGTGCCTAGGAACGGAATCGCTGTGGTCGGGTGACAGCTGTACGTTTACATTTTTGAGGAACTGCCAGGCTGTTCTCCAGCAGCTGTGCACTTTGTTCCTCCCGCTGCCCCCGCGTCCTTGCCAGCACTCGACATTATATGTCTTTTGACTGTGACCATCCTAGTGGGTGTGATGTGACATTTCACTGTGGTTTTTATTTGCATTTTTTTTTTTTTGCATTTTTAACTAGCTTATTTGTCTTCCTGTTATTGAGCTGTTAGAGTTCTTTAGCTATTCTGGCTACTAGACCATCATCAGATGTATAATTTGCAAAAAGTTCCTCCCGTTTTGTGGGTTGTCTTTTGTGTGTGGGAGGAGAGTTGTCTTTTTACTTTACCGATAACCTTTTGAAGCACAAAGGTTTAAGCTTTGGCGACACCAGCTTGTCTGAGTGTCACCTTGTCTGTCCCTTGTCTGTCAGTTTACCTGGGTGTAGGTTTGTGTAACTGCCGTCACAGTCCAGATGCAGAAGTGTTTGATTACCAAGAGCACTTCCTCTCACTGCCCACTGTAGTCACACCTCCGTAGAAGCTGCTTTTAAAACAAAATGATACCTTCACTTTCCTGAGAGGCACGTGTGTATGTTCATCTTTAATATCACTGTTTTCTGGTTAACAGGCTGAAACAAGCCAGGGAGCCCTGGGCACACTGGCAAATGTAGTCACTTCCCTCGCCAACCTCAGTGGACCCCTTAACAACGGTGACACTGCAGAAACACAGCCGGAGGACCAGTCTGCAAACGAGATCACTCGGTACGGAGCCAGAGCGGAGGCCTCCCAACACACAGTTACGCTTTGCGAGGGCGGGGCAGCACTGGGTGCCTACCCCGTATTTAATGGCGGATTGCAGAACTGTCACAGGTCCCTGCGTGTCTGATTCTTCGTTTTAACTATGGGGATGTGGACCTGTTCAGGTTACGTGATACAAAACAGTCTGAAAACTTCATTCCAGATGATAAAGGAGACTGAGTAATTCAGGGGAAGCTCACGAGTCCAAGCATGCCTGCCACTGTTTACTGGACCTAAACGTCAGTAGCGCAGTGCCTTTCTCGCTTGTGCTTTAGCCTGATTTTCTCAAGCGGTGAGTCCAGAGCTGAGACAGAGCCCTCAGGGTGGACAGATACTGCGGTGAGATGGCACCAGGCGGCTGGACGCCCGTGCCCCCTGCCAGGGTGCACTCCCCACAGCCGGCGGTGAGATGGCACCAGGCGGCTGGACGCCCGTGCCCCCTGCCAGGGTGCACTCCCCACAGCCGGCGGTGAGATGGCACCAGGCGGCTGGACGCCCGTGCCCCCTGCCAGGGTGCACTCCCCACAGCCGGCGGTGAGATGGCACCAGGCGGCTGGACGCCCGTGCCCCCTGCCAGGGTGCACTCCCCACAGCCGGCGGTGAGATGGCACCAGGCGGCTGGACGCCCGTGCCCCCTGCCAGGGTGCACTCCCCACAGCCGGCGGTGAGATGGCACCAGGCGGCTGGACGCCCGTGCCCCCTGCCAGGGTGCACTCCCCACAGCCGGCGGTGAGATGGCACCAGGCGGCTGGACGCCCGTGCCCCCTGCCCGGGCGCACTCCCCACAGCCGGCGGTGAGATGGCACCTTTTCTGCTGGACCTGCCACTCCTGCCCGTCAGGCCAGGCCATGCGGGGGCCACTCAGGCAGCGGTCCTCAGGTTCCCTTGTGGTCTGGTAGAAGATGCCAGTCTGGATCCGGTGGAAAGAGGGCGGAATGTGAGCTAGGCCAAATTCCAGTTCTACCACTTAACTCCTGGTAGCCTTGGCAAAGTTAGCTTTCACATCTCTGAGATGGAGGGAATTATACCTTGGAGAGTAGTTCTGAAAAACAAAAATTATGTGTGAGAACAAATAACATCTAGCTTAGTGTCTGAGACCCTGGGGAGACACGCATGGCGGCCGCTGCTGCTCCTCTCAGGCAGAGGTAACTATCTCTTCCTGCTGGGCTGTTTTCCTAAAGGATGTCTCAGCTAGAGCGCTGCTCCTGGAAGTGGACTTACAGCACGTGCTTGCTCCCTTTCTGCTCGCAGGGCATTTGATACCTTAGCAAAGGCACTTAACACCACAGACAGCGCCTCGCCTCCGAGCCTGGCGGACGGGATCGACGGCAGCGGCGGCGGGGGCATCCATGTCATCAGCAGAGACCAGTCCACGCCCATCATTGAGGTCGAGGGCCCCCTCCTCTCAGACACTCACGTCACATTTAAGGTGAGGGCTTCCGCCTGCCTGCCGCGGTTAAAAACCAGACCTGGAAGTGAGCCCGTCCAGGTGGTGGCAGCCTTCTCGCCCGTCTTTGCTCGCCTGGCCATCTGGCTCTGCCGCTGACCCTGAGGCTGGTGTGGCCTCCTGTCGCTGCCAGGACAGGCCAAGGCAGGCTGCCCTGCCGTCCACCCTCCCAGGACAGCCTGGCTCCAGCATCAGCTTAGGCAGGCCCTTGGCTCCCACAGGCATTGTTCCCAGCTCTTGGGCCTGCCCTCCTGCCCGCTGGGGCCACCGAAAGTAGCTCTCACATACGCTTGGAGGCTGGTCAGGTCCCCAGGGCCCCCCTCTGCACTCACCTCCCGAGCCTCACGTCTCTCTTGAGGATACTCCCAGGCTCCCTGAGCCCCTAGTCTCGAGGTCTGCAGAGTGAGTCTTCAGTTCTCCAGTATTCTTCACTAGAATGAACTCGTGAGTCCTTGCCTGCCGTTGCCCAGGGATCGAAGGGCAAGGGTCCCTGGGGGGACTCCAGCTGCAGAGGCATTCAAGCCCTTCTGGGACAGAGGGGCTCCTGGGGCCCAGCCCGGCCCCCTGGGTTGTGCTCTGCTCTGCCTCGCTGTTCCCTGACACCGCCTGCCAGTCCCTGCCCACCCGTTCCCTCTGGACTTAGACTTGAACCTGCAGCTCCGAGTGGAACTGCTGAGAACCAGTGCCGGGAGGCAGCGTCAGGGAGCGCGTCCTTGTGGATGAGCTGGGCCCTGTCCCCCCGCTCTCCAGGCCCGTCAGACCCCAGCTCACTGGGTGGGCCCGCCTCCCGAGAGGGTCTGTACAGGGCTGGGTGCTGACAGGCCCCGGGCCGTGTGCCCTCTCCTGCAGCTCACGATGCCCAGCCCGATGCCCGAGTACCTCAACGTGCACTACATCTGCGAGTCGGCCTCACGCCTGCTCTTCCTCTCCATGCACTGGGCCAGGTCCATCCCCGCCTTCCAGGCCCTCGGGTGAGTGGCTCTTCCTCTCTGTGTCCCTGGCAGGACCTCCCCGGCTCCAGAAACGGCCCGGAAGGGGTCTGAGGGCCCTTCCAGTGTGTTCCTCTGTGAATGAATACAGTCAGCAGACTGGTGGTGAGAGACCACCTTGGCTGCCAGGGCTGTGTCATCCCCCAACCTTTACTGCGCCTCCTCCACGCACCTCGGGCGTGCTGCCGGAGCAGGGACGGAGTGGACGGAAGGCAGTTGTCCCCGAGTCTTGAGGCAGGGTCTCAGGGGTCCTTACTCGCGCTGTCCTGAGTGGAGACCCACCCCTCCCTGGGCAGCGACACGTCTCTAGCCTTGGGAGCTCCCCTTGGTCGCTGCAGCCTCTGGGGCCAGCCCCACCCAGGGCTGCTGAGAGAGTCGTCTGTCCTCAGAGGGACTTCATGCGAGGCATCGTGTGGACGCTGCGTTCGTGGAGAGCAGGCCTGAGCCCTCCAGAGGCCTCTGGCACACGCACGCCGACGGGACTTGGGTGGGGTGTGCAGGGCTTGGGGCAGGGGCAGTGGCCCCACACCCGGCCGCCTCTGTGTCCCCAGGCAGGACTGCAACACCAGCCTGGTGCGGGCCTGCTGGAACGAGCTCTTCACCCTCGGCCTGGCCCAGTGCGCCCAGGTCATGAGCCTCTCCACCATCCTGGCTGCCATCGTCAACCACCTGCAGAACAGCATCCAGGAAGGTAGGGCCAGCCTATCCCAGCGCCGCCGGGCTGAGGGGCGTTCACGTCGCCACCGGGTTTAGTGTTTAAATTCCTACCCGGCTGCTGCTTTTCCTGTAACAAAGATGAAAGGGAAAAGGTGTTGAGTTCTGATGCAGACATTCTGTGCTGTTTTCAGAGTAGTCACCATCTCTGTCTTGATGTTCATGGACAGGTTACCCTTTGATGCAGCTCACAAACCCTCAGGACCCTGTGGATTAGAAACTGTTCCTCGGGGTTGCATGTGGGAGACCAGGTTCCAGGGAGGGCTGGGCCCTGGGGCACAGGCCCGGGTCCACGGCACCCACGCAGGGCGTGGGTGGGCGCGGGGCGCACCGTGAGGTCGGGGCCGCGTCAGGGCTCGGAAGCAGCCTGTGTGGTCCCTGCGTGCTGTGTGCCCGCAGCACCCTGAAGACTGTCGGGGGCCCGCGCTGCCCAGGGTCTAGGCTGACCCTGCGCGTCACACCTGCCGCCAAGCTGGAGCCGGCCACCCTCCTCGCTGGGCGTCCTGGTGCTGGAGGCGCCTAGTCACACCTTCGTGTTCCTAGTTACTTTTTCAGAAGTTACATAGAGGTAACTTTTATAACCTGTTGCATTTTATAGAGTTTTAGATTTGTTCACAAATGAGCTTTAGTTTTATTTCTAACTGAACATAACACTACCTTCAGCAAGACACTGTCATGAAGACTAAACCAGACAGTAAACGAAACTGTTGTAGCAACTAAAAAATGCCAAGGTGTTCAGGTCGGCACATGTTTATTCAGTGCCTGCTGAGACTTAGAAAGAACTGATCTTGATGGGATCTGGCATGTGGGCCTCAGCACGTGCGGGCCACAGGGCTGCCCAGGGAGAGTCGCTGTCCGGGGGTGGGGTGGTGGGGACACAGCGGAGCAGAGTGTGGGTGCCTACAGCCACCTCCCCTACAGCTGGAAGACGGGGCTCTTGAGATAACTGATTTTTCATTTAAAAGTGAAATTCTCTCCTTTATTCCAATCTGTGTCCCTCCAAGAACCTAGCTCCTTTACTGTTCTCACCGGCCTTTCTCAGAGGATGTCTGTGTTGATTTCTAGATAAACTTTCTGGAGACCGGATAAAGCAAGTCATGGAGCACATCTGGAAGCTCCAGGAGTTCTGTAACAGTATGGCGAGACTGGATATAGACGGCTATGAGTATGCATACCTTAAAGCTATAGTTCTCTTTAGCCCCGGTAAGATATGCGGTGGTCACTCGCGGCGGGTTCCCACCTGAGCTACTGATAGTTCGCACACGGGCGTGTTGCCAGGCTGCCAGCAGCGTAGAGCCCCACGTGCCCGACTGTTCCCACAGCACGTGTGCTTTGCTGACTGCTAACGTCAACAGGACATTTGTTACAATTGTTTTTATAGTCCCAATGTTGTAGTAAGTTCCTATGTTCAATAGACGTCATTTGAATCCTAACAGATAGGATCATTTGTATCTCGTTGGCCAAATGAGACCACAGCTTACAAAACTGAGTAACATTTAGCCTTTTGTACCCACGGGTTCCACACTGGTGGATTCAGCCAACCACAAATCAGAAATACTCAAGGGCCGCCCCTGGCCGTCCAGTGGTTGAGACTCCGAGCTTCCAGCGCAGGGCGCCCGGTTTCAGTCTCTGGTTGGGGAACTAAGTTTCTACATTCTTTGTGGCCAAAAAAACAAAAGGAAAAAAATGTTCCAGGAGTTCGAAAGTAATATGCTGCTGCTGCTAAGTCGCTTCAGTCGTGTCCAACTCTGTGCGACCCCATAGACGGCAGCCCACCAGGCTCCCCCGTCCCTGGGATTCTCCAGGCAAGAACACTGGGGTGGGCTGCTATTTCCTTCTCCAACGAAAGTAATATAGAGGGGATTTAAAAGTATACGGACAGATGTGTAGGTTACATGCACGTTCGACGTAAAGGACAGCAGGGGATCTGGGGGCGGGTCCCAGAACCAATCCCCTGTAGCTACCACGGGACAGCTAGCCCCCAGCCACTGCCCTCTGCTGGCCGTGCTCTTGCCAAGGTTTCGCTGTGTTAGCACATACTCCAGCACAGACGGAGCCTGCCCACGTTTACCTGCAGTCTCTGCAGGGCAGCAGCTGCAGGGCACGCCGAAAGGCTGGTCACAGCGAAGAGGCAGCGGAGCTGCGGGTGAGAGTAAGTGGCTGTGGCCAGCCTTGCTCACTGCCCGTGGCCATTCGAGCCTCCTGAGAGGCCCCAGCTTACCCTCTCCACCCCACACCTGCCAGCCTCCTACTCGGGAACGAGGAAATAGCTGACTGAACGGGAGACACTACATGTTGGCGTGTCTAGAAAGCAGATGGTGACTCCCGATTCTGTATGTGTTTCCTAGAGTAGGTAGGAAGTCACGGGTCTAGAGCCAACCCCAGTGGGACCGCGGAGGCTGGTGTGACTACTTGGGGCCGGGCACCCGGGGAACCTGCAGGTCTCGGCAGAGCAGAGGAGGGACCAGCGTTCTAGCAGCAGTCTCTGACCTAGACCAGCCCCCAGAGCTCAGTCTGTTGCACTTGAGGAGTCTGTCAGAAGTGTGATTAAAAAGTACTAAGAAGTCTGCACGTGAGGCTTTCCAAATACACAGAGGGCAATCTGCCGTCCTTTTCTTCCTTCAGATCATCCAGGTTTGACCAGCACAAGCCAGATTGAAAAATTCCAAGAAAAGGCGCAGATGGAGCTGCAGGACTACGTTCAGAAAACCTACTCGGAAGACACCTACCGGTGAGGCACACGGGCAAGACGGGGGCGAGGCTGGACCTAGCTGCAGATATCAGTTACGTTGGCCTTCCACTTCTGGCAGCCCGGTAGAGCCTCCGTTCAATCACACTTTAATTCTTGCGTTTTCTCGGTGACAGTAGAGTGCGGAGGATCAGGAAGCCCAGGCCGTCCCAGTGTTGCTGGGTGACTGTGGGCGAGACCTGGGGTTGGGAGTCGTCCTCTTGTTTGGGGCTAACAGTGCCTGTGAGACATGAGTTCTCACAGGGACCGCCCCCGAGTCCAGAAGAGTCAGCAGCTCTGCCCCTGGCTCCCCACGCACTGAGGAGACGGTGCTAGCTAGAGCGCTTGACACAGGAGTCCATTGACAGAAACCAAATCCGACCCCAACAGCACGCAACTGGGTTGTACAAAATAATCATCCACTCCCTGCGTAAATTAGTATTTTAAAAATTCCTTTATTCAAGTGCAAGCTTATCATGTTTGGGCCCCAGGGACCTCTGCCCAGCCTGGCTGGCAGAGAGCCTGCTCCTGCTTTAGGCACGCTGCCATGGCCAGACACAGCTTTTGCCAAAGCAAGATCCATTTTGTACTAGCATCTTTTTCACTTAATATTCAGCAAGTATGTATATATTCTTTAAGTCGTTTTCCGTGGCTGAGGAGATGCCGCAGCTTCTCCACCATTTCCCTCCTGATGAAAGTGCCCTGCAGCACAGCGTCCCAGCGCCCGCCCCTCTGGGCGCTGCCGGTGGACTGGCCCGTCCAGGGAGCTGCAGGACAGGGCCGTGGTGTGCCTTCCTGGGGCTCCTTCAGAATAAACATCTTACTGCTTTCCTTTTAATCACAATGCTAAATGAACACTGGAAATTAGAGCAACACAGAAAAGGTTTTAATTGATAAAAATCACTTAAAATCCCAATACCCAGAGGTCAACAGTTAGCATTTTGGTGACTGTCCTTCTGAGTCCTTTACTCACACACACGTCCAAACATGATTCCTGCTGGTGCACATCCCACTGTTAAGCTTCTATTCAGCTGTGTGTCATGCAGTTCTTATCAGTGAATATAGACTTCGATTCTCCTCCTCAACGTGTGTAGTGATTCGAAAGGTTAGTTTAACCTACCTTCATTAACAGGTTGCCAGGGTTTTTTTTGGTGGGGTTGGGGAGAGTTGTTATAAACAAAGAAGGGAACATATTTGTACATCACCATTGCACTCACGATAAAGTCCTGCAAGAGCGACTGTTGAAATCAGGAAAGCACGAGCAGACACTGGCGGTTTGGTTCGGTCCCGAGGGCTGCAGACAGGCCCTGTCTGGGTGAAGCCTGGAGTGCCGCAACCCCGCCCCCTCTAACGACCCCCCTCTTACAGGTTGGCCCGCATTCTCGTCCGCCTGCCGGCACTCAGGCTGATGAGTTCCAGCATAACGGAAGAGCTGTTTTTTACTGGCCTCATTGGCAACGTTTCGATAGACAGCATCATCCCCTACATCCTCAAGATGGAGACAGCAGAGTATAACGGCCAGATCACCGGAGCCAGCCTATAGCGCACAGCCCGCCCTGCCGAGGAGCGCCGGGGCCGCTGAGACACAGACCGTAGAGTAGTGGTGTTGTGGTATGTGCAAATACTCCATATGTTAGCTGTTCCCACCTGGCTTCTCCGCATCTGTTAGTCCCAGACAGTAGCCACTAAAAGACTCGTAGGCTCCGCTCCTGCCGTAAGAGATGTTTTAATGCCTTTTGATGAAGCAACAGATTTTTAAACAATCTTTTAACTCAATTTGTATCCAGAAATTCTCAAAGGGCAAAAAACAAAAGCAGAGTTTTATAATGTCAGAGACTAGTATTAAAACTAAAAGAACCGAAGAGAACGGTATGTGTGTATATATTACAGTGTCCTTGGGATAGCTACTAATGACCAGGGTAATAATACTAGCACTTTGTAAGCACTTCCTATCAATGTATAATGTTAGCAACACCTTGCCAATGTGCAGGGCAGATGGAAAACTGTGTCTGTCTTTTGCCGAAATGCTAATGGTTTCTGTGAAAATGCAGTAGGGTACGGGAGACAATCACTTGCTCAAGGGAGTCCTTCCTGACCGCGCACGCTGCTACTGGCAGCCGAGCCCCAGGCATGGAGGAGGTGACGGTGCGGGGGCACACGCGTGCTGCTCTGAACCCGAAGCTTCCTCGGCCCAAGCGCATGCTGACGGGTTCCCTGGTCTGTGATGGGCCTCCGTGGGCTCCTCTGTGACTGGTTCTCAGAACTGGATTCAACCACCAATTCCTGCGGCAACCAAAAACATCGCTGCATCACTTCCGCTGCTCACGGCAGATGGAGTGGTCTGCCCAGCAAGTGCAAGGTGGGCCTTCTGAACACTTGTTGGGCCTCCCACTGCAGACTTCGGG
>NW_011495042.1:5718289-5724289 GCF_000754665.1 Bison bison bison | reverse complement strand
GTGCACGCCCCGCGCCTGGCCAGGCCACAGCCGACCGGTGGGGCCATGCAGCGCGGCTCTCAGCATCTCCAGGCCCACACTGCCTCGGGCGGCAGGCTTCTCGACGCTCCTGGTGCGGCACGCTGGGGTCCTCCAGGGCTGTGTCCACAGATGACCCCTGGCATGTTTTAGATAATGGATAAAAAGGCAGGCTGCCTGCTCCTTAAAAACAGCCTTTAACCCCAAAGTCATCTTAGTGACCATTGTTTTATTAAAACAGAATGCAGTTATTGGGAAGTTTACCTAGAGAAAAGTGCTCACAGATGCCCCTGGTTGTAAGCAAGCGGCAGGTTTCTACTGGGAAGCAGAGCAAGGCTGCATGAGGTGTCCGCGCTGTGTGTGTGGCCCAGGTTAAGGAAGTACAGTGAGGCCAGGTTTGCAGCTCTTAAACCTTTGGATCAGATGGTCCCTCCTAGGCCCAGGGCAGACGAGCAGCAGGGTAGCGTGACGCCGGGGAGGGAAGGTGGTTGCCAGGCCACCACATGGGCTCGAGGCAGAACCAGATGGCGCCCCGTTGCCGTCGGGAGCACTTAGAGAGTCATTGGTGGGAATTAAGTGGGAACACTGTCTCCAACTTACAGATATTCCTGTTTGTATCTCATTATCGTTTACTGTTCATGCTTTGAAGCAAGTCTTAGAGAAAAGTGTAGTACCCATTGTAAAATGATGGAAAGGATTTAATATTGCCAGCTTACAATTTTGGTTTTCTAATTTCAGAGTGGCTTAAGTTTCAAAAGTAAGATGGGACGCTGGCCGAAAGGGTGGCCAGGGTGGGTCTCCATCTCTGCCTGGGAGGGCTTGCGCAGAGGCACTCTTACATAGTGAGGTGCACGCCTGTCTGTGGGTCCTGGAGCAGCTCCCTGGGAACACGTGTTGTCCTGTGTCACATCTTTTAGGTCTGAGCTCTCAGTGATGGTTAGGTCAACACTGGCCTGCTCTCTGGGGCATCATCCTGTCTCTGTGAGGCCTTTACACTCAGGTGGCCTTAGGTATTAGGGCAGCTTAGCCAAGACCTGAGCCGAGGTGCTGTTGAGACAGGCTGGGAGTAGAAGGTGGGAGCGGTGGGGAGACAGTGAACACTGGGATAGGCACGTGCCCCGCGCCCGCAGGATGCCCTGGGACAGTCACCGATTCTAACTGGGTCCTGCGCCCGAGTCCCCACGCTGCTGATGGCTGACTCCAGTGGACCATTCTGGGCTCTGAACACTCCTCTTTAGTGTCCCAGATCGCCTTGGCCTTACTTTGAAGTGGTCTTTTCCTTAAAAGTCGGTTCCACACAACCTGAATTCTCACCGCCCCTAATCATTTCAAACCTTTTGACAGCAGGCCCATCCCTTTCCTGTCAAATTGGTTAAGAAGAGCCCAAAATCAAAAATTATTTAGAGAGACTGGAAGCCAATACCTAGCCTCAACTTTCACAGGGCTCTTCACCTGTTAGTAGTTTGTGAGACTCTGATTCGGGGAAGAGAGTGCGCCCTCTGCATCTGAGTGACCATGCACACCTGCCTTCTGGTGGCCCCACCGCAGAGCAGAGGGGACGAGGGCACCTGAGGGAGGCGAGGATGGACGCGCGGTGTTGCTTCCTGAGGACGCGGGCTCTGCTCCAGGGGCGTCTCAAATAGCGGGGACAGTTACATGTTCAAAGTGTGGAGTTCTCTACATGTAACATAACAAGATGACACAGAGAAAGACCAAACTACTCAAGCAGGTCTTTTCCACGGTATTCCTGGAAAGTATTTTTAAGGGAGTGTGGGCTTCGGGGGAGGGGGGTCTACGTCGTTTAGTTTCTAACCTCTGCCAGGAGCTGTGGTCAGGGTCCTTTCTGTCCGGGTTTTTGGATCTGGTCTCACGTAGTCACCCTTGGATGCTGTGTGATCGCCCTGGAGAGGCACTGGTCTCTAGCCCGTCAGTATTCAACGTGGCCTCTGGCGAGGGTTGTGTGGCAGAGCCGGGTGCCCGTGGGGCTCTCGCGGTGTCCAGTGCTCCTGTCCTGGCCTTTGGGGGAACGCCTAGCAGAGCACTCTCGCTTCCACCCTACCCTCGGCCTCACGGGCAGCCCTTGGCTGAGGACCCAAATTCCAGGGCCTGAGGACAGATGAGAGCCTGGGAGCATGCTGCCCGTTTGCCAGGGGGAGTGGCCTTATGTGCGCTGGGGCTACAGGTGACATCTTCTGATGTGCACGTCTTTACTCTGGAGGCTGCTGCCCTCCCAACCTGGGAAGGCCCGACAAGGCAGGGCAGCCACCCACATCCTCCAGGGTCCCACTTCCCTTCCCCACTGACTGTGCGACTCTGAAAATGTCTTAACTTTGATGTCAGTTTGCAGCGTCAGCCTCTCCTCACAACAGAGCGGCCTGAGTCTTTTGTACACAGGGTCCCGGGCTTCCTCGCCCGTGCCTCCTCCTAGCGGGCACTTGTGTGTGTCCAGCCCTGGGGTCCCTGCACTGGCGTTGTGTGTACAGATTTACAGGCTTGTATGACTGACTGAATGTACATGTGTTTACACCTTCTCTGTGTGTACAGTGTATATAGCATATGTGTACATAGATGTATATTCTGTATACAGACACGTAGCCACATAGCCAGACCGCTTACGTTTTACAGAGAATCTATGATAGAGTTGCTACAGTCATTGACGTGGGTGTTCTTGGTCCCTCAGCAGGATGGATTTGCTGACATTTTCCTTGGGGTGAGCCTGGCTGGGAAAGGCCCTGCCCTCCACCAGGGCCAGGAAGCTGGAAGACATTAGTTTATCCCAGTGTCCAAAACGAGGTGGGGATCGGTAACCTAGTTGTTACACATCTATTTACAGCCTAACTGGGAGGATCTTGCAGGAGTGGTGTTGGCCTCTCACGCACTCAGCCCAAGACAGAGAACACCTGTGTGGTGGGCCCTGACTCCCAGTGTGGTGGAAGCCGCCCACACGTGCTCTGGGACTCTACCACAGCTACAAAACAAGTATTCTTGAAAAATAAGCATGAATGTTGAGCTAACTCCTATGGCATATAAATTACAGATCTTTTATTTCTCTAACTGTAGCATGTGAATAAAATTCACTGCCCTTATTCCTAAATTATGATTACTAAAATTTTAAAATTTCAGATAAAACTTGCATTCTAGTGCAGATATATACCTTAACACTACAGATGCCAAATTGTCCTTGTCCGGGTCTGTTCCGATGAACTCTCCCCATTAATCGAGCTTTAAGCCGAGACACCGCACTCGGGAACCAGAGCCCAGCAGGACTTGCTCACGCACCTGTAAGCAGGAGACCTGAATGGTGGGAAGGCCGAAAGCCGGCCTGCTGGAAGGATCACTGGATAAGTACGAAAACTCAGACACCACAGGCTACTTAAAAAAAAAAAAAACACGAAGCTTATTGAAACGTTTGAAAATAGCGCGTTGAGACCACAGTCCTTGGTGCCTTTGTGAGACGGCGGGTGTGCAGCCTTCAGCTTCCCGAGGCTTTGATGTGACAAAGCTCCTGCTAACTTCAGTGGCCTCATCCCATTCCCACATCCTTACCTGTCGTGACAATCACTCTATAGAAGGGGGCTCTCCAGTCAAAATACAAGTGGAAGCTTAGCAGTCTCTAAAGGAATCTGCAGAAGTTCTCCTTGGGGCTATGTACCTTAACTAGTCTAGGAATAAACTCTCAGTTTTAAGAGTATTTTAGGGGTGAGGAATGTCTGAGATATGCTAGGAAAAAAGGCTCAGCAATATTTATCAATTGACAGACTGTGATAAAGCTTAACACTTGGATGACATTTGGAAATATATAAAAAATGGCTTTTCTTTAGAAAAGTGTCATCAATTATTTTAACAACCAGAGCACTCACAGACTCAAATGCTGCTGCCACACACAACTCAAGAGCTCGAGTATTTTTCTACAGTCTCTGTTCTCCCAGTTATCTTGTGAACCAGTGTTCAACTAGTTTTATACCTGAAAGCTGCAGTTTTCATAGTACAAACCATCGTTTTTACCTGTAGTTCAGAGCTCTCTGTTAAAATGTACCTGCATTACCAACCCCTTTAAAAGAAGTGTGTTAAAGGAAAATTTGGGTGTAACTTTCTTGGGACCGTTTCTGTAACCTCTGCCCTTCACGACATAGAATATATTGTTTATGCCATCACATTTTAATTCCAGGTTTAAAATCTGTTGAAAGCTGTAGCTTGAAATCAGCTTTGTTTATGTGATGGCATTTAAAAAATAGCATGTTCTTTTTAAACTGAATTTTATATCTGATCAATGTCTTCAGTCTTGAAGAAGAATTTGCATTGTTGTGTTTGTATATAGAGTATTGCAGTGCATGAATTAGCTTTATGCATTTTATTAAATGCTGTTTCAATGTGGCATTATCGTTGTGGCTTAATACTACTACCTAAATGAGGTTTATACTATTAAAAGTGAATTAAAAACTCATAACGTACATCCTGCTCTTCATTTCTCCTCATAACGGTAATAACATCAGTAACCCTGAACCCCAAGTAGGTGGCAGGGAGGCACCTCGGTGCCAGAGCCGTGCAACTCACACCACACCGTGTTCAGTGGTCACTGGGCTGTAAGTACCTTCAAGGGAAGCACTGGCCAGACCGTCTCCTCTGCGTCTTCCAGAAGCCACACAGACCTTTCTGGAGAACACAGCCTGTGCCACCAGATGCAGACACAGACTCGCAGAGCCAGGCTTCCTGGAAGGGTCTCTGCTATCCAGGGGGTAAAAAAACACCCCTCATTGTGTCACCTGATGGCTCGTTTTACAGGTGAGGATGCTGAGGTCCAGTCAGACTTGTGGCAGAAACCACTGGCAGCTTTAAATGGCTTTGCCAAGTAGAAGTCAAAATGAAACTGAAATGGGTTACTTCAACAGAACAAGGCCAAAAACCGTCTAGTGAACACTGCTTATGCAAATTAAAGTATATCCATTATAAGATCCTCATAGCAAGCTTCTCTATCATTGCTTCCGATTTCTGCAAATTTTAAACCCATCTTTGTCCCTATTAAAGTAGGAAACGAGGAGAGCACAGCGCCCCGGCAGTGCCAATGCAGCCTGTTACCTGCTGCCGACAAGACGGTCCAGAACAGCAGCGCCATACCGCGAGCGGCTGGACATCCTTCTCTAGAGAGGGGTCCGCACCTACCTTGGTTCTGGGTGATGCTCCTCCTCAGCAACCTTATTAGGGCGCCCCTGTGGCCATGGAGGGAAAGGCTGTTTCCATGAGGCTGTCTCGCTGCGCTCTGGAGACAGTCTGGAAGGGCACCCATTTATCGGACAAGCCCAGCCGGCCAGAAGGAAGGCCCTCAGCGGGTGCGGCATCAGAAACAGGGCGGGACTGAGACCCCCACGCGGGGAGGCGGCAGAACGGGGGACAGGCTCTTCCCTCCAGTACCGCGGTGGGGGAGGGCGCTGAGTTTCAGTGAACCACCGCCGTCAGAAGCCTGTGGCCATTCAGGAGCTGCCCATTCCTCCTCGGACGCGCACGCCCACCTCCCTCCCAGCCCGCGCATTCAGACCACCACCCTGAATGCGGCTTTGGTACAAAATCACGGTAAATCATCACCCGAGCATCAAATGGGAAGAGCGCCAAACTTGTATTACAGTGAGGTAAGCCCGCAGCGTTTATACACATCTCCCGGGGCGCGCTCGGGGTCAGCCCAGCCCTGTCTCCTGAAAGCAACGCGACCCGGCCGCCGCGCTGTGAGGAAAGAGGTCCCGGCCAGAGCCCGTGGCGCCGCACCCCGTCCCGGAGCGCGCCGAGCCGGCCGCGCAGGAGGCTCTGCTCCGCTGGGGCCCCGCGGTCAGGGGCGTCAGTGCAGCGGCCTCGCCCCCGGCAGGCCTCCACACCGCGGCGGCCGCGGGACCCAGGCGCGTCTCCAGGCTGCGGCCTGGCCCCTTCCCGGCCCTGAAGCCCCGTCCCCGCCGAAGGCCCAGCCGACGGGGACACACGGCGCTGACCACTGGC